>NC_134358.1:189301386-189613886 GCF_048569485.1 Anomaloglossus baeobatrachus
CGGATTGTCCACGGTAAGTAGTAGACATCTTACTTTTGCTGGTAGATGGTCTATCTTCAGCAGATGTTAATGGAGCTTTGCCACCTTCCCCACGGACAAAACCTTTTTTTCCTTTTCCACCACGCCTCTTCCCCTTTCCACCAGCATCTGTCATTTTGCCACTCATGTTGATTGCGACAAGATTGTGCACTGAAAATGTGGTAGTAAAAATTGAGAGGTGGTGTAGATTGCAGCGGTGGTCTAGCTTTATTAACAACAGAATAATAAAGAATAAATATCCCTGACAATGCAACTACGGCCCTTAAACTGGCAGCATAAATTGCTAGTATAATGGATTAGTAACTATGAGTTGGAGAGTGCAATGCAGGCAGACGTGCTGCAAATATCTTTGCACTAGTGTGACTAAACAAAAGTCCAATAGCCACGTTTAGGATGCCACTAGGTACACTGAGTAATTGCTAGTATAATGGCTTAGTTATAATGAGTTGGAGTGTGCAATGCAGGCAGACGTGCTGCAAATGTCTTTGCACTAGTGTGACTAGACAAAAGTCCAATAGCCACGTTTAGGATGCCACTAGGTACACTGAGTGTTTGCTAGTATAATGGCTTAGTTATAATGAGTTGGAGTGTGCAATGCAGGCAGACGTGCTGCAAATGTCTTTGCACTAGTGTGACTAGACAAAAGTCCAATAGCCACGTTTAGGATGCCACTAGGTACACTGAGTGTTTGCTAGTATAATGGCTTAGTTATAATGAGTTGGAGTGTGCAATGCAGGCAGACGTGCTGCAAATGTCTTTGCACTAGTGTGACTAGACAAAAGTCCAATAGCCACGTTTAGGATGCCACTAGGTACACTGAGTGTTTGCTAGCATAATGGCTTAGTTATAATGAGTTGGAGTGTGCAATGCAGGCAGACGTGCTGCAAATGTCTTTGCAGTAGTGTGAGTAGACAAAAGTCCAATAGCCACGTTTAGGATGCCAGTAGGTACACTGAGTGGTTGCTAGTATAATGGCTTAGTTATAATGAGTTGGAGTGTGCAATGCAGGCAGACGTGCTGCAAATGTCTTTGCACTAGTGTGACTAGACAAAAGTCCAATAGCCACGTTTAGGATGCCACTAGGTACACTGAGTGTTTGCTAGTATAATGGCTTAGTTATAATGAGTTGGAGTGTGCAATGCAGGCAGACGTGCTGCAAATGTTTTTGCACTAGTGGGACTAGACAAAAGTCCAATAGCCACGTTTAGGATGCCACTAGGTACACTGAGTGTTTGCTAGTATAATGGCTTAGTTATAATGAGTTGGAGTGTGCAATGCAGACAGACGTGCTGCAAATGTCTTTGCACTAGTGTGACTAGACAAAAGTCCAATAGCCACGTTTAGGATGCCACTAGGTACACTGAGTGTTTGGTAGTATAATGGCTTAGTTATAATGAGTTGGAGTGTGCAATGCAGACAGACGTGCTGCAAATGTCTTTGCACTAGTGTGACTAGACAAAAGTCCAATAGCCACGTTTAGGATGCCACTAGGTACACTGAGTGTTTGCTAGTATAATGGCTTAGTTATAATGAGTTGGAGTGTGCAATGCAGGCAGACGTGCTGCAAATATCTTTGCACTAGTGGGATTAGACAAAAGTCCAATAGCCACGTTTAGGATGCCAGTAGGTACACTGACTGTTTGCTAGTATAATGGCTTAGTTATAATGAGTTGGAGTGTGCAGAGGGCAGGAGGGTACAGTGGCAGGGTTGTGGGGCTCTGGGTAGAGGAATGGAAGCCTGCCTTTCTATTCCCTCCTAATGGGGAAATGCAGCGACGAAATCCCTGACCTTAGCTACACAGACGCTGTCTCTGTTTTCAGGACCTGTCACCTATGGCTCTGACCCTGCCGGTACGAGCCCTTAAAAGGCCTTATAGAAAGTGCTATCCCCAAGCTGTCCAGCGCTGTGTGTGGAGCGCATACAGCAGTATCGGCGATAGGACAAAGGACGGAGCTGCGCCAGTGATGTCTGACACCAAGGACGCAGAAGGCAGATAATGGCGTGCTGGAGGAAAATGTCCGGTTTTATAATGCAGGGACATGTGACATGGACATCCTATCACACATGCCGTTGCTTCTCTGGCTAAAAGTCCACTTAGTTGTGTGTGTGTCTGGGATTGACTGACATGCTGGCCCGCCCCACAAGACGCGCGCGCTTAGGGAAGGAAGACAAGGAAAAAAAAAAAAATGGCGCCATTATACAAACAGCAGTGATCTGAAGGCGCTGTTCACGCACACTATACACTGAAATTTCATAATAGTGTGAGTCACAGAGTGACTTACACTATTACAGCGGAAAGCCAGCTAGGAATTAGCTGTTTTTTTGCTCCTAGAACCGTTCTCGAACGTTTCTAGAACTATCGAGCTTTTGCAAAAAGTTCGAGTTCTAGTTCGATCTAGAACAGGCCCCAAAATCACTCGAGCCTAGAACTGGAGAACCTCGAACCGCGAACCGCGATCAACTCTAATTAAAAGTTGACCCCATACTAACAGATTATATACCACACAAACCCATTATCATATACAAGAAAAATAGGAGTCTAGGTAATTTAATTGCATCGAGCAACACTGTTCAGAAACCTTTAACTGTTAAGATGAGCAACCCAAACCAATGGGGCTGCTACCCATGCCATACACCTAAATGTCTATGCTGTCAGGTAATCACGAGAGGAGAAAAAACATATATGTCAAAAACCACAAGAGAAACCTTTACAATAAAACTTAGATATGATTGCCACTCTACATATGTAGTTTATTTGTTGGAGTGCCCATGTGGTATCCAATATGTGGGAAGAACTATTCAAGAAATGCATGCACGGTTGAATAAACACCGACATAATATAAAAAATGGATACCCTTTACATAATGTATCAAGACACTACAATAATGTACATAATAGGGATCCAAAAATGAAACTTTCCATTATAGATTCTATTGACAATAAAGATCCACAGTCAGTGACTAAACTCATTAAAAAAGAAAGCTATTGGATCTTCAAATTGGGCACGTTAGCTCCGGAAGGCCATAATGTAATGATAGATAATGTTGCTAAATATTGATAATAACCATATCCATTCAAAAAAATTCCATAGGAAAATGCGTGCATAAGAATAAGTGTACATAGGACTATATATATATATATATATATATATATATATATATATATATATATATATATATATATATATGTGCACATACAATATATATACATATAAACAAAAATAAATTAAAAATAAAAAATGATAAATGAAAAAAATGATAAAAGGAAAAAATATGAATAAAATATAATATTAATAAGTTGTATGTATGTTGAGAAAAAATACAAATCTATTGAAAAATTAAAAGAGGTATTGGTAATATTATAAATTAAATGGGAAAAAGAAATCCTGACAAAAAAGAACATGACAAAAAGAACCTGATAATCTCCCATATCTGTATATTTGCACATATATATATATATATATATATATATATATATATATATATATATTTATTATGATACTATATTATATTATATTTCAGAAAAAGCTGTATAGATCCCGTTTTTTTAGATAATAATGTTCTATGGTTTTTATAGATTTTTTATAACTTATATAGATTTTATATAACTTTATCCAACTTTTTATAACCTACCCAAAAAAATCCTTTTAATACTTAAAGGGTTAAATTATTTGAATGTATGACACACCCATAAGCCCTACCTTAGGGGTTTGTTTTATCTATAAATTTAATGTGTATTGGCTCTTGTTACACCTGAGGAAAGCAAGTGGATCTTGCTGAAATGCGTTGTGAAAACAAGAGCTTTATTTTATAACAATAAAGCCTTATAATCTACAAAAAATCTAAGACTAAAGATCTATCACTAGCGCTCATAGACTCCATTTGTGCCACAATGGTGCCAAGCTATTTCTAGCACCTCTGTATGACAACCTCCAGCTCTGTTTTTAATAAGCTATAATAAAAGCAAAAAATGCTGCCAGTTAGTGGCATCCAAAAAATGGCTGTTGTACTCCATTTGTGCCCCAGTGGTGCCAAGCTATTTCTAGCACCTCTGCATATAACAGAGAGAGATAGCGGAGATGGGTTTTAAAAACCGCGCCAGAGATCCCAGATGTAAGTTTGATCAATGTACACTTTATTTCAGCATAGGTCTACGCGTTTCAGGGGTCTCAGCCCCCTTCTTCAGGACCAGCAAGCACAAGATACATTGTGATGTATCTTGTGCTTGCTCTGGTCTTGAAGAAGGGGGCTGAGACCCCTGAAACGCGTAGACCTATGCTGAAATAAAGTGTACATTGATCAAGCTTACATCTGGGATCTCTGGCGCGGTTTTTAAAACCCATCTCTGCTATCTCTCTCTGTTATCTGCCAATCGGGGTACTGCTGCCGTTGATCTACATATGCGATTATAGGAGTTGTGCCTTTCACAACTCTAATAGGTGAGTAGGATTACTCTTTATTACACCCCCTGTTTGTCAGGGTAAGACCCTATGCGCTTTTTCCCCACAGGTTTCTTGCTTATGATAGCACCTCTGCATGACACCCTCAAGCATATTTTGCAATGCTATTTTTATAGCAAACTCAGGGAATTCCTTGCTGCATTTTATCATTAGGAGGGATAGAAAGTGAGGCTTCCTTTACTGTCCTGGGACACACAGAACACGGCCACTGTACCCACCTGCCCACTATTGCCACGCTATTTAATTTGCCCAAAGAGCTGACACTTTTTCTGCCATCCTAAAATTGTCTGGAATACTAAGTTAGTGTTCCTTTGCTGCCAAGCAAGGTACAACATATTGTCAGGGCAGGGAGGACTGGTAAGCCCAGGAGGTGGATCCACTGGACCGAATACGCCACCAGGTGGCAGAGTACACGGCAGCCGGAGCACTGACGTGGCCGGGACGGTTTTAACCGGGTCAGCAGGATCACGGAGTTCTATGGGATAATGCAGGAAACAGGCACAGGTACCCGGTAGCAACAGACAAACAGTCACAGGAGAGAGCACAAGGGGACCTGATCATCTAGCTCTAAAGACAAGCTAAAGGACACGTTGATCAGGCAACGCCCCTATGGAAAGGCAAGTCTTATATACCCAGCACAGCCTCATGTCATTTCCTGCTGTAGGTGTGCTGGGCCTATAAGACCAGGAGAGTGGGCGCGGCCCGGTCCTATACAGAATCCTGAGGCCAATACTCAAAGTCAGACTCCTGAGACCAGGAGCATGACTCAGGGGAGCAGGAGCGGGAGCGGCAGCCATGACTGGTGGACACATGGATTGGATCAGTGGGTAAGGAGTGGTGCTGGGACACGGGGAGCGTGACAGTACCCCCCCCTCTAAGCCCCCCCCTCCGAGCACAGAACCCCAGGGGCACCCCGGATCGAGACACCGGATCGGGACCCAACGCAAAGGCGGGGAAGGACCGCTGACCCCGTACCGCCTTCTTAGCTGCACGGCGCTTAGCCGATCTCCCAGCAGTGGCAACGGGGGCAACGGGAAGAGGAGGACCGTCAGAAACAGGACTGGCAGCGTGGACAACCGGCCCGGGCGTCTCGGACCGGACACAGGACAGGGATTCATCCCCGGCAGCCGTTGGCATCAGAGTCTCAATCGTCAGGGACGGTGGAACGACGCTGGAGAGCGTCGTCACTTCCGGTTCTGGTGGCACCACAGGCACAAGTGCCAGGAGCTGTGGTACACCGCAGGACTGCGTCATATTCCCCTGTTCTTGTGCCATGATAGGGTCAGGTGCCAGGGGCTGTGGTACAACGCTGGATTGCGTCAGATTCTCCTCTTCTTGTGCCATGATAGGGTCAGGTGACAGGGACCGAGGAACAGGCTGTAGGCAGGTATCATGGCACGAGGGACTCCAGCGAGAGATTGCCCCAGAGCGCCAACTGATGTCAGGGTCATGTAGTCGCAGCCAGGGCAGACCCAGCAGGAGCGCAGGAGTCATTCTCGGGATGACGTAGAACGCAATAGTCTCAGTGTGCTGGGTACCAATACAAAGTCTCACGGGTTCGGTGGTGTACCGGACAGGTTCGTATAATTGTTTTCCGTCCACGGAGGCGAACCAGAGGGGTTTTGCAAGCGGGATGACCGGTATCCGATAACGATCCACGGTAGCTTGTCGGATGAAATTAGCCGCTGCTCCCGAATCAATGTGAGCCTCCGCCGTGAACTGGGTCTTCTCGGTCGTGACCTGGGCAGTCTGTGTAACCGGGACTGAAGGGATTCCGGTACCAAGGGTGGCGGTTCCCACCATCCCTTGGACTTGGGGTCTACCTGGTCTCTCCGGGCAAGAGCGGAGCAGATGAGAACCGCTTCCGCAGTAGAAACACAGGCCCCGGGCGAGTCGCTCTGCGCGGCGTTGCTCGGCTTGGCTCAGCCGGTCTATTTGCATGGGTTCCGGGAACATGTCACAGGAAGGCAGGGGCAAAGGAGCGGTAGGCCTCTGCGGGGACAAGGCGTGACGGGGTGGTAGCTTCTCCCGGAATACCTCTTTGGTTCGCTCCTGGAAACGGAGGTCAATCCGGGTGGCTAAAGATATTAAGGCGTCCAAGGTGCGTGGAACGTCACGGCCAGCAAGCTCGTCTTTGACGCGGCCAGAGAGTCCTTCCCAAAAGGCCGCCGTCAAGGCCTCATTGTTCCAGCCCAGCTCAGAGGCGAGCGTGCGGAACTGGATGGCGTATTGGCCGACGGTCAGGGTCCCTTGGCGTAGCCGGAGGAGCGAAGAGGTCACCGTGGTGGCACGTCCGGGTTCATCGAATGTACCTCGGAAAGCGTGCAGGAATTCCCGGATGTCAGTGGTCACTGGATCCTCATTCTCCCACAGGGGGTTAATCCAGGCTAGAGCTTCGCCTTCCAAGTGTGACATCAGGAACGCCACTTTAGCCTGGTCTGAGACAAACAAATGAGGAAGTAACTTGAAATGCAGGGAGCATTGGTTCAAAAACCCCCGGCAGTTCTTGGGGTCCCCAGCATAGCGAGGCGGAGCAGCGAGGCGAAGTTGCGAGGTTGCGGAGACAGCAGGTTCAGATCCGGACACCGTTTGCTGCGTGGACCGAGACGAGGCGGCAGTCTGTAATGTGTACAACCGGTGGTCCACAGACGTCAGGAACTTTAGTATGCGGTGTAAGGTGTCACGCTGTTGCACCAGTTCCTGGCGTAGTTCGGCCAGCTCAGATGTTTGTGCTCCAGCGGGATCCATGGCCTGATCAATCTGTCAGGGCAGGGAGGACTGGTAAGCCCAGGAGGTGGATCCACTGGACCGAATACGCCACCAGGTGGCAGAGTACACGGCAGCCGGAGCACTGACGTGGCCGGGACGGTTTTAACCGGGTCAGCAGGATCACGGAGTTCTATGGGATAATGCAGGAAACAGGCACAGGTACCCGGTAGCAACAGACAAACAGTCACAGGAGAGAGCACAAGGGGACCTGAGCATCTAGCTCTAAAGACAAGCTAAAGGACACGTTGATCAGGCAACGCCCCTATGGAAAGGCAAGTCTTATATACCCAGCACAGCCTCATGTCATTTCCTGCTGTAGGTGTGCTGGGCCTATAAGACCAGGAGAGTGGGCGTGGCCCGGTCCTATACAGAATCCTGAGGCCAATACTCAAAGTCAGACTCCTGAGACCAGGAGCATGACTCAGGGGAGCAGGAGCGGGAGCGGCAGCCATGACTGGTGGACACATGGATTGGATCAGTGGGTAAGGAGTGGTGCTGGGACACGGGGAGCGTGACACATATGTGCATTCTACACTCCTTTCCATTTCTGGAACGCAATTATTAACTGCAGGTAGTCCAGCCAATCTGTTACGAAGGTGCATGCGTGAATATAATGTTGCCTTCATCCAATGGTGGTTCACTCGATGTCTGACAGTTCAACAATACCATCTGTTTCCACTTCCAAAACAAGTGACGACCTGCCAATCACACTCCCGCTTACGGGTAAAGGGGTGGAAGTTCATCGTGAAAAAGCATGTGTGACTGCTGTCCCCACAGTCACAGAAGATGAAGAGCATGCA
Organism: Anomaloglossus baeobatrachus; assembly: GCF_048569485.1. Lineage (NCBI taxonomy): Eukaryota > Metazoa > Chordata > Amphibia > Anura > Aromobatidae > Anomaloglossus > Anomaloglossus baeobatrachus. The sequence continues at coordinate 189,309,455 of NC_134358.1, forward strand.
GAATCACTTGATGGAGCAGGCGGTGGTTGCACAGCCCCGCTAGGCCGCATTGTAGCATGGTGAAATTCCCTAATTCCCTTTGCAACTTATGCTTCATTTTAAGTCTTGTATTTGGTAGGATCCACAGTATGCAGCAAAACCACGCAACATGAAAAGCACTGTTTGCAGTTGTGTTCATAAATGATTCTTTCACTTTCCCAAAACAAACAATAAGAACCATGCATTAAATTGAAATAATAGAACAATCTATTCAGTGGCCTACTGCTTGCTAAGCCCTCTGCGTAGCAGCAGTAATTGTGTGTTTGTGTGTGTGTGTGTGTGTGTGTGTGTGTGTGCGAAGACAACTCACTAGTGGCGCATCACAAGAGTTTCCCAGTTATCTACCTAAACATAGACAAAACACATCACCCACCCTGAATACCCTTGTTAGCTGAAGCCTCACAGATAAAGCAGATGATAACAGTGTGAATGCAAACCACACAGCTCTGCAACACAGTCATGTAAATCTTGAAAAGCAACATTCAATGCAAAAATGTGTCGCTGTCCCTCTATGATTTAAACTGTACTTGACAATTTGACAGTGCAGAGGAAGCAAGTGTGATAGTCTATATAGTCGTCCTACCCAGAACAGATATGTGTTTTCATAATAAAACAAAGTGTTGCGTGCACGCATTACTGTCTGGGCACAGCCTACCATACCCGGGTAATGTGATGTCCAGTTGCCATAAATACAGACTTTACGCTCCTATCATGGTTAACAGTATAGACAGCACCGGAAGAATGTTGGTCTGTGGCACAGGATGCTGCTCACTAGCATTACGGTACTCCTCACCAAACTCCAAAATGACTCCCCTCACAATTGAACGAAGTGTTTCCGCAGTTGCTCCTTCCTGTGTGCCGATGTACCCCAGCCGCAGCCTAACTCCAGTGTTTCGCCAACTGAGTATGCTCTGCCTGACTGTGTCATTCCTGAGGCAAAGTCTTAATTTTGGACAACAGCGCATGCTCGTTTGGACTGTGCCTGAGTCATTCTGCAACCTGCGGCTCCACACACTTACACAGGGCCCTGGTGCTTGACTCACTCTCGGGAGGCCACTAAAACTAACTGCACCCAACATCAGCCCCAGGTGTCCCCTTACACTGCAGTGGCGGTCCCCACTGACTGCAATATCGAGAGTGGCGTCAAGAAAATACATATAAAGAAGCAACCTAAGTGTGACCAGACTCTTCCTCCACGTGGAGTCCCTGAAGGTAATGCACCAACACAACACCTGTGGGACTTCACACTGACTGAGAAAAGCCTCTTTGCACAGGTACTTGCACTTCGTGCCGGGTCTAAGTCCTGTGTTGTGCCTAGACAGCATGCTGAAGCGGATAGTCTTTTTTTCAGAAACTGTATTTCATGCTACTGAGCATGCTCAGGCACTTATTGCATCAGAGGCTAGGTCGGGTAATGAACTCTTTGGCCCTGACCCTGATGTGGGGGGCCCATATAGACCACAGGGCATCAGGTGTCCTGACAATTTGGCCAGGCCACTCCCAACAGGCTTGCAGAGGCCCGCCCCTATGACTTGTCACCTCATTGTTGTTGGTCAGACGATAACTGTTGAGGTGTTTTGGTTGTGGTAGCCATGAGGTCATCATTCAAGTGGCGGTTCAAAATAGGACGCTAGTTATGCCACTCATGACGTGTCATTCTGCTTTTGTCTCCAGGAGGTGCATTGTGGTCCGCCCTGTTTTGGGGTGGACCCAGGTTATAAAAGGGGCTGGAGCCAACAAGAAGGTGCCCAGTCTTCTATTATGCTCCGAAAGAGCACACCTCCATGTGTTGAACCCATTGCGGCTTTAGGCCAGAGGTAGGCAGGGATAGGTCATCAATGCAGGCCTCCACCACAGTTGGTAACGCAGAACGTTTAAGAACAGTTTCTGTCCTATCAGTCCTGCTAGTGCAGCCCAGTGGCATAAACAGGCCTGCTGCTGCTGATGCACCTGCTGTCCACAGGTGTGTCCCCTACGCACACGGACAGCGTAACCAATGGCCCCTGTGTTGTTAGCAGGGAGTTCCGGGGCTGGGTGGTCGTGTGGACCCTGTCACACTAACAGGGCTCCAGGTCTCCAGATCCGAGTGGCGTCTAACTCGGTTCAGGCCACTATTTGTTTCAGAGTCAACCTGCTCGTTATCCTCCACCTAACCTTCCAGTTGCCAACCTCTCCTTTTCCATCTGTGAGTACGGTGGACACCGAATGGCGATTAGGATATCTACCTTTCTCTTTCTTTTCTTCGTAATATTTTTTATATAGCGGTAACATAGTATATACCACCTCATCCAAATCTGCCAGTCCCACCATAACAGATGTTGTTTCTTCAGCAAATGTTACTGTTGCTTAACCACCAAACCCACGGACACAAACTTTTTTACCCTTTCCAACACACCTGTTCCCCTTTCCACCAGCATCTGTCCTTTTTCAACTCAGTTTGTATATGACCAAAAATGCAACTCTGCAGAGACACCGTACTCAACGCCGTCTCAGCACAGCAGCCAGCCCTCGGTCCCTCAGATGTGGACAAGTAAGACCATTTCCTCCTATCGATGAAAAAGCGTTGAGATTCACTCTGTGCACCACTGGTGTTTAGTGGAAAGCAGATGTAAGATTGCGTAACACCTTCTGCTGATACTCCTGCATACGTGCGTCCCTTTCTATGGCAGGAGTTATTTCACAAAATTTTGTGTTGTACCAGGGATCTAACAGTGTGGCAACTTAGTAGTCAGCATGACTTGGAATTCGTACAATACGAGGGTCATGTTGTAGGTAGTGCAGCAAGAAGGCGCTCATGTGTCTTGAGCATCCTGGAGGAACAAGTCCTTGGTGTGTTGGTGGCAGAGAGGTGAGAATCGTGCCTCCTTCCTCTGCCCTCGCCCCACAACCTCGCACAACCGAAATGTGAGCAAGCTCTCACTAATCTGCTGAGTCTTCCATGCCCATCGCCAGTTCGTCCTCCATTTCTTCATGGGCTCCTGCACCTTCCTCAACTGTTTTGCTGTTACTATGCGCCCTTGATAATCCCTCTCCCCCACCGTACCATGACTGCCGCCAAGGTGCCGCTCACCGTATGGACCTTGTAGATCTTGTTATCCCTTCCGCATATGACTCCTCCAGTACATCCTCCCTTCCTCTTGGACCAACACCTGACTCCGAATAATGCTTACAGTGTGCTCCATCATGTAGATGACCAAAATTGTCATGCTGAGAATGGCATCGCCAGTGTTAAACATCTTCGTCGACATTTGTAAACCGTGTAGAAAGGTGCATAGGTCCTTGATCTGACACCACTCCAGCAGCGTGATCTGCAGCACCTCTGGATCAAGTTAGCCCAGGGTATACATCATAACGTATTTCAGCAGGGCTTTGCGGTGCTGCTACAGATGCCGCAACATGTGCAGATTCCAATTCCTGCGTGTCGGAACATCACATTTCAGGCGTTTAACCGCCAGACCTTAAGACTTCAGGAGCGATGAAAGTTGTTGAGCTGCTGGGTGCGAACGATGGAAGTGAGCACATAGCGAGCGTGCCCGCTGTACGCGGCCATGTAGGCCGGGATGGTGTTTTAAAAATTGCTGGAGAATCAGATTAAACATGTGAGCCATACAAGTCACGTGTGTCACATTGCTCTGAAGAAGGCCCGCAGACATGTTTGCATCATTGCTGCACACGGCTGTTAAGTCACCAACGTAGTCCGCTATGTCAATTTGTACTCCTGTCGCAAGGTGACACCGTGTTCATTTCGTGCATAGTGCTGATGTTGGGAGAGGAGTCGATGCCAGCGGCGCAGGTGGACGCAGGTTATGGTCACCCACTGGGCTGCGTTACCTTGACAGATGCAGATCCACTGGCTGAATGCAGGTGGTGGGTATCTCACAGATGAAGTACAATCATTCAGCTACAACCAATGGGAAGACACAACACCCTTTTTAGGCCCCTCCGGTCTGCAGACCACAGCCAGACATAGCTATGAACCTCTGGTTACTGTTACCCCCAGTTCAGTTTTATGATTTTGTGTGCTTGTTACCTGACTACTTTTCCTGCTTGCTGTTTATGTACCTCATTGGCCGATTCGCATTTCACCTCTACTTGTTTTCTGATTAAGTCCTGTCCCTCCCATTCTGTTCCTCTTCCTCAATTAATGTTTTGACCCTGCATGACTACTATTCTCTGCAACTGCAGCCTTCCACAGGTATTGATCAACTTGGGCCCTGTGTCATTCAAAATCACTGTATTGGGGTTAAAGGGTTTCAGGGTTCTGGGGGTCCAGCTTGGTGAGTGGCTTCCCTCTAGCCTATCCTTTACAGCCCGTCTGAGTGTGTCGACCCAGGCAGGCGTTACACCTTGCCCTCTGCAGAAGGCCATGTAGGCCGGGATAGTGTTTTAAAAATTGCTGGACAACCAGGTTTAACACGTGAGCCATACAAGGCATGTGTGTCACCACGCCCTGAAGAAGGGCCGCAGACTGGTTTGCATCATTGTCGCACCCGGCATTCCCTGGCTGCTGGTTGAGTGGAGACAACCATTGATGAAACTCGGTCTCACTCTACAAATCTAACCGTCCACAACTACTCAGCGGTGTCTCACATTTCCCCTACATTTCAAAGTAAGCATTTGACCACCTGATGGACTTGAGCTCTGCTGCCAGCATAGTAAGGAGGTGTGTGGGATTCTTTGGGCGCAGTTACAAGAAAGGATGGCCTGACCACACAGGGTTTGGGCTGAGATGCAGGACCAACACGAGGTTGATGAGGCAGAAGCAGTGAAGGAACTTGGACATAGAGAGGAAGGATTGACACACAACTCGTGGGGATGGAAAGACTTGTACAGCAGACTCTTCTCCATCTCTCACCATAGTTACCCATTGCCCAATTAGCAACATGTAACTCCCCTGTCCATGCTTACTGGTCCAAGTATCTGTGGTGAAATGCACCCTGTCACACACAGAGTTTCTCAAGGAAACGGTGAGGTTGTGTGCGACCTGCTGTGGTAGCGCGGGCACCCCTTTCTTGCAGAAGGAGTGGCGAATGGCCATCGGCTCTTTGGGCACTGCAATGGGCATAAAGTCTCGAAAATCCTCGGTGACAAAAGGGTGTAAAGGCAGCCTTTCTGTAGCCAACAAGTTTGAGATGCTGAAACTAAACCTCTTAGGCATGTCATGCACTTCGAAAATCATGTAAAAAACAGCGAGGGGACTCCAACCACAGTCTCCCTCATTGCCACTACTTGGGCCACACACACCCCACTTGACTGGCATCAGTTGACCCCAATTTTCAAAATGAAAAAGATGCTTTGAATGAAACACTCTCAAAAATACGCATTCCTTTCACCTCCCCTGGATGACCCAGGGGAAGAAAAGTCCTCTGAGAGCCATGACTTGTTCATCTTGGTTCTTTGAGAAAAACAGCGAAGGGACTCCAACCACAGTCTCCCTCATTGCCAATAATTCGGCCACACACACCCCACTTGACTGGCATCAGTTGACCCCCCTTTTCAAAATGAAAAAGATGCTTTGCATGAAGCATGCTCAAAAATACGCCTGCCTTTCGCCTCCCCTGGATGACCCAGGGGAAGAAAAGTCCTCTGAGAGCCATGACTTGTTCATCTTGGTTCTTTTAGAAACACAGTGAGGGGACTCCAACCGCAGTCTCCCTCGTTTCCACTAATTGGGCTACACACAACCCACTTGACTGGCATCAGTTGAACCCCCTTTTCAAAATGAAAAAGATGCTTTGCATGAAGCACACTCAAAAATACGCATGCCTTTTGCTTCCCCTGGATGACCCAGGGGAAGAAAAGTCCTCTGAGAGCCATGACTTGTTCATCTTGGTTCTTTGAGAAACACAGCGAGGGGACTCCAACCACAGTCTCCCTCATTGCCACTAATTGGGCCACACACACCCCACTTGACTAGCATCAGTTGACCCCCCTTTTCAAAATGAAAAAGATGCTTTGCATGAAGCACGCTCAAAAATACGCCTGCCTTTTGCCTCCCCTGGATGACCCAGGGGAAGAAAAGTCCTCTGAGAGCCATGACTTGTTCATCTTGGTTCTTTTAGAAACACAGTGAGGGGACTCCAAACACAGTCTCCCTCATTTCCACTAATTGGGCCACACACAACCCACTTGACTGGCATCAGTTGAACCCCCTTTTCAAAATGAAAAAGATGCTTTGCATGAAGCACGCTCAAAAATACGCATGCCTTTCGCCTCCCCTGGATGACCCAGGGGAAAAAAAGTCCTCGGAGAGCCATGTCCACATTGTCAGTGGACAGACACGTGTGCTTATCTGCCAGCAGACCCCCAGCAGCACTGAAGGCAGGTTCCGAGAGAACACTGGCTGCAGTACACGACAAGATCCCCAAAACGTACGTGGCAAGCTCAGGCAATTTATCCAGATTGGAGGCCTATAAAGAGCAAGGCTCAAGTTGCACAGTAATGGCATCGATGTTCCCTTGCATATACTCATATATCTGTGTCTCGTCCTCTTTTTCCTCGTAACACTGTTTTGTTTTCGCATGAGAATTTGTTCTTGTTACTTTCCCATGTGTTTGTGTTGTGAGTTGTTAGTCACCTTTTGGACACCTTTGAGGGTGTTTTCTAGGTGTTTTTATGTGTTTGTGATTGCCTCCCATTGTTTCCGATGCGGTTTGAGTGGTTTGTCGAACCGGTTCACCGAACTGAACTTGAACGAGACCTCCGTTCGGCGAACCGAACTTGAGCCGAACCACGGCCGGTTCGCTCATCTCTACTCGTGAGCCACAGTAATGCTGACAAGCTTACTAAATCAAGGATGACATTTGGATATACCCAAAAAATATATTGTGATACTGTTATAGTCAGAAAAAAAAAATCTATGTACTTCTACTTTCAAAAATGAAGATTATAATATTCTAGAAGACCTTCCTTGGCTCAACAGAAAAATTACATTTGCCAATACTGAATAATACACTGATATATCTGTAAACAATTATTAGATATCAGCAAATTAACTTAATGTAATTGTATTGTTTTTGCACCTATGAAAAGGCCGAAATATTTTCGACTTTCTTTTAAAGAGAATATATGTCCTATATTAAAACCATTTGGTGAAATACATTATTTTTTGCTAATGTATTTTCTTTCTTGTCTGCCAAACTTTTGCTTTTGTGCATGATTAACTCTTCCTCGCCGAGGCCAATTTCCCTTTTTTCGTTTTTCTTTCTCTTCTTACAAGCGCCTTATCTTTTTGATTTTTCCACCCCTATGGCCATTTGAGGGCTTGATCGTTGCAGGACAAGTTGTACTTTTGAATGAAACCATTTTTTTTTATCATGTGATGCACTGGAAAGCAAGAAAAAAAAATCCAAGTGTGGTAAAATAAAAAAAAGCAATTTCACAATTTGGAGGTGGGGGAATTATTTACCATTCTCCCTATACGGTAAAACTGACAGGCAATATTATATTCTTCACTGGTTGTTTAAATTACAGAGATAATAAACATAAATTGTTTTTGTTTTATTTCAGTGGTAAAAAAAGAAATTAGACATTTGTGAAAAAAAAATTTCTTGTGTTGCCACATTCTGGAAGCCGTAACATTTTAAATCAGTGTGAGATCTTGTTTTTTCCACACCAAGATGATGCTTTAATGATACTAAATTAGAACAATTACCACAAAACACCTGCAAAGGCTTCCTAAGCATCAAAAATGATCCCTTAGTCTGGTTCAGTAGGCTATACAATCATGGGGAAGACTGCTGACTTGACAGGTGTCCAGAAAGCAGTCATTAACACACTCCACAAAGAGAGTAATCCCCAAAAAGTCATTGCTAAAGAAGCTGCCTGTTCACAGAGTGCTGTATCCAAGCATACAGTCATGGCCAAAAGTTTAGAGAATGACACCAAAATTATATTTTCTTATGATCTGTTGCCCTCTGGTTTTCAATTGTGTTTGTCTGATGTTTACATCACATACAGAAATATAATTGCAATCATATTATGAGTACCAAAAGGTTATATTGACAGTTAGAATGAGTTAATGCAGCAAGTCAATATTTGCAGTGTTGACCCTTCTTCTTCAGGACCTCTGCAATTCTCCCTGGCATGCTCTCAATCAACTTCTGGATCAAATCCTGACTGGTAGCTGTCCGTTCCTGCATAAGCAATGCTTGCATTTTGCCAGAATTTGTTGGTTTTTGTTTGTCCACCCATCTCTTGATGATTGCCCACAAGTTCTCAATGGGATTAAGATCTGGGGAGTTTCCAGGCCATGGACCCAAAATCTCTATGTTTTGATCCATGAGCCATTTAGTGATCACCTTTGCTTTATGGCAAGGTGCTCCATCATGCTGGAAAAGGCATTGTTGGGCGCCAAATTGCTCTTGGACAGTTGGGAGAAGTTGCTCTTGGAGGACATTCTGGTACCATTCTTTATTCATGGCTGTGTTTTTAGGAAAGACTGTGAGTGAGCCGATTCCCTTGGCTGAGAAGCAACCCCACACATGAATCGTTTCAGGATGCTTAACAGTTGGCATGAGACGAGACTGGTGGTAGCGCTCACCTCTTCTTCTCCTAATAAGCTGTTTTCCAGATGTTCCAAACAATCGAAAAGGGGATTCATCTGAGAAAATGACTTTACCTCAGTCCTCAGCAGTCCACTCCCTGTACCTTTTGCAGATTATCAGTCGGTCCCTGATGTTTTTTCTGGAGAGAAATGGCTTCTTTGCTGCCCTCCTTGAAACCAGGCCTTGCTCAAGCAGTCTCCGCCTCACAGTGCGTGCAGAAGCACTCACACCAGCCTGCTGCCATTGCTGAGCCTGCTGGTAGTCCGATCCCGCAGCTGAAACAGTTTTAAGATGCTTTCCTGGCGTTTGCTGGTCCTTCTTGGGTGCCCTGGAGCCTTTTTGGCAACAATGGAAGCTCTCTCCTTGAAGTTCTTGATGATGCGATAGATTGTTGACTGAGGTGCAATCTTTGTAGCTGCGATACTCTTCCCTGTTAGGCCATTTTTGTGCAGAGCAATGATGGCTGCACGTGTTTCTTTAGAGATAACCATGGTTAACTGAAGAGAAACAATGATACCAAGCACCAGCCTCCTTTTAAAGTGTCCAGTGGTGTCATTCTTACTTAATCATGACTGATTGATCGCCAGCCCTGTCCTCATCAACACCCACACCTGTGTTAATGGAACAATCACTAAAACAATATTAGCTGCTCCTTTTAAGGCAGGAATGCAATGATGTTGAAATGTGTTTTCGGGGTTAAAGTTCATTTTCTTAGCCAATATTGACTTTGCAAGTAATTGCTGTTAAGCTGATCACTCTTTATGACATTCTGGAGTACATGCAAATTGCCATTAGAAAAACTTAAGCAGCAGACTTTGTAAAAATTAATATTTGTAGCATTCTCAAAACTTTTGGCCATGACTGTATTAATGGAAAGTTTAGTGAAAGGAAAAAGTGTGGTAGAAAAAGGTTCACAAGCAACTGGGATAAATGAAGCCTTGATATGATTGCTAATAAAAGGCCATTCAAAAATTGGGGGGGAGATTCATAAGGAGTGGACTATTACTGGAGTCAGTGCTTCAAGGGCCACCCATCACAGATGTATCAAGGACATGGGCTACAACTGTCATATTCCTTGTGTCAAACTCATGACTAATAGACAACACCAGAAGCATCTTACCTAGGCCAAGGAGAATAAGAACTGGACCGATGCTCAATGGTCCAAGGTGTTGTTTTCAGATGTAAATTTTGCATTTCATTTGGAAATCAAGGTCCCAGAGACTGGAGGAAGACTGGAGAGGCCACAATCCAAGGTGCTTGAGGTCTATTGTGAACTTTCCACAATCACTGATGGTTTGGGAAGCCATGTCATCTGCTGGTGTAGGTCTACTGTGTTTTATCAAGACCAAAGTCAGCGTAGCCATCTACCAGAAAATTTTGAAGCACTCTTCCCTCTGCCGACAAGCTTCTTGGCAATGCAGATTTCATTTTCCAGCAGGACTCGGCACCTATCCACACTGCCAAAAGTACCAATACCTGGTTTAATAACCACAATATCACTATGCTTGACTAGCCAGCAAACTTGCCTGACCTAAACCCAATAGAGAATCTATGGAGTATTGTCAAGAGGAAGATGAGAAACACCAGAACCAACAATGCAGATGAGCTGATGGTTGCTATCAAAGCAACCAGGGCTTCCATAACACCTCAACAGTGCCACAGGCTGATCGCCTCGATGCCACACCCCATTTATGCAGTAATTCATGCAATTGGAGCCCCAACCAAGTATTGAGTGCATTTACTGTACTTACTTTTCAGTAAGCCAACATTTCTGCGTTTAAAATAATTTTTTGAGTTGGTTTTATATATTATTCTAATTTTCCAAGATAATTAATTTGGGGTTTTCATTGGTTATAAGCCATAATCATCAACATTAACAGAAATAAACAATTTAAATAGATCACTCTGCTTGTACTGAATCTATATAATTTATGTGGTTTCCTTTCTGTATTGAATTACTGAAATAAATTACCTTTTTGATGATATTCTAATTAATTGAGATGTACTTGTAACACATTGAGGGCTGTTTTTTTTTTCAGGACAATTTGTTCTTATGAATGAAAGAATTATTTTATCATATAGTGTACTAGAAAATGTAAAAAAATTCCAAGTGCAGTGAAATTGCAAAAGAAGTGCAAATCCACAGTTGCCTTTTGTTTGTTTTTTTTATTTACATGTTAACTATATGGTAAAACTTAACTTGAGTTTGATTTTACAGGTCAGTAGGAATATGTAGATACCAAAAATATTTATAGTGTTACTTTTAATTAAATGGTGAAAAATCCAGATGTTTGTAAAAAAAAAAAAATCTCTTTTGGCACCATTTTCCTAGACCCGTAATTTTTTTATTTTTTGGATTTATGGGACTGTGTGATGGCTTATTTCTTGTTCCCTAAGATGATGTCTTTACCGAAACCATTTATCGTAGATGCAATGTTTTGATGACTTTTATTGCATTTTACTGTAATGTTGCAGTGGCTAAAAAAAACGTAATTCTGGCATTTTGATTTTTTTTTTTCATTTACTGTTCGGATTAATTTATTCTATGTTTTCTTAGACTGGACTTTTCTGAAAACAGCATTACCAAATATGTGTATTTTTTATACTTTTATTTTCAATGCGCCAAAAGGATGGTGATTTTAACTTCTGATTTTTTTATTTTCTTTATAGTTTTAAAAACTTTTTTCTCACTTTTTATTGCATTTATTTGTCCTCTTAGGGGACTTGAAGCTCCAATCATTTTATTGCTTGTGCTGTACAGAGCAGTGCATAAGCACATCCATCCACGGCTGTTAGAGGCATATGTCGGCTAATCAGATTAGCCGATATGTACAGGAAAAGATCACAGCTCGGCATGCAAGCCGGCATCAAAGACAGGTAAACGACCTTGAATGTTCAGATATGTTCAAGGTCATGAAAGGGTTAATATTCATATACAACGACATAGTTATATACAAATATATCTTAACCTTCCTATCTCAAGTCCTACAATATTCTGGAGAAATGCATAAAACATAATGTATACATAATTTATATCACTTTAATACCATATGTATCTTGCCTTCTATGTCTTTTTAGGTAATGACGGATATTTATAAGAAAAAAAATCAAAAACCCTAAAGGCTTTGTCTTTTAAACGTTCATTTAAAGCCTTATTGAAAAATCAGTAACCTTCAGCAAAGGCATTCAATGGAACCTGACAAAGTTTTGACTGAGGATAGATTGATTCTCAAAAGTCTTAATGGCTAGACATGAGCAGAATTTGCTTCACTTCATTGGAACATCTTAAAAAAAAGTATTTGTAGCAGCACCTTACAAATTAGCTTATTACTAAAAGAGTGAACAGATCACAGATTGTCTATCAAACATAGATTTCTAGTCACAGATGGTTAGCACATCTTCAAGGACTCAAGCATCGTATTGACATTTGTTACTAAGGAAAAGCCCACGTAAGTTCCATACTAGCAAGTTCAATTTTCTCATTTCAAATTTCATGTACAATATATTTCCTAGACAACAGAAACACAGGAAATGCACTATGTTGCCAAATTTCCCTATATTGATGCCCTTATAGTTTATAACTATATTATGTAAGGAACTAGAAGTGGTAAAGATGAGCGAATCAGACAAATTTCAAATTCAAATTTACCTGTTCACACAGATTATTTCTGGCAATTTAATTAAAAATGAAATTGAATTTGCCTTATTATGCTATTTGGTCTCTCTAGACCCCAGAGGATGAAAAATAAAATGTTCTCACTTTCTTATCATGGCACTGCATCCAAGGGCCTCTTTATGTGAAGCCTGGACTTCTGGCTTTGTGAAAGAGAGTGTAAGATCACAGTGTCACAATGTGCTCTGTACCCTTGCACACACAAGAACAGAAAATGATCCAGGCCGCAGAGCCAGAAGTCCTAATCTAGCCTTAAGAGACCTAGGAATTCAGTGCTCACAATGGTTAGAAGATGCGAGGAGGACTGGTAAGGTGACAGTGAGGAGAGGAGGGGCTAGATAAGTAAGCAATATAATAAAAATTTGTGTTTGTTTTATTTTTACCTTTTGATAGACCTTTACGGTACACTATAATGACTGCCAGTAGCCTCTATTTTGCTACATCCATGTGGAAGTTAATAACAAAAATCCAAATTTTAGCAAAGGTGGATTTTGTAATATTTGAGTTCAACTGAATTCCACTCAAAAATTTTAACTCATCTCAAGGGAAAACATGAATTTTATTAGTAGTAATGATTTACTTTGTTTCTTTGTCCTACATAGTTACATAGGTTGAAAAAAGACCTAGGTCCATCTTGTTCAACCTTCCTTCACCAATTATACATTTTGTCATTAAGTCATTTATAACCAACAATGTTGTGTGTACTGAGGAAATCATCCAGCCCTTTTTTAAAAGCTGTTATAGTATCGGCCATTACTACCTCTTGTGGTAGGGCATTCCACAATCTGACTGCTCTAACTGTAAATAACTCTTTCCTATTTAGCTGCCGGAATCTCCTTTCTTCCACTCGCAGTGTATGCCCCCTGATCCTTAGTATTGTCTTTGGAAGGAATAAGTCATGTGCCAGTCCTTTATATTGACCACACATGTATTTATACATATAAATGAGATCTCCTCTGAGACTTATTTTTTCTAAGCTAAACAAATCTAACTTTTTAAACATCTCTTCATATGGGAGGCCTTCCATTCCTTGTAGTAGTCTAGTTAACAACCTCTCTAACTTCTGAATGTCTTTTTTAAAATGTAGAACCCAAAATTGGATCTCATATTCTAGATGAGGCCTTAAAAGTGATTTATAGAGGGGTAACCATTCATTGGGATCACAGGATCTAATCTCTCTTTTTATGCACCCTAAAATCTTGTTTGCTTTTGCAGCTGCTGCTTGACATTGAGTGCTGCTGCTCAGCTTATTTGCAATTAGAATACCCAAGTCCTTCTCCTGTTCTGTAGTCCCGAGTTTACTTCCATTTAATCTATACGCAGCTATAGGATTACTCCGTCCTAAGTGCATAACTTTACATTTATCAACATAAACTCTCATTTGCCAAGTATCTGCCCATTCTGACATCTTAGCCAGATCGTTTTGTAATATTGTACTATCAAGGTCAAGGTCTTATTTACTTAAAATTTAAATCTCCAAATACTAACAATTTACTGTATGCATCATAAAGCTAAAGTGTAAAATAAATTCCTGTCTTTCAGCAGACACCATGTTAGGGAAGCTTACTGTATGGGAAGTTATTCAGCATTAAAGATAGATCTGTCACATGATTTCTACCTACTAAAATATCTACAGCTCTGGGTACTTCCACCACTTCACAATCCATTGCAATCTCTTTTGTTGGGAGAGGGTGAAATACACAGTGGATGTCAATTGTGTGATAAAGCTCACACTCTAGTTTAACGCAGTTGGGACAGATCAAGACCATTTGATACCGATAGATACCATGGTCAATAGCGGCCAAGGCATCAAGATGTTGACACGCACGTGATGCTAATAGTTTCTATGGCAACATAAAGCTTAATATAAGCATCAGATCTTCCTATCCATGGATGACTATTAGGTCCTGCCAACAGCATGACATAATAGGTTGAGTGAGTATCAATTTTAAACTAGCAGGTCCTAATAACTCTCTTATAATATAGAAGCATTGCCTTCTAATATATCAGCAGAGTTAAATGTTTATATACCATAGTGGGAAAAATAAAAAATATAAAGAAAATATGTTTTACATAAATAAAATAAATACATATACAAATTTATATTTTTTTTATTATTTTCTGATATAATGTTCTTTAGTATTGATGAAAAATTGTATCATCGAGTAAGTAACTAAACAAATGAAAAAATTACTATGTCATTTATCCCTAAAAATGAATAATATAGTACTAAAACAAAGCAAGAATTGCTGTTTGGTTGATCACCTCATAAAAAAAAAATGTAAAGTCACATGAAAGCCAAAACAATGTCAATAAAGACTACAATTCAGCCTGCAAAAAAAACCCATCCCAACAGCTATATAATAGCAGCACAAAATCAATTCATGAATACAAATAAAAACAACAAATATCACCAAATGAATAGTAATAATAAATATAAAATTCACCTGCTATTTATTTTACCTAATGAACAGCTCAAATTTTTTTTCAAGGATTGTTGATTTTTATTCATTGCTCTCAAAAAATGTTTCAATCACATAGTCCAGTTTTGACATAGTCCAAAGACAAACATGTTGCCTAGCAGTTTTATTATCATGCATGTTCCTCGTTGATTAAATTGTCCAGTTAAACCATGGTTATGCTGTCAAAAGTAAACTGTCCAAGCCATACTTGTTTATACAAAAACTCCAGTGTTTATATATACGGTGACCTCAGTTAAGCTCCCGTCACATTTAACGACTTACCAGTGATCCCAAAAATGATGTGACCTTATCAGGATCACTGATAAGTTGCTGGGAGGTCGCTGGTGAGATGTCACACAGTCAGACCTTACCAACGATGCAGTAACGATGAGCGACCTGTATAACGATGAGCGACCTGTATAGGAGGTCATTGTTAGGTGTCAAACACAGCGATGCATCCTGCCCAGCAGGACATTACCTTTGAAGAAAATGGTCTGGACCATTCGGCAATGACTAGCGATCTCAGAGCAGGGGGCTGATCGCTGGTATGTGTCACACATAACGAGATCGCTGGCAAGATTGTAACTGCATCACAGAAACGGTGACGCACCAACGATCTTGTTAGCGATCTCGTTGTGTGTGACGGGGGCTTTAGAATTCATTGGACCTGTGAGCTAGTTCTCCTATCTATTGGTTTGGTGGAGTTGAAAAAGCGGTGTAGACAAATTACTTGCCATATTCTTTTGGTCATTGAATCTTTACTAGCGTCCAACTGGAAGGAAACAGATGTCCCCTCAATACAAGAAGTTACAGATAGGGTTTCCTCACATAATATTTATGAGTACAACATAGCCCTGAAGGAAGGTAACTTTTCTCGATATGCTGAGAGGTGGTATCTGTGGTCTCTTAAATTTAACCCAACCCTTAAGATCTACGACCTTTGATGTTATTCTCTTGGTTTTTTTTTACATATATTAGTTTTTTGAATTTTCTTACTATTTGCAAATTTTGCCTTATATTTGCAGTATGTTTTTTTGGCAGAGTAATAGTTGCTAGGAATCCTTTTTGTTGAATTTTACCTTTCAAATTATATCTAAAGCCTATTGTTTGTTAAAAAATGACAAAATGTGTACAATAAGTAATTTCAATGCTTGTTACACCTCATTTTGTTTCCCTTTTCCCTGTTATAAATAAAGACAGTATACATAAACTCCAGTGCTTGGCCTTAAACTTACGGTATCTAAAAGTAGTCTTATTGATAACAGCTTGAGGTTTTATAGCTACAGTCATCACTATCAATCAAAGTCCTGCTGCAATCAATTTGAAAATGGCACAAAAGTTTCAGGGTGGGGCGGTTTCACATGCATCATGAGCAGGGATAATTGAATATCACAAATATTCAGCAATATTTGGCTTCGCGAATATTCGACGAAGAGGTCGCCACTATGCAAATATTCAATGTGCAATGTAAGTCTATGGGAAGCCCGAAGAGTTTCTATTCGGCAACTATTCGGGTTTCCCATAGACTTACATTGCGCATTGAATATTCGCAAATAGTCGAATAGCGGCGACCTATTCGTCGAATATGGGTGTAGCTGAATATTTGAGGTATTCAATCGTCCCTGATCATGAGTAGATTTAATCTGCCATATGATGACTCATCTTCAGCTAAATACCTTTTCCTAAGTAAATGCAACATGAAATATAATAACTTATCCACTTCAACAAATTGTACTCTTTTTTTAGAATTGTTTTTATTTTACTCTGGCTCTAATTCTACTATCTTTCACTAAGAGGTTAGAATGAAGCAGGAAAGGAGAATATTCAAGGCTCAACACAGGAAATAAATTGGTTTGAAAGTATAGTATGACACCAGACCGAAAAGAGAGAAGTCAATTAAGCCGAGAGGTTAAATCTAGTAAACAATCAACGGCAGTAAAAAAGCATAATAGCTCTAATAAACTGGTTTCACGCCCAGCAGTTTTCTCCTAGTTATAGAGTAATTGCTGTTTTTGTTGTCACTGCTAGGAAATACAGTGTGTGTCTATGCATTAATGTATGTACATGTGCATATGTGTGCTTTATGTGTGTTTGTATATATATATGTGTGTTTGTGTATTTAACGCTATGTGTGTGCATGTTTGTATGTATGTGTTTGTGTATGTGCAGAAATATGTATTGGTAAGTGTGCATTATTATTTCCCCTTTGTAGGTGTCATAATTCAAATAAGCTAATCAGTAAGTTAATATATTACTTACAAGACGTATTCCTATTTCCACCATTTTTACAATTTAGGTAAATATACCCAGAATAATATGCTATATCATACTTATTTTTGCCAATGGTATAATGTTAGAAAGTTGTAAATGTGTAACTACAGTTATATAACACATATAACAACAATCCTCACTGGAAAATCAAAATGAAATTGACTTGTGCAACAAGATCATGACTCTTCCAAAGGAACAATTTTGTCCTGAACTTTTGTCTCTTAAGTTGCTGCATGGCTGGAGAAAAGTTGCTGGAAACTCTGAAACAATACATTTGATTTGAATATTATCTAATATGTATTGGAACATCTTAATTGCCCCACAATGAAAATTGTTAAAGAAAATTAAGATCTCAAATGTTGTATCTTAATGGTTTAACATTTTATTTGTGCAGCACATGAATATAATAAAATTGAAAATATCAAAAACAACAAACAACTTTTAGTATTGTAAGGCACTGTTCCATCCCTGTAATGCAAACACAGCCTTAATAATAACAAAATGACCTCACCTTAGAACGCATGGTAACCTGGTAGTAATAGCCCATTTAATTACACAGGGCAATAACAGATTTTTCATGATTATTTTTAAGCAAAAAAAATATCCAAATGTTTCCCCCTAAGCTGTTTGTTATCTGGTAGACAGTTATGTGCAGAACACTGATATAAACGGATATTGGAACTGTTAGAGGTAACATCATACTTCTGTGACTGAGACAAATGATGTGTCATATACTTCATAATGCTTGATGGTGGTAAAGGAGGCTAACTGTGGACTATGTTTGGTAGTCCTACTGCCCGGGTTGGCTGGTGCCAGTCATGTTAATGCTTCTGCTGCTAATGGCTCCCACATTGTTAGCTTTTTTT
Organism: Anomaloglossus baeobatrachus; assembly: GCF_048569485.1. NCBI lineage: Eukaryota > Metazoa > Chordata > Amphibia > Anura > Aromobatidae > Anomaloglossus > Anomaloglossus baeobatrachus. Next base: position 189,327,312 of record NC_134358.1, read on the forward strand.
TTTCTTTTACGCTATCCATTCATTGCCATACATTTATTAATAACAATGTAATAAGTATATGTCCAGAATGCAAAATATGGCAGAAGGCAACAGCATAGATGGGGCATTTACAGTTGTCATTAGGATTTATATCCCAAACTAAGGTCATGTACTGTATATGGAGGTGCTATAATGCTGATAATATGTTTAGCTTTCTTGTACAAATCTATTTTGCTGTTTCAAAGAAATCCATAGTTGATATCTCTAGTGGGTACAGATGTAATAAAGACTGTAATGTGAAATCTAAGTTGACATATTCAATGGCCTATGCTGTGATAAAGCATAATTCTACTTTTTTTTTTTAACATAAATCAGTATTATACATGAAAATAAGACACTTTGTCATACAACTTATCAGAGAAATCTGCTTCTTTATCCTCCAGGACTTTCTTTCTCAAAAATCTCAATTCACAGCTAAACTCTCTGTAAAGTCAAAACATAATTTCCCCTTACTGAGATACGAGATAGCAGTTGTTACTGATGAGATTCAATTTAGACAGAAGAGGGAGGAGTGAGAAGTTCTGTCTTTAACCCCTTTATTACCTTGGATGTACCTATATGTCCAAGGTCAATGATGGTGAACCTATGGCATGCATGCCAGAGACGGCATGCAAAGCCCTCTCTGTTAGCATGCGTGCCATCACCTCTCATCCAGTTGCTTTGAACTGCTTTCATGATTGTCCTAGTAGTTCAAAGTTGTGTCAGAGCGAAGGACACATTTCTCCTCGATCCGATACTCACTTTACTAGGCTGCAGAGCTGCAGCCTAAGAGAGACAAGCAGTATCATCATTCCAGGCAAAATCTCATAACATCATGGCATCATGCTGTGGGGCCAGCATCTTGATATAAGATTGCATGAAAATTGACAGAGAAGACTGAGGAGAGCAGTGGTGGAGTGGGAGTAGGAAGGCAAGGATACATTTTTTTTTAAGATGTGTGTGTTGCAATAGGGGATCATATGTACCATGATAAGAGACATACAGTGCCTTACAAAATTATTTGGGCCCCCTTGAATTATTCAACCTTTTCCCACATTTCCTGCTTCAAACATAAAGATAAAAAAAAAAAATTATAGTGAAGATTCAACAAGTGGGACACAATTGTGAAGGTGAACGATATTTATTGCTTATTTTAAATTTTTGTAAAAAATAAAAAACTGGAAATTGGGGCATGCAATATTATTCGGCCTCTTTACTTTCAGTGCAGCACACTCACTTCTGAAGTTCAATGAGGATCTCTGATTGATTTAAAGTTGTCCAAAATGACTGATAATGATAAATATAAGTCACCTGTGTGTAATGAACTCTCCGTATAAATGTACCTGCTCTGTGATAGTCTCAGTGTTCTGTTTAAAACGCAGATAGCATCATAAAAACCAAGGAACACAACAGGCAGATCCGTGATACTGTTGTGGAGAAGCTTAAAGCTAGATTTGGTTGCAAAAAGATTTACAAAACTTTAAACATCCCAAGAAGCACTGTGCAAGCGATCATATTGAAATTAAAGGAGTATTATACCACTGAAAATCTACCAAGACCCGGCTGTCTTTCAAAAATGTCATGTCAAACAAGGAGAAGATTGATCAAAGATACAGCCAAGAGGCCCATGATCACTCTGGATGAACTGCAGAGATCTACAGCTGAGGTGGGACAGTCTGTCCATAGGACAACAATCAGTCGTACATTGCACAAAATTGGCCTTTATGGAAGAGTGGCAAGAAGAAATCCATATCTCAAAGGTATCCATAAAAAGTGTTGTTTAAAGTTTGCCACAAGGCACCTGGGAGACACACCAAACATGTGGAAGAAGGTGCTCTGGTCAGATGAAACCAAAATCAAACTTTTCGGTCACAATGCCAAACGATATATTTGGCGTAAAAGCAACGCTGCTCATCACCCTGAACACACCATCCCCACTGTCAAACATGGTGGTGGCAGTATCATGGTTTGGGCTTGCTTTTCTTCAGCAGGGACAGGGAAGATGGTTAAAATTGATGGGAAGATGGATGGAGCCAAATACAGGACTATTCTTGAAGAAAACCTGTTGGAGTCTGCAAAAGACCTGAGGCTGGGATGGAGATTTGTCTTCCAACAAGACAATGATCCCAAACATAAAGCAAAATCTAGAAGGGAATGGTTCACAAGTATTCTGATCCTTAGTATTATCTTTTGAAGGAATAAGTCATGTGCCAGTCTTTTATATTGACCACAGATGTAATTATACATATAAATGAGATCTCTTCTTAGACATCTTTTTTCTAAGCTAAACAAATCTAACTTTTTCAACCTTTCATCATATGTGAGGCCTTCCATTCCTTGTAGTAGTCTAGTTAACTGCATTTGAACTGACTCTAAGTTCTGAATGTCCTTTTTAAAATGTGGAGCCCAAAACTGGATCCCATATTCTAGATGTTGCCTTACAAGTAGGACTGAGTGGATCCGGACTGTAAAAGTCTAGATCCACGTGGTTTCAAAGTTGTCCAGGTGCCAGACCCTGGCCCGGGATTCCGGGTGCACGATCTGGATCCAGACTGGGGAAAATATTTGAAAAATAAAGAAATACAGAATTAAAACAGCGTTTCATACTTACCGAGACTATTTGTCATGTTGGCACACTGCTTCTGGGTCATGCATACACTTCCTGTACTGCGCAATAGGCTCATTGCATACACACAGCTTTTCGTGCTTTCCCCTTCCACCAGCTGTCCTTTTTTTTTTTTTTGATTGGTTGCAGTCAGACGCACCCCCAGCCTGTGACAGAGTCTGCCTGTAGTTATCGCTCATTGCGACTTAGCCATGGGCTACACTCACAGCTAGCAGTTATTCTCTGTGGTCGCTGTGAGATGTAGCAGAGCTGGATGTGTCGTTGTGGGACATTGTATGGATTACACCGGACCAGTAGGGTGTTGGGGGTTAATAAATTGGTGAAGTAGGGTGTGTATTTGTATTTTATTCCAAATAAAGATTTTTTTCTCTTTGTTTGTACTTATTTACTGTCATGTACACGTTAATGATGAAGGTATCTCATAGACACCTGTGCCATCATTAACCTAAGGTTAGTAGCAGCTGTGCACTGTTATCAACCTCTTATTACCCCTATTGCCACCACACCAGGGCAATTCAGAGCCGATATAGCACCAGGAGCATCTAATAGAAGCGGCAATACTGGGCGGCTGCAGGCTGAGAATACCAGCCAGCTTTATCATGGCTGGGAATGAAAATTGGCGGGGACCGTACGTCGTTTTCCTTTATAAGTAACAAAAAATGCAAATTTGGTGCTGAAATCTGGTGCAGATGATTTCAGCAACAAATATGCACCTCCTAGCACAAAACCGTGGCAAAAATCGAGCAAAAAATGAGTACAAAATCCGTGTTTTTTTTGCCAGGGAGCGTAGATTAGATGCAGGAATATGGTGTAAAAATTTCAGCACCAAATTTGCATACCTTGGCCCAAAAATGTTTTTTTTTTTCTGCCAGGAGGTGGAAATTTGGTGCTGAAATCTGGTGCAGATGATGTTAGCACCAAATGTTCACCTCCTGGCACAAAACCGCGGCAAAAAATGCGTAATAAAAACGCTTCAGGGCTTCAAGTCCTAAGGGACTAGGTAAATCAATTAAAATTTCTTTTTTTAAAACTATGAACCTCAAAAAAACTAAAAGTTCAAACAACCCCTTTTGCTCATTTAAAATAAGACAATAATAATAATAATAATACAAATACATATTTGGTATTGCCGTGTTTGTAAATGCCCAATCTATCAAAATATAAAATCAATTAATCTGATTGATGAAGGACATAGCAAAAAAATCCAAACTCTAAAATTATTTTTTTTTCGTCACTGTAACATTGCATTAAAATGCAATAATTTTTTTTTTGTCACTGCAACATTTCATTAAAATGCAATAACAGGCGAGCAAAGCATCACTATCCACCCCAAAAATGGTATAATTAAAAACATCAACCCAATCTGTAAAAAATAAGTTCTCATACTGCTACAGATTCCGAACAATGAGAACACTACTGGTCACGGAGAATGCTGAGAAAAGCACAATTCTATTTTTTACAAATTTCTGGATTTTTTTTCACCACTTAGATAGAAATAAAATGGTACTTGTTTAGGTGTCTATGAACTTACCTGGGGAATCATATCTGTAGGTCTGTTTTACCATATAGTGAACATGGTAAATTAAACCCCCCAAACAAGCGTGCAATTGCACTTTTTTAGCAATTTTACCACACTTGGATTTTTTTCCCCCGTTTGTAATACAATATCTGGCTGAGTGAATAGTGTCATTCAAAAGTACAACTCATTCTGCAAAAATTAAGCCATCATATGGCTATATTGATAAAATAAAAAAATATGGCTCTTGGAAGAAGGGGAGGAAGGACGATAGTGAAAAACAGAATATTACCTAGTGGTAAAGAAATTAACTCCTCTTTCCACTTTCTCCTCCCTTCTACTTTTAATCTTGCCAGTAGTAATAACCATCTCCTATCTCAATAATAGAAGAGTTTGTTTTCACTTAATACACATTTTATGAGTAGAGTTGAGCGCGGTTCATGGTTCGTGGTTCTACAGTTCGCGGTTCAAGTGATTTTGGGGGGTGTTCTAGATAGAACTAGAACTCGAGCTTTTTGCTAAAAGTTCGTTAGCTCGACTTACGTTCGAGAACGGTTCTATCAGCCAAAAGCCAAGTTAATTAGTAGCTGGCTTTTCGCTGTAATAGTGTAAGTCACTCTGTGACTCACACTATTATGAAATTTCAGCGTATAATGTGCGGGGACTGCGCGTTCAAGATCATTGCTGCTGGGATAATGGCGATCGCCATTTTTTTTTTCTTTTCTTCCTTCCCTAAGCGCGCGTGTAGTGGGGCAGGCCAGCATGTCAGCCAATCCCAGACACACACACAGCTAAATGGACTTTTTGCCAGACAAGCAAGGTTATGTGTCATAGGCTGTCCATGTCACATGTCCCTGCATTCTAAAAACGGGTATCTGCCCATCTGGACGCCATTATCTGCTTTCTGCGTCTGCGTGTCAGTCACCGCTGGTGCAGCTCCTGTCGCCGATCCTGTTGTGTACGCTCTACACACAGCGCTATACAGAATAGGGATAGAAGTTTCTTTCAGCCCTTTTAAGAGCTAATTAAAACAGGCTAGAGCCATAGGTGACAATCAGGTCCGTGGAAACAGTTTTTAACAGCTACAGATAACATCGTCTGTGTAGCTAAGCTCAGGGACTTGCTTGCTGCATTTCACCATTAAGAGGAATAGAAAGTGAGGCTTCCTTTCCTCTACACTGACCCACAATCCGGCCACTGTACCCTCCTGCCCTTTTTAGCAAAGCCATTTTAATTGCAGAGTGCTGACAGTCAGTGGCATCCTAAAAGTGGATATTGGACTTCATTAGTGCCCCACTGGTGCAAAGCTATTTGCAGCACCTCTGCATTGCACCCTCAAGCTCATTGATACTAAGCCATTATAATAGCAAACACTGAGGAAACTTAGTTGCATCCAAAAAGTGGCTGTTGGACTTCATTAGTGTCCCACTGGTGCAAAGCAATTTGCAGCACCTCTGCATTGCACCCTCAAGCTCATTGTTACTAAGCCGTTATAATAGCAAACACTGAAGAAACTTAGTGGCATCCTAAAAGTGGCTGTTGGACTTCATTAGTGTCCCACTGGTGCAAAGCAATTTGCAGCACCACTGCATTGCACCTTCAAGCTCATTGTTACTAAGCCAATATAATAGCAAACACTGAGGAAACTTAGTGGCATCCTAAAAGTGGCTGTTGGACTTCATTAGTGTCCCACTGGTGCAAAGCAATTTGCAGCACCTCTGCATTGCACCCTCAAGCTCATTGTTACTAAGCTATTATAATAGCAAACCCTGAGGAAACTTAGTGGCATCCTAAAAGTGGATGTTGGACTTCATTAGTGTCCCACTGGTGCAAAGCAATTTGCAGCACCTCTGCATTGCAAACTAAAGCTCATTGTTACTAAGCCATTATAATAGCAAACCCTGAGGAAACTTAGTGGCATCCTAAAAGTGGCTGTTGGATTTCATTAATGTCCCACTGGTGCAAAGAAATTTGCAGCACCACTGCATTGCACCTTCAAGCTCATTGTTACTAAGCCATGATAATACCAAACACTGAGGAAACTTAGTGGCATCCTAAAAGTGGCTGTTGGACTTCATTAGTGTCCCACTGATGCAAAGCTATTTGCAGCATCTCTGCATTGCATCCTCAAGCTCATTGTTACTAAGCCATTATAATAGCAAACACTGAGGAAACTTAGTGGCATCCTAAAAGTGGCTGTTGGACTTCATTAGTGTCCCACTGGTGCAAAGCTATTTGCAGCACCTCTGCATTGCACCCTCGAGCTCATTGTTACTAAGCCATTATAATAGCAAACACTGAGGAAACTTAGTGGCATCCTAAAAGTGGCTGTTAGACTTCATTAGTGTCCCACTGGTGCAAAGCAATTTGCAGCACCTCTGCATTGCACCCTCAAGCTCATTGTTACAAAGCCATTATAATAGCAAACACTGAGGAAACTTAGTGGCATCCTAAAAGTGGCTGTTGGACTTCATTAGTGTCCCACTGGTGCAAAGCAATTTGCAGCACCTCTGCATTGCACCCTCAAACTCATTGTTACTAAGACATTATAATAGCAAACCATGAGGAAACTTAGTGGCATCCTAAAAGTGGCTGTTGGACTTCATTAGTGTCCCACTGGTGCAAAGCAATTTGCAGCACCACTGCATTGCACCTTCAAGCTCATTGTTACTAAGCCATGATAATACCAAACACTGAGGAAACTTAGTGGCATCCTAAAAGTGGCTGTTGGACTTCATTAGTGTCCCACTGATGCAAAGCTATTTGCAGCACCTCTGCATTGCACCCTCAAGCTCATTGTTACTAAGCCATTATAATAGCAAACCCTGAGGAAACTTAGTGGCATCCTAAAAGTAGCTGTTGGACTTCATTAGTGTCCCACTGGTGCAAAGCAATTTGCAGCACCACTGCATTGCACCTTCAAGCTCATTGTTACTAAGCCATTATAATAGCAAACACTGAGGAAACTTAGTGGCATCCTAAAAGTGGCTGTTGGACTTCATTAGTGTCCCACTGGTGCAAAGCTATTTACAGCACCTCTGCATTGCACCCTCAAGCTGATTGTTACTAATCCATTATAATAGCAAATACTGAGGAAACTTAGTTGCATCCTAAAAGGGGCTGTTGGACTTTATTAATGTCCCACTGGTGCAAAAAAATTTGCAGCACTTCTGCATTGCACCCTCAAGCTCATTGTTACTAAGCCATTATAATAGCAAACACTGAGGAAACTTCGTGGCATCCTAAAAGTGGCTGTTGGACTTCATTAGTGTCCCACTGGTGCAAAGCTATTTGCAGCACCTCTGCATTGCACATTCAAGCTCATTATTACTAAGCCATTATAATAGCAAAAACTGAGGAAACTTAGTGGCATCCTAAAAGTGGCTGTTGGACTTCATTAGTGTCCCACTGGTGCAAAGCAATTTGCAGCACCACTGCATTGCACCTTCAAGCTCATTGTTACTAAGCCAATATAATAGCAAACACTGAGGAAACTTAGTGGCATCCTAAAAGTGGCTGTTGGACTTCATTAGTGTCCCACTGGTGCAAAGCAATTTGCAGCACCTCTGCATTGCACCCTCAAGCTCATTGTTACTAAGCTATTATAATAGCAAACCCTGAGGAAACTTAGTGGCATCCTAAAAGTGGATGTTGGACTTCATTAGTGTCCCACTGGTGCAAAGCAATTTGCAGCACCTCTGCATTGCAAACTAAAGCTCATTGTTACTAAGCCATTATAATAGCAAACCCTGAGGAAACTTAGTGGCATCCTAAAAGTGGCTGTTGGATTTCATTAATGTCCCACTGGTGCAAAGAAATTTGCAGCACCACTGCATTGCACCTTCAAGCTCATTGTTACTAAGCCATGATAATACCAAACACTGAGGAAACTTAGTGGCATCCTAAAAGTGGCTGTTGGACTTCATTAGTGTCCCACTGATGCAAAGCTATTTGCAGCATCTCTGCATTGCATCCTCAAGCTCATTGTTACTAAGCCATTATAATAGCAAACACTGAGGAAACTTAGTGGCATCCTAAAAGTGGCTGTTGGACTTCATTAGTGTCCCACTGGTGCAAAGCTATTTGCAGCACCTCTGCATTGCACCCTCGAGCTCATTGTTACTAAGCCATTATAATAGCAAACACTGAGGAAACTTAGTGGCATCCTAAAAGTGGCTGTTAGACTTCATTAGTGTCCCACTGGTGCAAAGCAATTTGCAGCACCTCTGCATTGCACCCTCAAGCTCATTGTTACAAAGCCATTATAATAGCAAACACTGAGGAAACTTAGTGGCATCCTAAAAGTGGCTGTTGGACTTCATTAGTGTCCCACTGGTGCAAAGCAATTTGCAGCACCTCTGCATTGCACCCTCAAACTCATTGTTACTAAGACATTATAATAGCAAACCATGAGGAAACTTAGTGGCATCCTAAAAGTGGCTGTTGGACTTCATTAGTGTCCCACTGGTGCAAAGCAATTTGCAGCACCACTGCATTGCACCTTCAAGCTCATTGTTACTAAGCCATGATAATACCAAACACTGAGGAAACTTAGTGGCATCCTAAAAGTGGCTGTTGGACTTCATTAGTGTCCCACTGATGCAAAGCTATTTGCAGCACCTCTGCATTGCACCCTCAAGCTCATTGTTACTAAGCCATTATAATAGCAAACCCTGAGGAAACTTAGTGGCATCCTAAAAGTAGCTGTTGGACTTCATTAGTGTCCCACTGGTGCAAAGCAATTTGCAGCACCACTGCATTGCACCTTCAAGCTCATTGTTACTAAGCCATTATAATAGCAAACACTGAGGAAACTTAGTGGCATCCTAAAAGTGGCTGTTGGACTTCATTAGTGTCCCACTGGTGCAAAGCTATTTACAGCACCTCTGCATTGCACCCTCAAGCTGATTGTTACTAATCCATTATAATAGCAAATACTGAGGAAACTTAGTTGCATCCTAAAAGGGGCTGTTGGACTTTATTAATGTCCCACTGGTGCAAAAAAATTTGCAGCACTTCTGCATTGCACCCTCAAGCTCATTGTTACTAAGCCATTATAATAGCAAACACTGAGGAAACTTCGTGGCATCCTAAAAGTGGCTGTTGGACTTCATTAGTGTCCCACTGGTGCAAAGCTATTTGCAGCACCTCTGCATTGCACATTCAAGCTCATTATTACTAAGCCATTATAATAGCAAAAACTGAGGAAACTTAGTGGCATCCTAAAAGTGGCTGTTGGACTTCATTAATGTCCCACTGGTGGAAAGCAATTTGTAGCACCACTGCATTGCACCCTAAAGCTCATTGTTACTAAGCCATTATAATAGCAAACACTGAGGAACCTTAGTGGCATCCTAAAAGTGGCCGTTGGACTTCATTAGTTTCCCACTGGTGCAAAGCAAATTGCAGCACCTCTGCAGTGCACTCTGAAGCTCATTGTTATTAAGCCATGATAATAGCAAACACTGAGGAAACTTAGTGGCATCCTAAAAGTGGCTGCTGGACTTCATTCATGTCCCACTGGTGGAAAGCAATTTGCAGCACCACTGCACTGCACCTTCAAGCTCATTGTTACTAAGCCATGATAATAGCAAACACTGAGGAAACTTAGTGGCATCCTAAAAGTGGCTGTTGGACTTCATTAGTGTCCCACTGATTCAAAGCTATTTGCAGCATCTCTGCATTGCACCCTCAAGCTCATTGTTACTAAGCCATTATAATAGCAAACACTGAGGAAACTTAGTGGCATCCTAAAAGTGGCTGTTGGACTTCATTAGTGTCCCACTGGTGCAAAGCAATTTGCAGCACCTCTGCATTGCACCCTCAAGCTCATTGTTACTAAGCTATTATAATAGCAAACCCTGAGGAAACTTAGTGGCATCCTAAAAGTGGATGTTGGACTTCATTAGTGTCCCACTGGTGCAAAGCAATTTGCAGCACCTCTGCATTGCAAACTAAAGCTCATTGTTACTAAGCCATTATAATAGCAAACCCTGAGGAAACTTAGTGGCATCCTAAAAGTGGCTGTTGGATTTCATTAATGTCCCACTGGTGCAAAGAAATTTGCAGCACCACTGCATTGCACCTTCAAGCTCATTGTTACTAAGCCATGATAATACCAAACACTGAGGAAACTTAGTGGCATCCTAAAAGTGGCTGTTGGACTTCATTAGTGTCCCACTGATGCAAAGCTATTTGCAGCATCTCTGCATTGCATCCTCAAGCTCATTGTTACTAAGCCATTATAATAGCAAACACTGAGGAAACTTAGTGGCATCCTAAAAGTGGCTGTTGGACTTCATTAGTGTCCCACTGGTGCAAAGCTATTTGCAGCACCTCTGCATTGCACCCTCGAGCTCATTGTTACTAAGCCATTATAATAGCAAACACTGAGGAAACTTAGTGGCATCCTAAAAGTGGCTGTTAGACTTCATTAGTGTCCCACTGGTGCAAAGCAATTTGCAGCACCTCTGCATTGCACCCTCAAGCTCATTGTTACAAAGCCATTATAATAGCAAACACTGAGGAAACTTAGTGGCATCCTAAAAGTGGCTGTTGGACTTCATTAGTGTCCCACTGGTGCAAAGCAATTTGCAGCACCTCTGCATTGCACCCTCGAACTCATTGTTACTAAGACATTATAATAGCAAACCATGAGGAAACTTAGTGGCATCCTAAAAGTGGCTGTTGGACTTCATTAGTGTCCCACTGGTGCAAAGCAATTTGCAGCACCACTGCATTGCACCTTCAAGCTCATTGTTACTAAGCCATGATAATACCAAACACTGAGGAAACTTAGTGGCATCCTAAAAGTGGCTGTTGGACTTCATTATTGTCCCACTGATGCAAAGCTATTTGCAGCACCTCTGCATTGCACCCTCAAGCTCATTGTTACTAAGCCATTATAATAGCAAACCCTGAGGAAACTTAGTGGCATCCTAAAAGTGGCTGTTGGACTTCATTAGTGTCCCACTGGTGCAAAGCAATTTGCAGCACCTCTGCATTGCACCTTCAAGCTCATTGTTACTAAGCCATTATAATAGCAAACACTGAGGAAACTTAGTGGCATCCTAAAAGTGGCTGTTGGACTTCATTAGTGTCCCACTGGTGCAAAGCTATTTACAGCACCTCTGCATTGCACCCTCAAGCTGATTGTTACTAATCCATTATAATAGGAAATACTGAGGAAACTTAGTTGCATCCTAAAAGGGGCTGTTGGACTTTATTAATGTCCCACTGGTGCAAAAAAATTTGCAGCACTTCTGCATTGCACCCTCAAGCTCATTGTTACTAAGCCATTATAATAGCAAACACTGAGGAAACTTCGTGGCATCCTAAAAGTGGCTGTTGGACTTCATTAGTGTCCCACTGGTGCAAAGCTATTTGCAGCACCTCTGCATTGCACATTCAAGCTCATTATTACTAAGCCATTATAATAGCAAAAACTGAGGAAACTTAGTGGCATCCTAAAAGTGGCTGTTGGACTTCATTAGTGTCCCACTGGTGCAAAGCTATTTGCAGCATCTCTGCATTGCACCCTCAAGCTCATTCTTACTAAGCCTTTATAATAGCAAACACTGAGGAAACTTAGTGGCATCCTAAAAGTGGCTGTTGGACTTCATTAATGTCCCACTGGTGGAAAGCAATTTGTAGCACCACTGCATTGCACCCTAAAGCTCATTGTTACTAAGCCATTATAATAGCAAACACTGAGGAACCTTAGTGGCATCCTAAAAGTGGCCGTTGGACTTCATTAGTTTCCCACTGGTGCAAAGCAAATTGCAGCACCTCTGCAGTGCACTCTGAAGCTCATTGTTATTAAGCCATGATAATAGCAAACACTGAGGAAACTTAGTGGCATCCTAAAAGTGGCTGCTGGACTTCATTCATGTCCCACTGGTGGAAAGCAATTTGCAGCACCACTGCACTGCACCTTCAAGCTCATTGTTACTAAGCCATGATAATAGCAAACACTGAGGAAACTTAGTGGCATCCTAAAAGTGGCTGTTGGACTTCATTAGTGTCCCACTGATTCAAAGCTATTTGCAGCATCTCTGCATTGCACCCTCAAGCTCATTGTTACTAAGCCATTATAACAGCAAACACTGAGGAAACTTAGTGGCATCCTAAAAGTGGCTGTTGGACTTCATTAGTGTCCCACTGGTGCAAAGCTATTTAAAGCACCTCTGCATTGCACCCTCAAGCTCATTTTTATTAATCCATTATAATAGCAAACACTGAGGAAACTTAGTGGCATCCTAAAAGTGGCTGTTGGACTTCATTAGTGTCCCACTGGTGCAAAGCAATTTGCAGCACCTCTGCATTGCACCCTCAAGCTCATTGTTACTAAGCCATGATAATACCAAACACTGAGGAAACTTAGTGGCATCCTAAAAGTGGCTGTTGGACTTCATTAGTGTCCCACTGATGCAAAGCTATTTGCAGCACCTCTGCATTGCACCCTCAAGCTCATTGTTACTAAGCCATTATAATAGCAAACCCTGAGGAAACTTAGTGGCATCCTAAAAGTGGCTGTTGGACTTCATTAGTGTCCCACTGGTGCAAAGCAATTTGCAGCACCTCTGCATTGCACCTTCAAGCTCATTGTTACTAAGCCATTATAATAGCAAACACTGAGGAAACTTAGTGGCATCCTAAAAGTGGCTGTTGGACTTCATTAGTGTCCCACTGGTGCAAAGCTATTTACAGCACCTCTGCATTGCACCCTCAAGCTGATTGTTACTAATCCATTATAATAGCAAATACTGAGGAAACTTAGTTGCATCCTAAAAGGGGCTGTTGGACTTTATTAATGTCCCACTGGTGCAAAAAAATTTGCAGCACTTCTGCATTGCACCCTCAAGCTCATTGTTACTAAGCCATTATAATAGCAAACACTGAGGAAACTTCGTGGCATCCTAAAAGTGGCTGTTGGACTTCATTAGTGTCCCACTGGTGCAAAGCTATTTGCAGCACCTCTGCATTGCACATTCAAGCTCATTATTACTAAGCCATTATAATAGCAAAAACTGAGGAAACTTAGTGGCATCCTAAAAGTGGCTGTTGGACTTCATTAGTGTCCCACTGGTGCAAAGCTATTTGCAGCATCTCTGCATTGCACCCTCAAGCTCATTCTTACTAAGCCTTTATAATAGCAAACACTGAGGAAACTTAGTGGCATCCTAAAAGTGGCTGTTGGACTTCATTAATGTCCCACTGGTGGAAAGCAATTTGTAGCACCACTGCATTGCACCCTAAAGCTCATTGTTACTAAGCCATTATAATAGCAAACACTGAGGAACCTTAGTGGCATCCTAAAAGTGGCCGTTGGACTTCATTAGTTTCCCACTGGTGCAAAGCAAATTGCAGCACCTCTGCAGTGCACTCTGAAGCTCATTGTTATTAAGCCATGATAATAGCAAACACTGAGGAAACTTAGTGGCATCCTAAAAGTGGCTGCTGGACTTCAATCATGTCCCACTGGTGGAAAGCAATTTGCAGCACCACTGCACTGCACCTTCAAGCTCATTGTTACTAAGCCATGATAATAGCAAACACTGAGGAAACTTAGTGGCATCCTAAAAGTGGCTGTTGGACTTCATTAGTGTCCCACTGATTCAAAGCTATTTGCAGCATCTCTGCATTGCACCCTCAAGCTCATTGTTACTAAGCCATTATAACAGCAAACACTGAGGAAACTTAGTGGCATCCTAAAAGTGGCTGTTGGACTTCATTAGTGTCCCACTGGTGCAAAGCTATTTAAAGCACCTCTGCATTGCACCCTCAAGCTCATTTTTATTAATCCATTATAATAGCAAACACTGAGGAAACTTAGTGGCATCCTAAAAGTGGCTGTTGGACTTCATTAGTGTCCCACTGGTGCAAAGCAATTTGCAGCACCTCTGCATTGCACCCTCAAGCTCATTGTTACTAAGCCATGATAATACCAAACACTGAGGAAACTTAGTGGCATCCTAAAAGTGGCTGTTGGACTTCATTAGTGTCCCACTGTTGCAAAGCAATTTGCAGCACCTCTGCATTGCACCCTCAAGCTCATTGTTACTAAGTCATTATAATAGCAAACACTGAGGAAATTTAGTGGCATCCTAAAAGTGGCTGTTGGACTTCATTAGTGTCCCACTGGTTCACAGCAATTTGTAGCACCTCTGCATTGCACCCTCAAGCTGATTGTTACTAAGCCATTATAATAGCAAACACTGAGGAACCTTAGTGGCATCCTAAAAGTGGCCGTTGGACTTCATTAGTTTCCCACTGGTGCAAAGCAAATTGCAGCACCTCTGCAGTGCACTCTGAAGCTCATTGTTATTAAGCCATGATAATAGCAAACACTGAGGAAACTTAGTGGCATCCTAAAAGTGGCTGCTGGACTTCATTCATGTCCCACTGGTGGAAAGCAATTTGCAGCACCACTGCACTGCACCTTCAAGCTCATTGTTACTAAGCCATGATAATAGCAAACACTGAGGAAACTTAGTGGCATCCTAAAAGTGGCTGTTGGACTTCATTAGTGTCCCACTGATTCAAAGCTATTTGCAGCATCTCTGCATTGCACCCTCAAGCTCATTGTTACTAAGCCATTATAATAGCAAACACTGAGGAAACTTAGTGGCATCCTAAAAGTGGCTGTTGGACTTCATTAGTGTCCCACTGGTGCAAAGCAATTTGCAGCACCTCTGCATTGCACCCTCGAGCTCATTGTTACTAAGCCATTATAATAGCAAACACTGAGGAAACTTAGTGGCATCCTAAAAGTGGCTGTTAGACTTCATTAGTGTCCCACTGGTGCAAAGCAATTTGCAGCACCTCTGCATTGCAAACTAAAGCTCATTGTTACTAAGCCATTATAATAGCAAACCCTGAGGAAACTTAGTGGCATCCTAAAAGTGGCTGTTGGATTTCATTAATGTGCCACTGGTGCAAAGAAATTTGCAGCACCACTGCATTGCACCTTCAAGCTCATTGTTACTAAGCCATGATAATACCAAACACTGAGGAAACTTAGTGGCATCCTAAAAGTGGCTGTTGGACTTCATTAGTGTCCCACTGATGCAAAGCTATTTGCAGCATCTCTGCATTGCATCCTCAAGCTCATTGTTACTAAGCCATTATAATAGCAAACACTGAGGAAACTTAGTGGCATCCTAAAAGTGGCTGTTGGACTTCATTAGTGTCCCACTGGTGCAAAGCTATTTGCAGCACCTCTGCATTGCACCCTCGAGCTCATTGTTACTAAGCCATTATAATAGCAAACACTGAGGAAACTTAGTGGCATCCTAAAAGTGGCTGTTAGACTTCATTAGTGTCCCACTGGTGCAAAGCAATTTGCAGCACCTCTGCATTGCACCCTCAAGCTCATTGTTACAAAGCCATTATAATAGCAAACACTGAGGAAACTTAGTGGCATCCTAAAAGTGGCTGTTGGACTTCATTAGTGTCCCACTGGTGCAAAGCAATTTGCAGCACCTCTGCATTGCACCCTCGAACTCATTGTTACTAAGACATTATAATAGCAAACCATGAGGAAACTTAGTGGCATCCTAAAATTGGCTGTTGGACTTCATTAGTGTCCCACTGGTGCAAAGCAATTTGCAGCACCACTGCATTGCACCTTCAAGCTCATTGTTACTAAGCCATGATAAAACCAAACACTGAGGAAACTTAGTGGCATCCTAAAAGTGGCTGTTGGACTTCATTAGTGTCCCACTGATGCAAAGCTATTTGCAGCACCTCTGCATTGCACCCTCAAGCTCATTGTTACTAAGCCATTATAATAGCAAACCCTGAGGAAACTTAGTGGCATCCTAAAAGTGGCTGTTGGACTTCATTAGTGTCCCACTGGTGCAAAGCAATTTGCAGCACCACTGCATTGCACCTTCAAGCTCATTGTTACTAAGCCATTATAATAGCAAACACTGAGGAAACTTAGTGGCATCCTAAAAGTGGCTGTTGGACTTCATTAGTGTCCCACTGGTGCAAAGCTATTTACAGCACCTATGCATTGCACCCTCAAGCTGATTGTTACTAATCCATTATAATAGCAAATACTGAGGAAACTTAGTTGCATCCTAAAAGGGGCTGTTGGACTTTATTAATGTCCCACTGGTGCAAAAAAATTTGCAGCACTTCTGCATTGCACCCTCAAGCTCATTGTTACTAAGCCATTATAATAGCAAACACTGAGGAAACTTTGTGGCATCCTAAAAGTGGCTGTTGGACTTCATTAGTGTCCCACTGGTGCAAAGCTATTTGCAGCACCTCTGCATTGCACATTCAAGCTCATTATTACTAAGCCATTATAATAGCAAAAACTGAGGAAACTTAGTGGCATCCTAAAAGTGGCTGTTGGACTTCATTAGTGTCCCACTGGTGCAAAGCTATTTGCAGCATCTCTGCATTGCACCCTCAAGCTCATTCTTACTAAGCCTTTATAATAGCAAACACTGAGGAAACTTAGTGGCATCCTAAAAGTGGCTGTTGGACTTCATTAATGTCCCACTGGTGGAAAGCAATTTGTAGCACCTCTGCATTGCACCCTAAAGCTCATTGTTACTAAGCCATTATAATAGCAAACACTGAGGAACCTTAGTGGCATCCTAAAAGTGGCCGTTGGACTTCATTAGTTTCCCACTGGTGCAAAGCAAATTGCAGCACCTCTGCAGTGCACTCTGAAGCTCATTGTTATTAAGCCATGATAATAGCAAACACTGAGGAAACTTAGTGGCATCCTAAAAGTGGCTGCTGGACTTCATTCATGTCCCACTGGTGGAAAGCAATTTGCAGCACCACTGCACTGCACCTTCAAGCTCATTGTTACTAAGCCATGATAATAGCAAACACTGAGGAAACTTAGTGGCATCCTAAAAGTGGCTGTTGGACTTCATTAGTGTCCCACTGATTCAAAGCTATTTGCAGCATCTCTGCATTGCACCCTCAAGCTCATTGTTACTAAGCCATTATAACAGCAAACACTGAGGAAACTTAGTGGCATCCTAAAAGTGGCTGTTGGACTTCATTAGTGTCCCACTGGTGCAAAGCTATTTAAAGCACCTCTGCATTGCACCCTCAAGCTCATTTTTATTAATCCATTATAATAGCAAACACTGAGGAAACTTAGTGGCATCCTAAAAGTGGCTGTTGGACTTCATTAGTGTCCCACTGGTGCAAAGCAATTTGCAGCAACTCTGCATTGCACCCTCAAGCTCATTGTTACTAAGCCATGATAATACCAAACACTGAGGAAACTTAGTGGCATCCTAAAAGTGGCTGTTGGACTTCATTAGTGTCCCACTGTTGCAAAGCAATTTGCAGCACCTCTGCATTGCACCCTCAAGCTCATTGTTACTAAGTCATTATAATAGCAAACACTGAGGAAATTTAGTGGCATCCTAAAAGTGGCTGTTGGACTTCATTAGTGTCCCACTGGTTCACAGCAATTTGTAGCACCTCTGCATTGCACCCTCAAGCTGATTGTTACTAAGCCATTATAATAGCATACACTGAGGAAACTTCGTGGCATCCTAAAAGTGGCTGTTGGACTTCATTAGTGTCCCACTGGTGCAAAGCTATTTGCAGGACCTCTGCATTGCACCCTCAAGCTCATTGTTACTAAGCCATTATAATAGCAAACACTGAGGAAACTTAGTGGCATCCTAAAAGTGGCTGTTCGACTTCATTAGGGTCCCACTGGTGAAAAGCAATTTGCAGCACCTCTGCATTGCACCCTCAAGCTCATTGTTACTAAGTCATTATAATAGCAAACACTGAGGAAACTTAGTGGCATCCTAAAAGTGGCTGTTGGACTTCATTAGTGTCCCACTGGAGCAATGCAATTTGCAGCACCTCTGCATTGCACCCTCAAGCTCATTGTTACTAAGCCATTATAACAGCAAACACTGAGGAAACTTAGTGGCATCCTAAAAGTGGCTGTTGGACTTCATTAGTGTCCCACTGGTGCAAAGCTATTTACAGCACCTCTGCATTGCACCCTCAAGCTCATTGTTACTAAGCCATTATAATAGCAAAAACTGAGGAAACTTAGTGGCATCCTAAAAGAGGCTGTTGGACTTCATTATTGTCCGATTGGTGTAAAGCAATTTGCAGCACCTCTGCATTGCACCCTCAAGCTCATTGTTACTAAGCCAGTATAATAGCAAAAACTGAGGAAACTTAGTGGCATCCTAAAAGTGCCTGTTGGACTTCATTAGTGTCCCACTGGTGCAAAGCTATTTGCAGCACCTCTGCATTGCACCCTCAAGCTCATTGTTTCTAAGCCATTATAATAGCAAACACTGAGGAAACTTAGTGGCATCCTAAAAGTGGCTGTTGGACTTCATTATTGTCCCATTGGTGTAAAGCTATTTGCAGCACCTCTGCATTGCACCCTCAAGCTCATTGTTTCTAAGCCATTGTAATAGTAAACACTGAGGAAACTTAGTGGCATCCTAAAAGTGGCTGTTGGACTTCATTAGTGTCCCATTGGTGCAAAAACAATTTGCAGCACCTCTGCATTAAACCCTCAAGCTCATTGTTACTAAGCCGTTATAATAGCAAACACTGAGGAAACTTAGTGGCATCCTAAAAGTGGCTGTTGGACTTCATTAGTGTCCCACTGGAGCAAAGCAATTTGCAGCACCTCTGCATTAAACCCTCAAGCTCATTGTTACTAAGCCGTTATAATAGCAAACACTGAAGAAACGTAGTGGCATCCTAAAAGTGGCTGTTGGTCTTCATTAGTGTCCCACTGGAGCAAAGCAATTTGCAGCACCTCTGCATTAAACCCTCAAGCTCATTGTTACTAAGCCGTTATAATAGCAAACACTGAAGAAACGTAGTGGCATCCTACAAGTGGCTGTTGGACGTCATTAGTGTCCCACTGGAGCAAAGCAATTTGCAGCACCTCTGCATTAAACCCTCAAGCTCATTGTTACTAAGCCGTTATAATAGCAAACACTGAAGAAACTTAGTGGCATCCTAAAAGTGGCTGTTGGACTTCATTAGTGTCCCACTGGAGCAAAGCAATTTGCAGCACCTCTGCATTGCACCCTCAAGCTCATTGTTACTAAGCCATTATAATAGCAAACACTGAGGAAACTTAGTGGCATCCTAAAAGTGGCTGTTGGACTTCATTAGTGTCCCACTGGTGCAAAGCAAATTGCAGCATCTCTGCATTGCACCCTCAAGCTCATTGTTACTAAGCCATTATAATAGCAAATCAAGGACTGTGGAGGAAAGAAAAGGCGCATAGGGTCTTAACTGATAAAAACAGTGAACGGATTAATAGGGTGCACTCACCTATAGATGTTGTGAGAAGTCACAACACCTATTGAAGCATAAACGCTGGAGGAGATAGCTGCGGACCCGTAAAATGGATGCAGAGACTTCTATAGAAAATCGGGATCATCGCCGCGCTTGTCACCATTCAATCCAAAGAATTATTATTCCAAGTCATTTATCTAGGAATATTAACAAAGTCTATGCGTTTCAGGGGTCTCTGCCCCCTTCCTCAGGACAATGTAAAGATAATGACATTGGAGATATACTCCTATCTCCTATGTCATTATCTTTACATTCTCCTGAGGAAGGGGGCAGAGACCCCTGAAACACGTAGACTTTGTTAATGTTCCCAAATAAATGACTTGGAATAATAATTCTTTGGATTGAAAGGTGACAAGTGCGGCGATGATCCCCGATTTTCTATAGAAGTCTCTGCATTATAATAGAAAACACTGAGGAAACTTAGTGGCATCCTAAAAGTGGCTGTCGGACTTCATTAGTGTCCCACTGGTGCCAAGCTATTTGCAGCACCTCTGCATTGCACCGTCAAATTCATTTTTACTAAGCTATTAGAATAGCAAACTGTGCTGCCAGTTTAAGGGCCATAGTTGCATTGTCATAGATAGTTATTGTTGTTTATTCTGCTGTCAATAAAGGTAGACGACCACTGTAATCTACACCACCTTTCAGTTTTTACTACCACATTTTAAGTGCACAATCTTGTCGCAATCAAAATGAGTGGCAAAATGACAGATGCTGGTGGAAAGGGGAACAGGCGTGTTGGAAAAGGAAAAAAAGGGTTTATCCATGGGGAAGTTGGCAAAGTTCCATTAACATCTGCTGAAGATAGGCCATCTTCCAGCAAAAGTAAGATGTCTACTACTTTCCGTGGACAATCCGATGTGCTCCCTTTTTTACGGATGCAAACAACTGGAAGAAAGGTAGATGATGGCCAAAAAAAGAAAATGCTTGAATGGATCTCAAGTGGTCTAACAAGTGCCCTCTCCTCCACCTCAACTACCGCATTCAAAAAACACCAGTCCTCTGAGTTGTCATCCCAATCACACTTGCTTTCTCCCAGCTCTCAAGTCTCCATCTGCCCTGCACAGTATGGTGGAACAGAGATGGCTGAGTCTGCAGAGCTGTTCAGTCACACTATAGCCTGGGAATCAGAGGTCTGCTCCCAAGCTACAGTGAGTACAGACCAGGAAATTGTCTATAGTGATGCCCAGAACCTTTGTGACTCAGATTCAGGCCATGATGACCAAGTTTCTGAGCATTATGTTGACCCTTATTCACAAACTAATACACCTGTTGTAATAGACAGTGAGGAAAATACTGATGGCGATGAGACGCAGATACCAGATTGGGATGACAACTTAAATATTCGACACAAAGTGGACGGAAGAGTCAGGCTTAATGCTGCGCTAGAAAACCACAAATTCAGGAGATGAGATGAATTCCTTTCTTTATTTTTCACAGGTCAACGCGTTTCAAAGGCATCTCCGCCTTTTTCATCAGGACAAAGAAAGAACAGCAATTGTCCTTTTTTTGTCCTGATGAAGAAGGTGGAGATGCCTTTGAAACGAGTTGACCTGTAAAAAATAAAGAAAGGAATTCATCTCATCTCCTGAATTTGTGGTTTTCTAGCGCAGCATTAAGCCCGACTCTTCCGTCCACTTTGTGTCTTCTATTGCAAAATCGGGGCTGCGGCTGACCACTTTATGCATTAAATTGCTTCATGCTTACATAGGAGTTGTGCCTGACACAACTGCAATAGATGAGTACCTGTCTCACCATTTAAACCCACATGTCTATCAGATAAGACCCTATTTGCGCTTTTCTTCCACAGTTTTCGCCCGAACTTAAATATTCGGTCAGGGCAGCAAGGGGCTCGGTCTGAGGGTGAGGGGAGTGCAAACACAACGCTTGATGAGGAAGTTCTAGATCCCACCTACTGTCAACTCACAGTCAGGCACTCGAGGAGGTCAACAGAGGTGGTGGAGGAGGATGCAACTGACGACGAAGTTACCTTGCGCCTTCCTGGACAAAAGAGGAGTACTGGTAGCACATCTAAAACTGCATCCTCAGCCACCACTCTGCCTCTGAGCACTAGTCGGGGTGGCTTAGCAGGTCGCATGTCCTCTAAGCCTTGCCTAGCCTGGTCCTTTTTTGACCTTGCAAAGGATCGCTCAAATCATGTGATCTGTAAAATGTGTCGTGAATCTGTTAGTAGAGGCAAAAACCATAGCAGTTTGACAACTTCTTCAATAAATCGTCTCATGAATAAATATCATATGCCCAGTGGGAAGCTCACCGTGCTGCAATGCGGCCTAGCGGAGTAGACCATCCACCGCCTGCCCCTTCCAGTGCATCCGCGCGCTCTTCATCTTCTAGGACTGTGGGGACAGCTGTCACACCTGGTTTTCCACGCACAACTTCCACCAGTGTAACCGCAACAGGCAGTTTGCTTGGTAGGTCGTCAGTTGGTTTGGAAGGGGAAACAAGTGCGTGTGTACAGCTCTCTCAGACATCGATAGCACCAACGTTGGATGAAGGCAACATCATATCTACGCCTGCAGTTACCTCACAAACCTGCATTTTTTCAGGGACACCCTACTCAACACCGTCTACACACAGCAGCCAGATCTCTGTCCCTCAGATTTGGACAAATGTAAGGCCATTTCCTGCGACCCATGACAAAGCTAAGAGGTTGACTTTATCCCTCTGTAAGCTCTTGGCTACCGAAATGCTGCCTTTCCACCTAGTGGACACACAGGATTTTAGAGACCTTATGTCTGTCGATGTGCCCCAGTACCAGATGCCCAGTCGCCACTACTTCTCTAAGAAATGTGTGCCTGCGCTACACCAGCATGTCGCACACAACATCACCGCTTCCTTGAGAAACTCTGTGTGTGACTGGGTGCATTTCACCACCGATACTTGGACCAGTAAGCATGGACAGGGACGTTACATGTCACTCACTGGGCACTTGGTAACTATTGTGATAGATGGTGAAGGGTCTGCTGCACAAGTTTTGCCGTCCCCACAACTTGGGCATCAATCCTCTGTCTGTCCAAGTTCCTTCACTGCTTCTGCCTCCTCAACCTCGTCTGGGTCCTCCACCTCCGCCCCAAGCCTGCCTGGTCAGGCCACCAGCGTTGTAACTGCGCAGAAGGAATCACGCACCCCTCATTACTATGCTGGCAGCAGAGCGCAATGACATCAGGTGGTCATAATCTTGAAATGTCTTGGAAATAAGAGTCACACAGCGGCTGAGTTGTGGGCAGCTCTGGAGACTAAGTTTGGTAAATGGTTGTCTCCACTCAACCTGCAGCCTGGTAAGGCCATGTGCGACAATGCTGCAAACCTGGGTGCGGCCCTTCGCCTGGGCAAGATGACACACGTGCCTTGTATGGCTCACGTGATGAACCTTGTTGTCCAGCAATTTTTAACACACTATCCCGGCCTAGATGGCCTTCTGAAAAGGGCACAAAAACTGTCTGCTCACTTTCGCCGTTCAACCGCTGCAGCTGAGCGACTTGCATCGCTCCAGAAGTCTTTCAGCCTGCCGATTCATCGCCTTAAATGCGATGTGCCGACATGCTGGAATTCGACTCTGCACATGTTACAGCGACTGTGGCAGCACCGCCGAACCCTCGTGCAATAAGACATGTCGTATAGCCTGGGCCAACGAGATGCAGAGGTGGGGAAGATTACCCTGATGGAGTGGGCTCAGATCAAGGACCTATGCACTCTTCTGCACAGTTTCAACATGGCGACGAATATGTTTAGCGCTGACAATGCCATTATCAGCATGACAATTCCAGTCATTTACATGCTACAGCACACGCTAAACACTATTCGGAGTCAGGGGGTGGGACAACAGGAAGGGGAGGAACTACAGGAGGATTCATATGCGCAAGAGACAGCAACATCACCAAGGTCCAGACGTTCATCATCACCATGGCGGCAGGCATGGGACCATGGGGGACAGGGATCAACAAGGGCGCATGGTAGCAGGCGAAATGTTGAGGAAGGTGCAGGAGAACATGAAGAAATGGAGGACGAACTTTCCATGGACATGGAAGACTAACAGATGAGGGAGACCTTGGTCAAATTTCAGTTAAAAGAGGTTGGGGGGAGATGTCAGAGGAAGAAAGAACAGTTAGCACCTCTATGCCACAAACACAGCGTGGACTTGGTCACATGAGCGCCTTCTTGCTGCACTACCTCCAACATGACCCTCGTATTGTCAAAATTAGAAGTGAAGATGAGTACTGGCTTGCCACACTATTAGATCCCTGGTACAAGTGCAAATTTTGTGACATAATTCCAGCCATAGAAAGGGACGCACGTATGCAGGAGTATCAGCAAAAGCTGTTACTCGATCTTAACTCGGCTTTTCCACCAAACAACCGTGGTGCACAGAGTGAATCTCCCAGTTGTAACTTCACAAACATGGGACGGTCTCGTCATCTTTAAGAGTCTACCCATTCCAGCAGCACCGTATCTGGTGCTGGTAACAGCAATTTTATTGAATCTTTTCATAATTTTTTTAGACCATCCTTTGCAAGGCCACCAGAGACAACAAGTCTGACACATAGTCAATGGCTGGAGAGGATGATACAGGAGTATCTCCAAATGAACATCGATGCCATGACTTTGCAAATGGAGCCTTGCTCATTTTGGGCTTCAAATCTTGAAAAATGGCCAGAGCTCTCCACTTACGCCTTGGAGATCTTGTCGTGTCCAGCTGCCAGCGTTGTCTCTGAACGTGTCTTCAGTGCTGCTGGGTGTGTGCTGACAGATAAGCGCACGCATCTGTCCAGTGACAATGTGGACAGACGAACGTTCATCAAAATGAACAAGTCATGGATCCACAAGGAATTTACTACCCCTGTGTCATCCTGTGAAGAGTAAATGCTTGTGGATTTGGAATGTGCTTGATGCAAATCAAAACATCCTGTTTGCAACTAGGGCACAAGTGCTGCCACTGATGGGGTGTGTGTGGTCCAATTTTTGGAAAAAAAAGAGACTCTGCTTGGAGTAACCCTTGCTTACAGTGTTTCTAAAAATGATCCAAGATGAACAGATCTGGGATCAGGAAAGACTTTGATACCTACCCCGGTGTCATCCTGGGGATGGTTAAGAATGGCATATTTTTAAATGTGCTTGATGCAAATCTACCTGTGAAGTGTACAACTGGGGAACAAGTGCTGCCACTAAAGTGGTGTCTGTGGCCCAATTTTTGGAAAAAAGGGAGACTCCGCTTGGAATAACCCTTGCTGTGTTTTTAAAAAGGAGCCAAGATGAACAAGTCATGGTTCAGAAAAGACTTTGCTACCTACCTCAGTGTCATCTTGGGGACGGTTAAGGATGGCGTATTTTTGAATGTACTTGATGCAAATCTATCCGAGAAGTGTACAACTGGGGCACAAGTGCTGCCACTGAAGGGGTGGGTGTCTGTGTGGCCAAATTTTTGGAAAAAACGGAGACTCTGCTTGGAGTAACGCTTGCTGTGTTTTTAAAAAGGAGCCAAGATGAACAAGTCATGGTTCAGCAAAGACTTTGCTACCTACCCCAGTGTCATCCTGGTGATGGTTAACGATGGCATATTTTTGAATGTGCTTGATGCAAATCTACCTGTGAATTGTATGACTGATGCACAAGTGCTGCCACTGAAGGGGTGGGTGTCTGTGTGGCCCAATTTTTGGAAAAAAGGGAGACTCTGCTTGGAGTAACCCTTGCTTACAGTGTTTCTAACAATTATCCAAGATGAACAGAGCTGGGTTCAGGAAAGACTGCTACCTACCCCAGTGTCATCCTGGGGACGGTTAAGGATGGTGTATTTTTGAATGTGCTTGATGCAAATCTACCTGTGAAGTGTACAACTGGGGCACAAGTGCTGCCACTGAAGGGGTGGGTGTGTGTGTGGCCCAATTTTTGGAAAAAAGGGAGACTCCACTTGGAGTAACCCTTGCTGTGTTTTTAAAAAGGAGCCAAGATGAGCAAGTCATGTTTCAGCAAAGACTTTGCTACCTACCCCGTTTGGAAAAAAGGGAGACTCTGCTTTGAGTCACCTTGCGGTGTTTTTCATCATTTTAGAAGGGCATGCCATGCCTATTAGTGATGAGCGAGTACTAAAAAGCTCGGGTGCTCGAAGCTCGGGCCGAGCCTCCCAAGATACTCGTGTACTCGGCCCGAGCAACGAGCCCAATGTTATCCTATGGGAGACCCGAGTATTTTTGTGAAATGACCCCCCGGCAGCATGGAGAAACCCTAAAAATGTCACAAAAGTCTCAGAAGAGTGCTCAAATGACATGGCAACAGCATGGGGAAGACCCCTTGAAGCATTTATCACTGAAAAGTCACAGCTGTGAACAATTTTGTCCGCGTTTTACGCCATTTTTACGGACTCACCAGAAAACCTTCCAAAATGACCCCAAAATGATTTTTCATGGCGGAAATGTTAAGGGCACATACCCAATAGTGAGATAGAGCTGGTGTATGTTACTTTTTGAGATTAATACATGAAAGATTTTACGTGAAAACATTGTGTGGCACTCCGATGTCCCTGAGAAGAGACGTACATGAAGGCCTCTTGAGTCTAATGTGCCCATTTTGAGGAAGTGAGTCTTTGTAGTATTTTCCTTTGCCAGGGCAGTCCAAAATTGTGAGGTTCACCAATGCCCCTGCATACAGACGTGCATGAGGGCCTGTAAACCTGAAGTGCCCATTGTAAGGAAGTGGGTCTATTGTAGTATAGCCCTTAGGCAGGGCAGCCAAAAATTGGGAGGCTCCACATTGTCCCTGGATAGAGACGTGCATGATGGCCTGTAAACCTGAAGTGCCCATTGTAAGGAAGTGGGTCTATTTCAGTATAGCCCTTTGCCAGGGCAGCCAAAAATTGGGAGGCTCCACATTGTCCCTGGATAAAGACGTGCATGATGGCCTGTAAACCTGAAGTGCCCATTGTAAGGAAGTGGGTCTATTTCAGTATAGCCCTTTGCCAGGGCAGCCAAAAATTGGGAGGCTCCACATTGTCCCTGGATAGAGACGTGCATGATGGCCTGTAAACCTGAAGTGCCCATTGTAAGGAAGTGGGTCTATTTCAGTATAGCCCTTTGCCAGGGCAGCCAAAAATTGGGAGGCTCCACATTGTCCCTGGATAGAGACGTGCATGATGGCCTGTAAACCTGAAGTGCCCATTGTAAGGAAGTGGGTCTATTTTAGTATAGCCCTTTGCCAGGGCAGCCAAAAATTGGGAGGCTCCACGTTGTCCCTGGGTAGAGACGTGCATGAGGGCCTCAAAACATTAAGTGTCCATTTTAAGGAAGTGGGTGTATTATAGTATAGCCCTTAGGCAGGGCAGCCAAAAATTGGGAGGCTCCACGTTGTCCCTGGGTAGAGACGTGCATGAGGGCCTCAAAACATTAAGTGTCCATTTTAAGGAAGTGGGTGTATTATAGTATAGCCCTTAGGCAGGGCAGCCAAAAATTGGGAGGCTCCACGTTGTCCCTGGGTAGAGACGTGCATGAGGGCCTCAAAACATTAAGTGTCCATTTTAAGGAAGTGGGTGTATTATAGTATAGCCCTTAGGCAGGGCAGCCAAAAATTGGGAGGCTCCACGTTGTCCCTGGGTAGAGACGTGCATGAGGGCCTCAAAACATTAAGTGTCCATTTTAAGGAAGTGGGTGTATTATAGTATAGCCCTTAGGCAGGGCAGCCAAAAATTGGGAGGCTCCACGTTGTCCCTGGGTAGAGACGTGCATGAGGGCCTCAAAACATTAAGTGTCCATTTTAAGGAAGTGGGTGTATTATAGTATAGCCCTTAGGCAGGGCAGCCAAAAATTGGGAGGCTCCACGTTGTCCCTGGGTAGAGACGTGCATGAGGGCCTCAAAACATTGTTCCCATTGCAAAGGAGCGGGTCTCCTGTCGTTGTAATGTCCATTCTGCAAAGAATGGGCGAAAAAATTTACCACTGGGGGTATACCTGAAACAAAGGCCTAAGTATTGCAATTTGTAACGGTCATCATCATGGTGGCGCATGAGGAGAAGGAGGAGCAGTCCAGCGATTATCCAAAGTCCAGAAGTGTGTACCCATGGGTGAGTGGAGGTACATGGCAAACTTTAAATTCCGCTCTCATTTGCTGGTGGTGTGGTGAAGTCTGGCCCAATCCAACCCTTGTTCATCTTGATCAGAGTCAGCCTGTCAGCATTTTCAGTTGACAGGCGGGTGCGTTTATCTGTAATGATTCCACCCGCGGCACTTAAAACACGCTCTGACAAAACGCTAGCAGCAGGGCAGGCCAGGACTTCCAAGGCGTAGAGAGCCAATTCATGCCACGTGTCCAGCTTGGATACCCAATAATTGTAAGGCACAGAGGAATGTCGGAGTACAGTTGTTCGATCTGCAAGGTACTCCTTCAGCATCTGGGCAAACTTAGGATTTCTTGTGGCACTACCCCGCACCTCAGGGGCTGTGGTACGTGAGGGGCTGAGAAAACTGTCCCACATCTTAAAGACTGTTCCCCTACCTCTGGCGGATTGGACTTGTGCCTCTCTCGGCTGTACGCCTCGGTTGTCCACTGATTCCTGACCTATGCCGCTAGCGTTTTGTGAGGGGAATGCTTTGCCTACTTCCGTGAGTATGGCCTTCCGAAACTGCTGCATTTTGGTTGACCTCTCCTCCACGGGAATAAGAGACAAAAAGTTCTCCTTGTAGCGTGGGTCTAACAGTGTTACCAACCAGTAATGATTGTCGGCCAAGATGTTCTTAACGCGAGGGTCACGAGACAGGCAGCTTACCATAAAGTCAGCCATGTGCGCCAGACTCTTAACAGCCAGGACTTCAGTAGCCTGACCAACAAGATGACTGAACATGCTGTCCTCCTCCTCCTCCTCCACCTCATCTACCCTGTCCTCTGGCCAGCCACGCTGAACCGAGGATATGACTAGTGTGCATGTCATATCCTCAATTTGGCCGGAGAGTTGCTCCATGTCTTCATCCTCCTCCTCGTCATAGTCCTCCACTGCACGTTGTGATGAGACGAGGCTGGGCTGTGTGTTATCACCCACACCCACTACTGTTTCTTGCTCAAACTCATCGCGCTCCGCCTGCAATGCATCATGTTTGTTTTTCAGCAGAGACCGTTTTAGAAGGCAGAGTAGCGGTATGGTGACGCTAATAATGGCGTCATCACCACTCACCATCTTGGTGGAGTCCTCAAAGTTTTGGAGGATGGTACATAGGTCTGACATCCATCTCCACTCCTCAGGTGTTATGTGTGGGGTTTGACCCATTTCCCGACGGCTTAGGTGATGCAGGTACTCAACAACTGCCCTCTTCTGCTCACATATCCTGACCAACATGTGCAGAGTTGAATTCCAACGCGTGGGGACATCACACACCAGTCTGTGAGCCGGAAGATGCAAACGGCGCTGAAAGCCGGCAAGGCCGGCTGAAGCAGTAGGTGACTTTCGAAAATGTGCAGACAGGCGGCGAACTTTTACCAGCAGATCAGACAGCTCTGGGTATGACTTTATAAACCGCTGAACCACGAGGTTGAGCACATGGGCCACGCATGAAACATGTGTCAGCTGGCCTCGCCTCAAAGCCACCACCAGGTTCCGGCCATTGTCACACACGACCTTTCCTGGCTTTAGGTTCAGAGGTGTGAGCCAGTGATCTGCCTGCTGTTTCAGAGCTGTCCACAGCTCTTCTGCATTGTGGGGTTTGTCACCTATGCAGATTAGCTTCAGCACAGCCTGTTGCCGCTTCGCCGAGGCAGTGCTGCAGTGCTTCCAGCTTGTGACTGGTGTGGAGGGCACAGTGGATGAGGATGCGCAGGAGGAGGAGGAGGCTGAAGAGCATGACATTCCTGAGCTGTAGAGTGTGGGTGAAACACTGACTGAGGTAGGGCCTGCAAACCTTGGTGTGGGAAGGACGTGTTCCGTCCCTCGCTCAGACTGGGTCCCAGCTTCCACAATATTAACCCAGTGTGCCGTCAACGAGATGTAGCGGCCTTGCCCACAAGCACTTGTCCACGTGTCTGTGGTTAGGTGGACCTTGGGTAAAACAGCGTTGTTCAGGGCACGTGTGATGTTTTGTGACACGTGGTTATGCAACGCGGGGACGGCACACCGGGAGAAATAGTGGCGGCTGGGGACCGAGTAACGTGGGACAGCTGCCGCCATCAGGTCACGGAATGCTTCTGTCTCCACCAGCCTAAAAGGCAACATTTCCAGCGCAAGCAGTCGCGAAATGTTAGCATTTAGAACTGTGGCATGTGGGGTGTTGGCAGTGTATTTGCGCCTGCGTTCAAAGGTTTGCTGAATGGATAACTGAACGCTGCGCTGGGACAAGGACATGCTTGATGATGGTGTTCTTTCTGCGTAGGCAACTGCAGGTGCAGGAGTGGAGGAGGCTTGTTCGCAGGCAGCATGGACAGAGGATTGGCTCGCATGCACAACCAGCGAAGACGTAGCAGTGACATCAGCAAGCACTGCTCCTCGACTCTGTTGTACTTCCCACAAAGTCGGGTGCTTGGCTGACATGTGCCTGATCATGCTGGTGGTGGTCAGGCTGCTAGTTTTGGTACCCCTGCTGATGCTGGCATGGCAGGTGTTGCAAATGGCCTTTTTTGAATCATCTGGATCCAACTTAAAAAACTGCCAGACTCGGGAAGACCTAACATTTGTACAGGCACCTTGTGTCGTCGTGTTGTTCCGGGGAACGGTTGCCTGACTTCTGCCTGGGGCCACCACCCTGCTTCTTACTGCCTGTTGTGATGCTACGCCTCCCTCCCCCTGTGCACTGCTGTCCTCGCTCTGCATATCCTCCTGCCAGGTTGGGTCAGTTACTGGATCATCCACCACGTCGTCTTCCTCTTCCGCACCCTGCTCCTCCTCCTGACTTGCTGACAATTGTGCCTCATCATCGTCCACCACTTGTTGAGACACGTTGCCAACTTCATGAGAACGTGGCTGCTCAAATATTTGGCCATCTGTACAGACGATCTCCTCATGACCCACTTCAATATGAGCTGGCGAGAGGCCAGAATGTGTGAATGGAAACGTGAACAGCTCTTCCGAGTGTCCAAGTGTGGGATCATTAATGTCCGAGGAGGACGTGTACTCAACCTGGTGGTAGGAAGGAGGATCAGGTTCAGAAATGTGCGGTGCAGTATCACGGCTACTGACACTTGACCGTGTGGAAGACAGAGTGTTTGTGGTGGTGCCAATCTGACTGGAAGCATTATCCGCTATCCAACTAACAACCTGTTGACACTGGTCTTGGTTCAAGAGCGGTGTACTGCTGCGGTCCCCAAGAATTTGGGACAGGACGTGCGAGCGACTAGATGTGGCCCTTTGTTGTGGCGAAATTAGAGCTTGCCCACGACCTCGGCCTCTGCCTTCACCACCATCACGTCCACTTCCTTGTTCCTTGCCAATGCCCTTGCGCATTTTGCAATGCTGTGCACTGCTGACGTGTATATTCACTACTTGTGCGTTATATCAAAGTGTGTGGAAATTGCACACAAGTGCACCTGTACGCTGCCACCAACAGGCACACACGTGCGGTTTTAAAAACCAAGCACGGATGCAATAATAACCTAACAGGTTTTTTTGGGGAGCGACAATTACAGACAAGTCAGACACTATCTGGACTGTTTTACACTGTGTACACCAGCCCCAGATATGATGAAGGCTGGTATACGGTCACCACTACCCTGCCTGCCTGCCTGCCTGTATACTGGTACAATAGTCCTGACAAGGACTCTTTTGGTCACTAGCCTGTATTCAGACCTGGCTATACCCTGCCTGTATATAGCAACAATAGTCCTGAGAAGGACTCTGCTACTGTACTCCGACCTGGCTATACCCTGCCTGCCTGTATACAACTAGAATAGTCCTGAGAAGGACTTTTGGTCACACTGTTTGCAGCCCTGCAACTGAAAAAGCTATAAAGGGCCACAAAGCTTTCCCTGAATCAGCGACACTCTCCCTACACTGACTGTCTGAATAGCTGTGAGCAGAGCACAGCGCGCCGGCCGATATAAAGGCTCGGTCACGCTGTGCAGGCCGGCCAATCACTGCAATTCCACAACTAACAGGGCTGTGGCATTGCAGTGGTCTGCCAGCCAATCCCTGCATGAGGGCTGGCTCTCAAAAGAGCGCCAACATGCAGAAATGAAGACCACGAGTACAGCACGAGTATCGCGAGATTACTCAGTCCCCGCCGAGCAGCCCGAGTACAGCGATACTCGTGCGAGTACCGAGTAGTGACAAGCATGCTCGCTCATCACTAATGCCTATATCTGTGTCTCCTTCTCTTTTTCCTTGTCCAGCTCTTTTGTTTTCGCATGAGTATATGTCCTTGTCACTTTCCCATGTGTTTGTGTTGTGTTGTGAGTTGTTTGTCACCTTTTGGACACCTTTGAGGGTGTTTTCTAGGTGTTTTTATGTGTTTGTGATTGCCTCTCATTGTTTCCTATGGGTTCGAGCGGTTCGCCGAACCGAACTCGAACTAGACCTCGGTTCGCCGAACCGAGCTCGAGCCGAACCGCGGCTGGTTCTCTTATCTCTATTTATGAGTCATTAATCCAGCAATAGTACAGTCACAGACGCACTTAGTGCAAGCCACCACTGCTAGGCAAGCCCTTAAGGGCCAGTATATTCTTCATCTACTCCCAAAAGGGATGGGGCGCTTTGACACAGCACTTCCCAGACTGCTATAGCTGGTGTCTGGTGATGCTGAGGATGTAACAGGAACAGAATCTTAACTAGTGGTGCAGTACCAAATAAGAATAACAAAGGGAAAACCAGGGAACTATTGCCAGGGATGAAGAACCAGAAAACTGCTAGCTAATGCTGAGAAGCAACAAGAAGCTGACCAGACACCACTCACTATACACTGCGCAATGGAACTGAAAACACAGCATTGGACTGTTAGAAGCTGAGTTGCTAGCCCAGTGCTAATGATTAAGCTCAGATGATACATTCCTCCCAATCATATATAGGGAGCTACTCTCTGTTCACCTTAATAGCAGGGTGCACTCATTCCTACCTTTGGCTTGCACCATGCAAGGCAACATCTTGTGTTGCCTGGAAACCAGAAGGAACAGAGTCCCATGTCTTCCAGGTCTTGAAACACGTGGGAGGCACGGTGTACCCACATTGCAAACCCCTTACACACATGAGACACTGTGTATAGCCACGCAACCCGAGTGAGCGATAGCTCCACCCCAAAAGTGGACACACCTGAATGGGAATTCTAGTAACCGGAGAAAGATGATTCTGACCACAGCAGGTATTCCTAACTAACTGGAGGAGAATGGAGTGGATGATTGGATAAGATATATTACTAAGTTCTTATTTTCATATGCACTGTTAATTTACCTAATGGCTAGCACTGTAGCCTTGCAGCACTTGGATCCTAGATTCCAAGAGCTGCAAAGAGTTTATATGTTCTCCCTGTGTTTTGGATGGGCTTCCTCACATTGTGTTAGCTTAATAAATGCTACATCTGTGGCACTCTGAGGTCTTGGTCACCACAGGGAACTGCATTCGATTTGAGGTGCTGTGCTGATCCAGGTGAGGAGGGGGTTAATCACGTGTCTGGAGCTTTACACAGCATCCTGTCTTCAGATCAAGTTACACAAGCAGGACACTAGGTGCATTACACTGAAGTCAAAGCAGAGGGGGTTACCAAGGCAGTGGGGAACTTCCTGGGCAGAGTGAGTCATCCAGAGGGTGGGGGCATAAGTGAATAAGAGAAAGAGCAGACAGAAAGTCACCACAGAACGTAAGACACTTCAGCTTGGGACAGAGAACTAATAACAGGTCCTGAGGGGGTCTGTGACCCAGCTCGGCTCCCCCCAGGAAGACCGACCAGGCAGAACAGTCAGAGACACAGAAGAAGAAAGAGAGAATGCCAGGACACCATGGACTCGTAGTAGCTGGCAGACTGGAGGGAACCGGAACCGGGTGGACTGGGAGTAGCTGCAGATGGTCGGGTGAGCCTGTGAGACTGAGTAGGACACGGCAGCTGAGGGGAAACTTATTGAACCGCTCCCTTGGAGGTCAGCGCAGACAGGTTGTAGACCCCTAGGATTGAACATACTTTATGTTGCTTGATCAATTCTGCAGGGCCACGGGAAGACTACGTAGTCCCTGGGCTAACACCATTTCGAATGGGACACAACATGGAACTAGAGTCCCCAAGTCGCTTCACACAATGGGGATCCACATTACACTACAGGCACAGAGGAGAAAGGTCTTACATGGTCATGGACACCGGTGGTTGCTCCCTACTTATCTGGGATCGGCTGAGGTCCAGCACGATGGTGACTGGTACCTTGAGGGCAGCCTTCTAGCAAACTGTACGTAAAAGTTATGGACCCGCAGTCATTGCCTCGGCCTATCATTGCCAGCGCCGACGCCCCATGCTTCTGCGCCAACGGCCCCATCTCCCGGTCGCCACCGTCCTCCCCGGGGCTCGCTCCACCTGTGAGGAGCTGGACTACCTGAGCTGCGAAAACATCAGCCCCGGAGAAAAGCAGCGACATCTCGCAGCGGCAGCTGATTTCTGGCTGCGCACTAAAGGTGGCGCTGCAAAGAATCCCCCATTCCCATCCAACACTACCCCTGGGAGAGGAAAAGTCGCAGGAGGGGTCACCACTGCCATCGGTGATGCTTCCCAGGGACCCTTTGCCCTCCTTCCATCCCCCCTTTACACCGGACAACCTTGCACCCATCTTTACCTGTAGCCGACGGGGGCCACGGAGGTGGGTCATGCCAGTCACAGCAGAAACCCCACGAAACCACTGGCCTGCTGATCAGTAAAACCCCTTAGGCCACGTTGGACGCTACACATCTATAGTGCAATTTTTTGGCAAAATGTAACATGCAATAAAAGGAGAAAAATGAAGAATAGAATACAGAAGTACTAACTAGGGACAGACTAGGGACAGCCGCTGTGGAATGGGGCACCATATACCTAGGGTGCTTAAAGCCCCATTGATAGGCAGTGTACAGTGGAGGCGCAGTATATTTTCTACCCCCAAACGCTAGTCAAATTAGCCCTGCTTTCAACATATTACTGCCTCAACTAGTCCCGTTAACCCTCTACCGCATGTGGTACCCTGTGAGCACTTCTCACACAAACCCTTTTTATTACACGTTATTTTGTTTGCTAGAAAATGGGTTTTAGCAAAATTTAATAAAGTAATTGTTTTTAAAGGGAATAATTTTCTTTTGGTCGCTTACCTTAACTTAACTGCCAGTAATGTATCAAATTGGATCAGATATCTACAGTAACTACAAGTTTTCTCCTTACTCTGATTTTAATAACATGCACAAAGGGCATTACCCCATTAATAGAGATGAGCAAACGTGTGGAAAGTTGCGTCCCCCACGTACAGCCATCTACATATACTGTATAATTGCCAGTTGCGAAAGTAACCATATCCAACAATGCACTGCGGCACTGTAAGTGGCGCAGCTGCAGTTTGCTCCCACATAATAGCCATGGTAACCAGGGACAACAGTGCAGGCAGAACCCAAATTGTGGGCTGAGTAAGCAAAATTCTGTTCCCAGTCTAACATTGTGCTGCCCATACCACATCCAGGTACAATGAGGTGTTGGTGTTTGCAATGTCACGGAGCAGTAAGGAGGCGTGGCCGGGTTTGTCCGCTCTTGCCTGACATTTCCATGCCTTGAGCAATGTTGCGGCTCTGACGAGACATGGCAGCTCTGACGAGACATGACGAGACATGGCAGCACTGACGAAAGAGAGAGAAAAAATACATACACATTATGCTTATTTACAATAAAAATACACACAGCCTTTAACATATTTAATCAGCCCCAAAAACATATCCGTGGATAATCCAGAGCAAGTTGTGTCTTTTCACTTCCTTTATGCTTTTTTGGTCCACTTTGGGAACGGAGAATCACACACACATCAAACTGCACAAAACAAAGTACCACCTCCAACTATCATCAAAACAGCTTACAAGAGACCATATAGTGTAAACACACACACAGCACACAGGGTAGACACCACATAGTGAACACAGCTCAAGAAACACATCACCAAATATACAGCACACAAAAAGGAAGGAACAATGCACAGGGGTGAAAGAGGTCAAATGATGCAACATATACAATACACAAATGCGGAGAGATGACATATGACAGATATGTTTGAAAGCGCAAACAGTGTGAAACATGTCAACTGCTCCTGTCAGCACCACTAAGCATAGACAAATGTTCATTTCACCGCACTCCCAATACGATAGCATCAGGCCTATTTCTAGTACTTTATATAAAGTTCAGTTTGGGTGCAGGACTTATCCTGAACTTGATCCCAAAGCCCAAATCACATTGGAAATCACTGACTGGGCAATTCAGCTCTCCGCCCACCATAACATAAAAAGAGCATATCTAGGGAAGGGAGGACATGTTTTCTTTTTTTTTTTTCGGACACACTATATCTGAAAATGTTGTTTTTACCCCCAGTGAGAGCCATTCAGAGACTGCAAGCGGCTTGTTCTGGGCCGAACACGAAGGGTACCCATGCACACCGATGCTCAATCAAGTGATTAGCATTCATAAAGCACGTAAACTCCAAAGTCGGACACTGAGTTTGTTTAAAAATTCATGTTGCATACGTACCCCAAACTTACGGGTTCACTCATCTCTACCCACTAAATAAATCGCTCTTTAACAAGTCAATAAAAATGTAATTGTAACATAAAACTCATATTATGAGGTAGAAATTAACATACATTCAATTCATATTTGCCATTATGTGATTGTTATTGGAATGCTGAGTAGCAATAGCTTATCTGTTTATGCTAAGATGGCATAACGAGGTACCATCAACAGATAGTATGGCAAATATTAAATATATAAAATTTAGTCATGCAGCATATTTACCCCCAACACGTTTCACCGATAAATCTGCATCATCAGGGGGTTGGCAATTAGTATCTCACTGATTCATAGGTGAAACATATATTTTAATTTTACCTCATAATATGAATTTTATTATGATTTAAGAAAATTTAAATTGCATCGATCTGTTAAAGAGGGTTCTATTTAGTGGGCTATTGCCTTTAGGTTTGTATTTATATTTATCTACTGTATATGTATATATATATATATCTATATACATATATATATATATATATATATATATATACATATATATATATATATATATATATATTTAATGTATTTATTCCCAGGCCAACACAATCTCCTGTAGTGCATATATATATATATATATATATGTCAAATAATAACATGCATATTCGGAATATTCAAATATCCAAATTTATTGGAGTTTACGTGGAAATTAATAGTTATGTTAATCCTGTATGCTTCAGGATTACAGAGATAGAAAGTGGCTCTTTCTGAATCTGAAGCTTATAACTGCAACTTACAACAGATAAAAAATAGCAATGATATACATCGCTATTAAATGTTTCTCATATACTGTAACGGATCAATACTTGACTACATCTAATAATAGATATTAAAGAGAAAAGTTAGCAGTTTTAAAGTTTTGCTTTACAGGCTAGAATGTGAACAATACCAATGTAAAATAATGGATTTCATCGTTTTTGAAAAGCTAAAAAAAATCACTACAGTATATCTTTGTGAAGAAATGAAAAGCTTCTACAATTATATTAGAAGCAGTTGTGTTAAAACTTGGTAATGAATTCAAACCTAGAGTTAAAATATGACATTTTCTTTTTGTTTTACTTTTAAAAATTCAATGCTGAAGTGAAATGTATTTGATGGAAATAGCAAAAAAAAAAAAATCTAAATCAATAGTTCTATTGCATGAGGCTACCAGAAAAAAATAATATATGAAAAATCAATTGCCCCATAGCAATGCTTTTTTTTTTTCATTTTTCAACCTTTAAAATAAGACAGTAGGCAGTCAAAGCTGAAGCTTGACACCTGAGTGTAAAAGAGGAAACAGTTTAATGTTTCAAGGTGTAACTTCAAAAGCTTCTAAGTTTCTATAATTATGTTGCTTGACAAACACTCTTAAAATTATTTACCAGTGATCGTGTAGTGTTTTTGCCTGCAGGTGCTTCTACATGTAGCAAAATAAACAGAGAGAAGAAAAGTCCGGCACCACTCCGACAGTCTAATAAAGCAGACTGGAACCCTAGGCAAGATGAAAGGAACAGGTGGTGCTACACTTGTAAAAAAGTCACAGAAACTTCATATGCAAAATAGAAAAAAACAAGTGGCACTAAGCATCTCTAAAGGATCTTTTATTTAATCTCAAAAGATTAAAACTCTATGAAGGGGAGTAGGGATGCAGGAGGTGTCTGGATAACAGCTGTTTTGTGTGTCTTGCATCCTTCAACAGATCCACACCAATATATTAACCCCCATTAATACTGCTGCAGGTCTGACATAATCTACCCTTATAACCTAACCTCATCAAATGTACCCTCACCCATCCCCCTCATTCAACTATACCGCTGCATGACCACCTCTACTCTTACGTATCCTCACCCATTCCCCTCATTCCACTATACCGCTGCATGACCAGCTCTACCCTCACCTACTGTATCCTCACCCATCCCTTGTAGACTAAGCTTTCATGCGCAGGGTCCTCTCTCCTTCGGTACCAGTCTGTGCCTTGTTTTGTTTATGATTATTGTACTTGTCAATACTATGTATACACCTTTCCATATGTAAAGCGCCATGGAATAAATGGCGCTCTCATAATAAATTATAATAATTATACAAATAATATTAATAATCAACACAACATCCCACGATGATCTCAGTTCTGCTGCATCCAGAAGCTGAAGTGATGGAAAACAGTTGTTCCACTATGTCCCACAATCTGATGGTCTGGAAATCCGGCAGCATTTTCAATTGAGTTTTCTGAAAGCAGTGAACGCCGGTGACCTGACTGCTGGATTGCCGAACTGCTGTGCTTCTGTCTCCCGCAATTAGACAATTTTTGATAACTAGCCAATATAAAGCACACAGATGGGAGCTGTCTAATTTACTTTTGCCGGTTATCACAAACAAGTGGGGGACCGTAGCATAATTCTCTGACAGCATTGTTCCCAGAAGCGACCTGTGTTTCAGAGATGCATCCATACATCTCCTCTATGCCGCTCCCATAAAATGTCAACAGTTTTTCATCCATGGCAGTATCTTTACAGGCCCATTAGACATCATGGGAGGGTCCGTAGAAAATTATTTGAGTTTTCCCACTGACTTACATTAGATTCGTTATTCCAGATGAATGGTATAAAATATTCGAGACGAGTAATCCAGACTCAAATATTTGAATAATCACCCATCACTATAAATGAGGCTAGGAAAAAGAGAATGTATAGTCATGACTGAAAATAATGGCACCCTTGAAATTGTTCCAAAAGTGAAGTATTTCCCTTGAAATGATTGCTAATTGACATGTTTTGTTATACAAATGTTTATTTCCTTTGTGTGCATTTGAACCACAAAAAAAGAGAAAAAAGGCAAATTGGACATAATTTCACTCAAAACATCCCCAATAAGCCAGACAAAAATGTTGGCACTAGAGATGAGTGGATTGAATCCAATAGAAGTCATGGGGACTTTAACTTTTGCGCTGTAAAATGGCTTTAAAATAGTCTTATTAGGGGCTGGGCGTCTGCAAAAGGAAGTGAAGAAGGGAGTAAGAGCAGAACAATTGACCTGCCAACAAATGTGGATCGGGAAATGATTAAATAAGGTTCTGTCACCATAGCAATCATGGTTAAATAAGTAAATCAATAGCATGAAAGTTTTAAGAGTGCCCCCACAAAAACTGTGTCTGAGTTCCCCAACAGAACCAAAATGTTAATAGCGCACAACACAGAGACTGTTGCCATTGTTCTTGCATACAGCCTAAATTTTAAGAATGCCCAAACAGAGACTGTTTTTAGAGTTCCCACACAAATCCAAAATTTTAAGAATTCCCCACAGAGACTTTTGTCAGAGTTTCCCCGCAGAGTCAAATTTTCAGAGTGCCATCACAGAGCCTGTTATAATACTGTAGTTCCCCACAGAGCCAAAATATTAAGAGTGCCGCCACTGAGACTGTTTTCGGAGATCCCCACTGAGCTAACATTATAAGAGTGCCATCACATTGCACATAGTGCAGCCACAGAACCTGTGTTCACAGTTCCGCAGAGAGCCACAAGTTTAAGAGTGCCCCCATGGAGACTATTGTCAAAGTTCCCCCACAAAATAAAAGTTTTATGAGTGTCTTCACAAAATCTGTTCTCAGAGTTCTCCCACACTGGCAACATTTTAAGAGTGAATCTACAGAGGCTGTTTACAGAGTTTTCCCACAAAGCACACAGAACAACTTTAAATTAACATGGAAAAACATGGGAAAAACAAATCTTGAAATATGAACTGGAGATCCTAGTGGAAGAGGAGGAGGTATCCAATATTATATTTTTTAACTTCAGTGTTCCCCACAGAACCACTATTTTAAGACTGCAGCCACACAGCCTGTTTATAGAGTTCCCACACTCACAGAGCATACAGAACCCCTTTAAACTAACATGAAATAATAAAAAAGGTAGCCAACATTGATGCCCTAAAACAACTTATTGATGCCCCAAAACATTAGGAATAGCAAATCTAACAAACTGCATTGGAGTATAACAATGGCTGTGTGGCTGGTAAACTTCTCTAGTCAGCCAAACGTACAGAAAAGTCCACTGGGATCCACACCTGTTTCATTTTAATGAATGTGAGCTTGCCCACATTGGCTGTGTACAGGCAGATGCACCTGTCTGTGATCACACCCCTGCCATGCTAAATATACGTTCCAACAGTACACTTGCCGCAGGGTAAGCCAGCACCTCCAAGGCATAAAGGGAATTCTCAGGCTATGTGTTCAATTTGGAAACCCAAAAGTTAAATGGGGCAGATCCATTAATCAGCACATAGTGACATGTGGACACATACTCTTTCACCATGTTGTTGAAACGCTGCTAATACGGACCGTATCACATGGTAGTGCAGGATCTTGTGGCATGCAGAGGAAGTTTTTCCACATTCCAGCTAGGCTAAACCTTCATTCTAAGGTGGTACTGGTGCCCCAGCAGCATTAATGATGTCCTCCTCTTCTGCCTTGTGCTTCCACTGAGCACTCGCTGTTAGGTGGCAATGTATTCAGTAGTGTGTCCTTGAAGTGGAGATCCAGTAAGGTGGCCACCCAGAATTTAGCACTGGTAAATCCGGGCAACTCAGGAGTCATTGCATAGGCACTGCAACATGTATTCGCTCATGTGTACCAGGGTGCCCAGAGGCAATGACAAGTTGTCCATAGTGGGAAGAGTATTGTTTGTGTTTTCTGTATCCCTCCAAACAATGCTCTAATGATGCCCTTGATCTACTTTGGGTGCCACCTTCTGTGAACAGTTTCACCTCTTCATCCATACATGTTTCATGGCTGACAAGACAAAACAATCACTGATGTCGGGGAGACCAGCCAGCCAGAAAACACTGCTGGCAGCCAACGAGGGCGCTCAACACGCTGAAATCCTAGGTGCATTACCTGCTGGGAAATATGCAAATCAAAAAAGTCTGTGGCGCTTCTGTTAGGATTCTCAACACAGAAACTAGCCAGACATCCCTCCGGGAAGGACCTAGCCAAGGAGTGGCTCTTTTTAGGAGGTCACCATAACCACCATATTAAGTGGCTCTTTTAGTCAATATCCAACTCTTTGACAAGTTTAAAGATATGACAAGGGAAATACCAAGGCCAGGTATCCATCCACAGACTGCTGTTTCGGGGTATTGCCCCTCATCAGTGTGGAGTAGGATTCTGGTCAGGTAGGAGCAATGCCTAGTAGACCAACAAGACAAAACAATCACTGATCTCGGGGAGACCAGCCAGAGAAAACACTGCCGGCAGCCAACGAGGGCGCTCAACACTGTAAAATCCTAGGTACATTACCCGCTGGGAAATATGCAAATCAAAAAAGTCCGTGGAGCCTCTGTTAGGATGAAATGGTCTCTTTCCTCTTCCTCCCCTTCTTACTGTACTAAAACCTTATCCATCATCTCCTGAAGCACTTTTTCAAAGAGGCATACAAGTAGGATAATAACACTGATGATGGCATCATCAGCTATGGCCATGTTCATGCACTACTCAAAACAGTGCAACACAACACAGATGTCCTGCATGTAGACCAACTCATTGGTGTTGCAGCTGAAACTCTACGATCACCTGCTGCTACTCACAGAGCAGAGGGAAATTATTGGCGGCTAAGAACCACATACTTTGGGACAGCCACCACCATAGTATTTTTTAAAAGAGTCCATTTCCACCAGCCAGAATGGCAGCATTTCAAAAGCATGTACATTTTGAATGCTGTGATTCAGGACCAGGGCTCAGGGGTTGGTATGGGATATTTTCTCTTTCTTTTCAGTGTTTGGGAGATGGACAGTTGAACACTTCCATGGACAGTGTGAAGATTGGTGACAATGTTGGTGTTGCTGTCACATCCTCTCTTTGCAGCAAACCAGATGGCCCTGTTGCCCTGGAGGGGGAGGAGTAGACAAAGACCACAGCAGAAGAGGGAACAGGAGGCACTGCAACACTGAGAGCTTTCCTAATTTTCCAGATGTTTACACCACTGCAGGTCATGCTTTGCTTTCAAATGCCTCGTCATGCAGGAGTTACTCAGGTTAAGAATATTTATGACTCACTTCTGGTTTTGTTGGCACAACATGCAAACCACCCTCTATTGTCATCAGCACATTACCTAAAGAAATGCAACACAAAGAAGTTCCTTTGAGCTGGCTTTTGTGGGCTCTTTACATTGGCATGGTGTGCAGTAGCAGCCAATGTACTGGCAAGGAACAAGCCACTATGCTTTTGCACCCTGCTCTATTTTTGCTGTGCAGCTCGAGCAGCATGCCTACCACATCTTCCTCTGAACTAGGCACATCACTCAGATGGCCTTGACTTCATGTGGGATCTATGACCTCATCATCCCATGCATCATCTTCCACCCACTCCTCATTCCTTGTCAGTCTTCAC
Organism: Anomaloglossus baeobatrachus; assembly: GCF_048569485.1. NCBI lineage: Eukaryota > Metazoa > Chordata > Amphibia > Anura > Aromobatidae > Anomaloglossus > Anomaloglossus baeobatrachus. The sequence continues at coordinate 189,369,848 of NC_134358.1, forward strand.
ATTGCAGAAAGCTGCAGCAGACGGTACCAGTGTTTTGTCATCATGATCAGAGATGTGCTGGAGTGGTCCACTGACTGCATACACTAGCCCTCTCATGTCCTCATTCTTAAACTAAACAAGTGGTTGGGCATCAGTGAATTCAATATCTACCAGGTGGATGGCCCATAGAACACCAGTCAGCAAAGTCATCAAAAAGCAGATGTGACTGCTGCATAATTTGAGTCTCAGACTGTTTGCCTCATTTGCAACGGTTGAAGTTTAAGACAGATACCCATGAGCTGAAGTTGCAAACTCTGTGCTTTCAGTAGGGGGCTGGGTTGAAGATAAAGCAAAAGAACTGCAGGCACTCTCAGCCATCCAATCTCAAACCAACTCCACCTATTCTGTTCTTTTTGCCAAGAGATGCAGATTTAGTGCTGACATTTATACAACATATTCCTGCACAGAATCTGCATCTTCTGGCAAAAAAATTGATACGATACCGATGTGATTTTTTTTCCCCCAGTTGATGCAGATTTAGTGCATGGATATGCTGTAAAGATTTCAGCTCCAAATCGCATCTCTTGGCTACAAAATGGAAGAAACACGAGTTTGGAGCCATTTTGGTGTGGTTTTCTGCCAGGAGGTGCAAATTTGGTGCCAAAATCTCTGTACCAGATTTCAACACCAAATTTGCACCTCCTGGAAGAAAACCACACCGAAACAGTGTCAAAACTGATTTTGTGCATTTTTATGACAAGAGATGTAGATTTGGTGATGAAATTTATACTGTTACAAGACCTGTGGAAGGGCACTTAGCATGAAACAGCTGTTGTCTGTTTGTACCCCATATGCTATCTCCCGCCAGCCATATTTTTATGTGAACACAATAAAGACAAGAAACTTTAACATGATAGGGTGAGTGCCATCTACACATTTCTTTTATTTTTTGAGAGTGTCATTAAACAGGATGTGTCTGACCGTGTCACACACACCACATGACCAGATTACGTAGTACAATATTGTAATCATATTTACCGGTAATAACGTTTTTAAACATGAGAATGGACATTATAAATGATATTAGATATCATGAGATAAATTTATTCATATTGTACTACCTACAAAAATGCACATAAATGGACCAAGGATAAATCGCAGAACCACATGACCAAAAATTCACAAAGGGCATTAGACATCCTTCCTTAATACAAAAAGTTTTGTTTATTGATATTAAATGGTGTGAAGAAGTGGGGACAGGGTAACATACACCGAATAATCGATGCGGGGAGTACAATTCCCAGGCAAATCGAAAACAGAAATGTATACGCACAATTAGCATGTAATAAATATATTACACATAAAACAGCAAAAAGAATATTTTTTTTGCATACATTACATATAGTAAACTTGTTTATTACAAGGAAAAAAAAATCATCCAACCATTACTGCATAATATAACAACTACCCAATATAAATAGATCAGCCTAGTGTAATAATACAGATGCACAGAAAATATATAGATCTATTAACTATGAAAAAATGCTGTATAAAAAGCTTATAGTGTAAGATCCCTACACAAGTGTACAAGACGCCTATATTCAGCTGACTAGATAAAGAAGTCAAACTGCTGCCAAAGGCAGAGACTAACGCAGGAGTGACATATCTGAATCTGCACAATATGGGTCATCAGATCTGCAAATCTGAATGCGTCTATGCAGATTTCATGACCCATATTGTGCAGATTCAGATATGTCACTCCTTAGTCTCTGCCTTTGGCAGCAGTTTGATTTTTGTATCTAGTCAGCTGAGTATAGACATCTTGTGCACTTTGTTAGGTATCGTCCACTATAAGCTTTTTATACAGCATTTTTTCATAGTTAATAGATCTATATACTTCCTGTGCATCTTTATTATTACACTAGGCTGATCTATTTATATTGGACTATGGTCTAGTAGTTGTTATATTATGCAGTACTGGTTGGATGTTTTTTTTTTCCTTGTTTATAAACAGGTTTACTATATGTAATGTATAAAAAAAAAAATTGTTTTGCTATATTGTGTGTAACATATTTATTATATGCTAATTGTGAATATACATTTCTGTTTTTTATTTGCTTGGGAATTGTGTGCCCCCATCGATCATTTGGTGTATATTACCCTGTCCCCACCTCTTCACACCATTTTTTATCAATAAACAAAACTTTTTGCATTAAAGATGTCTGATTGCTGCTTTGTCTGTGGATTTTTGGTCATATTTACCAGTGCCTACCGGCGGGTGCAGTTTTATTTCCCCCTCTACTATGTCATCTACTGTAGTAATAGGCGACAGGAAACTACGCTGAGAAATGGCCTGGCTATTAAGAGTTAAAGCACCGTTACATGCAACACCATCGCTAACGAGATATCGCTGGGGTCACTGAATATGTGACGCGCATCCAGCCTCGCTAGCGACGCTGTTGTGTGTGACACATATGAGAGACGCTAACGATCCAAAATACTCACCAAATCGTTGATTGTTGACACTTCGTTCACTTTCAAAATATCGATGCTCGTTCTGGACGTAGGTTGTTGATCGCTCCTGAGGCAGCACACATCACTACGTTTGACACCCCAGGAACGACGAACAACAGCGTTCCTGTGCCCTCCGGCAACGAAGTGGGAGTGACGTTCATTCGGCTGCTCTCCGCCCCTCCGCTACTATTGGTGGCCTGCTGTGTGACGTTGCTGTGACGCCGAACGAACCGCCCCCTTAGAAAAGAGGTTGTTCGCCAGGCACAGCGACGTCGTTAGGAATGTAAGTTCGTGTGACACGCACTACTGATTTTGTCCACCACGGGAAGCGATTTGCCCGTGACGCACAAACGACGGGGGTAGATGCAATCGCTAGCGACACACTAGCAATGTCGCAGCGTGTAACGCGCCCTTTGGAGAAGGTGTTTTTTTTTTCTTTCTTTTTAATTTTGTCACAGATAAAAATGATTATGCAGGAAGGAATGTTTCCTTACATTTTTCCTGTAAAATCCATTGTATCTTCGGTATTGTATTTTTTATTTTCAGCTTGTAAAAGTGGATTATTTCTGCACCAAATCTACAACTCACAAATAGGCAACATGTGCATGATACTTCAGGATTCTCACTGATTTTGCTGGCAACGGGACTCCTTTTAAGTTTTGTGATAAATCTGCACTCAAAAACACATTTAAAAACACAACATGTACGCACAGCCTAATACTCTGACAACCTTGTTCAAATCAGTGACCTGGGAGTCAGAGATGCATCCAGGTGTCTTCCGTATGCTGCTTCCATTCCATCTGAGTGCTATTTCCATCCATTTCAATGATTTTACTGCTTCACCAAACTCTCCTGGGGGGCCTTCTGGAAAAATTCTTCAGTTTCCCATTTACCCCCATTATATTTGTTACTCAAATCGAGCCCATCCAAGTGTCCTTCCTGCTCAATTCGAGCACCAAGAATCCAAGCATTTTATTGCTTGCTTATCACTAGTGGTCACACCAAATATTGGTTTGTTTTAGACTTCTTTTTTCATTCACTTTGGATTTCATTCGTTGAAAATCATAAACTAGTAATACTTTTTTAAGCATTTTTACTTTGCAACATTTTTCAGTACTTGCCTAAATATTTGCACAGTACTGTATATACAGTATGTGTTTCTTTGCATAGCATTTAATTTAAAAAAATTGTAAACCTTAAGTTAAGGATGGGCAAATCTTTACTCCTTTATCTGTAACTCACTTGGGGAGACATAATGTGAATCAAAGTGGATTTGGACCCTCAAAACACTGAGGTAACTATGATAGATCCTGAGTTTCACCTTGTGGTGCACCCTAATGTGAATCTCATTATTATGTCCCCTTATGTGGAATGTACATTTACCTTTTCCTAAATATTTGCAGGAGGGTTAACCATGTTCATATCCATTGGGGCATTTGCATCATTTGTTTTGTATAAGGTATCTATTAGGGATGATCGAATACCTCAAATATTCAGCTACGCCCATATTCAACGAATAGGTAGCCACTATTGGACTATTTGTGAATATTCGATGTGCAGTGTAAATCAATGGGAAACCCGAATAATTGCTGAATAGCAACTATTCGGGCTTCCCATAGACTTCCATTGCACATCGAATATTCGCATAGCGGTGACCTATTCGTCGAATATTCGGGAAGCCAAATATTGCTGAATATTTGTGATATTCGATCATCCCCAATATCTATAACTATCTATCTATCTGTATATAAATATATACATATATATATATATATATACATATATATGTGTGTGTGTGTGCGTGAATACATATATTTTTTATATATATATATATATATATATATATATATATATACTGCATATATATATATATATATACTAGTGTATATATATATATATATATTTTTATATATATATATATATATATATATATATATATATATATACTAGTATATATAGATATATATATATATATACTAGTATATATATATATATATATATATACATATATATATATATATATATATATATATATACTGCATCTAAGTGTGTGTGTATACAGTGCCTTGCGAAACTATTCGGCCCCCTTGAATTTTTCAACCTTTTCCCACATTTCAGGCTTCAAAGATGAAGATACAAATGTTAATGTTATGGTAAAGAATCAACAAGTGGGACACAATTGTGAAGTAGAATGAGATTTATTACTTATTTTAAACTTTTTAAAAAAATAAATAACTGAAAAGTGGGGCGTGCAATATTATTTGTCCCCTTTAATTTCAGTGCAGCAAACTCACTCCAGAAGGTCATTGGGGATCTCTGAATGATCCAATATTGTCCTAAATGACTGATAATGATACATGTAAGCCTCCTGTGTGTAATCTAGTCTCCATATAAAGGCACCTGCTCTGTGATAGTCTCAGTGTTCTGTTTAAAGCGCAGATAGCATCATCAAGACAAAGGAACACAACAGGCAGGTCCGTGATACTGTTGTGGAGAAGGCTAAAGCCGGATTTGGTTGCAAAAAGATTTACAAAATTTTAAACATCCCAAGGAGCACTGTGCAAGCGATCATATTGAAATGGAAGGAGTATCATACCACTGCAAATCTACCAAGACCCGGCCGTCTATCCAAACTTTTATCTCAAACAAGCAGAAGACTGATCAGAGATTCAGACAAGAGGCCCATGATCACTCTGGATGAACTGCAGAGATCTACAGCTGAGGTGGGAGAGTCTGTCCATTGGACAACAATACATTGCACAAATATAGCCTTTATGGAAGAGTGGCAAGGAGAAAGCCATTTCTCAAATGATATCCATAAATTGTGTTGTTTAAAGTATGCCACAAGCCACCTGGGAGACACACCACACATGTGGAAGAAGGTGCTCTGGTCAGATGAAACCAAAATCAAACTGTTTGGGCACAATGCCAAAAGATATGTTTGGCGTAGAAGTAACACAGCTCATCACCCTGAACACACATCCCCACTGTCAAACATGGTTGTGGCAGCATCATGGTTTGGGCCTGCTTTTCTTCAGCAGGGACAGGGAAGATGGTTAAAATTGATGGGAAGATGGATGGAGCGAAATACGGGACCATTCTTGAAGAAAACCTGTTGGAGTCTGCAAAAGACCTGAGACTGGGACAGAGATTTGACTTCCAACAAGACAATGATCCCAAACATAAAGCAAAATCTACTTTGGAATAGTTCACAAATAAACGTATCCAGGTGTTAGAATGGCTGAGTCACAGTCCAGACCTGAATTCAATCGAGAATCTGTGAAAAGAGATGCAAACTGCTGTTCACAAATACTCTCCATCCAACCTCATTCAGCTCCAGCTGTTTGCAAGAGAAGAATAGGCAAGAATTTCAGTCTCTCAATGTGCAAAACTGATACAGACATACCTCAAGCAACTTGCAGCTGTAATCACATTAAAAGGTGGTGCTACAAAGTATAACTTAAAGGGGCCGAAAAATAATGCACGCCCCACTTTTCAGTTATTTATTTTTTAAAAAAGTTTAAAATAAGCAATACATTTTGTTTAACTTCACAATTGTGTCCCAGTTGTTGTTGATTCTTAACCATAGCATTAAAATTTTTATCTTTATGCTTGAAGCCTGATTATGGGAGAAGGTTGAAAAATTGAAAAATTCAAGGGAGAAAAATACTTTCGCAGGGCACTGTATATATATAGTCATATGATAAAGTTTGGGCACCCCTATTAATGTTAACCTTTTTTCTTTATAACACTTTGGGTTTTTGCAACAGCTATTTCAGTTTCATATATCTAATAACTGATGGACTGAGTAATATTTCTGGATTGAAATGAGGTTTATTGTACTAACAGAAAATTTGCAATCCGCATTTAAACAAAATTTGACCAGTGCAAAAGTATGGGCACCCTTAGTAATATCTTGATTTGAACACTCCTAACTACTTTTTACTGACTTACTAAAGCATCAAATTGGTTTTGTAACCTCATTGAGCTTTTAACTTCATAGGTAGGTGTATCCAATCATGAAAAAAGGTTTTTAAGGTGGCCACTTGGAAGTTGTTCTCCTCTTTGAATCTGCTATGAAGAGTGGCATCATGGGCTCCTCAAAACAACTCTCAAATGATCTGAAAACAAAGATTATTCAACATAGTTGTTCAGGGGAAGGATACAAAAAGTTGTCTCAGAGATTTAAACTGTCAGTTTCAACTGTGAGGAACATAGTAAGGAAATGGAAGAACACAGGTACAGTTCTTGTTAAGCCCAGAAGTGGCAGGCCAAGAAAAATATCAGAAAGGCAGAGACGAAGAATGGTGAGAACAGTCAAGGACAATCCACAGACCACCTCCAAAGACCTGCAGCATCAACTTGCTGCAGATGGTGTCAATGTGCATCTGTCAACAGTGCACATTGCACAAAGAGAAGCTGTATGGGAGAGTGATGCGAAAGAAGCCGTTTCTGCAAGCCCGCCACAAACAGAGTCACCTGAGGCATGCAAAAGCACATTTGGACAAGCCAGTTACATTTTGGAAGAAGGTCCTGTGGACTGATGAAACAAAGATTGAGTTGTTTAGTCATACAAAAAGGTGTTATGCATGGAGGCAAAAAACCATGGCATTCCAAGAAAAGCACTTGCTACCCACAGTAAAATTTGGTGGAGGTTCCATCATGCTTTGGGCTGTGTGGCCAATGCCGCCATCGGGAATCTTGTTAAAGTTGAAGGTCGCATGGATTCAACTCAGTATCAGCAGATTCTTGACAATAATGTGCAAGAATCAATGACGAAGTTGAAGTTACACAGGGGATGGATATTTCAGCAACACAATGATTCAAAACACCGCTCCAAATCTACTCAGGAATTCATGCAGAGGAACAATTACAATGTTCTGGAATGGCCATCCCAGTCCCCAGACCTGAATATCATTGAACATCTGTGGGATGATTTGAAGTGTGCTGTCCATGCTCAGCAACCATCAAACTTAACTGAACTGGAATTGTTTTGTAAACAGGAATGGTCAAATATACCTTCATCCAGGATCCAGGAACTCATTAAAAGCTACAGGAAGTGACGAGAGGCTGTTATTTTTGCAAAAGGAGGATCTGCAAAATATTAATGTCACTTTTATGTTGAGGTGCTTATACTTTTGCACCGGTCAAATTTTGTTTAAATGCGGATTGCACACTTTCTGTTAGTACAATAAACCTCATTTCAATCCAGAAATATTACTGAGTCCATCAATTATTAGATATATGAAACTGAAATAGCTGTTGCAAAAACCCAAATTGTTATAAAGAAAAAAGGTTAACATTAATAGGGGTGCCAAAACTTTTTCATATGACTGTATATATATATATATATATATGTATATATATGTGTGTGATCCCGCTCACTATGGGACTGAAGACTTTGTGTTTCTCCTAAGTTTTTGTTCTTTTATTATGACTCTACTTTACAGATAGTGTAATGCTGAGGTATTAAAATATTTTCCTAGCAGTGTGTGACTATACAGAGAAGTAGCATTTCTACCATCACTATGAAAGTCTGTCTGACGTATAAATTATATTGCTGAAAAATATGCCTGGGAAAAAGTATGAGCTTAGCAAAAAACTGTTTGTCAAACAGCATTCAGAGTACACTAAACGTACATTTATAATCTTTTGAGACCCTAAAGGCTTCTCAAAACTTGTGGCAGCTTCAATAGTTAGTGTTTTCCAGCCGTACATAAAAAGTGTCACTTTTTCTATTTTATACTTGATTTTGCTGACTGTTACACCTTTCTCTCTGTGAACTATATCAAAGGATGGAAGATAACAAAAGTGAAGGAAGGGAGATTTATAATGATGTTATTGAACTGTTTGGTGCAGCACATTTTAGCAAATTTAATGATTTCATTTTCTTCTGCATGTGCATGTGGTTCTAGAGGGCATCGCTGTACTTTTATCTTATTAAATCACACTACAATAAATTTTCTGACACTACAAAGAAAATGTGATAGAACAATATAAATTTGTTCATTTTTGTTTATTTCTTAATCTCTTTGTACCAATAGATATCTGTCACAAAATAACCTCCGGAGATGCAGCCTACAATGATAAATACGTAATGAATTTGGTTACCAATTGAATTATCGAATGCTGCATACATGAATGCGTGCCATGTGTTTTGGTAATGTGCATTATTTATTCTAGTGTGAACCTTCTGAATAATTGAACTCTTATTTTAGCTAATGTCATTTTTTGTTATTGGATGTTTCTTTCAATGCTTATACAAGCAGTAAGTAAGATACAAAAGGCAACCTTTGCTAAAAAAAAAAAAAAATTATACCTGGTACTGTATTTTTAAAATGAAATATAATACACAAACAAAATACACAACAGTATATACACAAAAAATCAAAATAAATCAGTGTTTACACACAATGGTAGTCGTAGTAGCCATGGGTTGCAATGGAAAGGCATAGAAGACAGTGGAGTGAAGACCTTGGTGTTGTCTCCATTGCCAATAATTGACTGCTTGAAGTCCGAGTCACTTGGTAATATTTGTTATGTTGTGATCCATAAGGCATGGACAGAACCAAGCACAATTTGTTCAATATGATGGATCTAGCAATAGATAAGAGCAACTGGCAAAAGGCAATCATATCAAAACTATAAGTCAGATCTCTATTAGAAACAGTATAAATCTTTATGCTTTAGCATGGAGCTATGGTGAAAAACCCTTAAGAATTCCAAGTCTACAGCTAATGAGAAAGGTGACAGGGCCATGCTCCTACGATTTATGATAAAGGTAAAATATGTCTTTGTACCATGTTAGCTAGTAGAGATAAAAAATCACTACGATTTATGAAATTACTGAGGTGAGAGCAGAAACAGCAAGAGGCGACAATTAGCATATATGGGAAGAAGCCAGTGTGCACGGTACCATTCATGTAAGGAACAAGTGTCAAAAGTTGTCAAGGTGCAAAATGAACCTCTATAGATTTAGCGGACCGAAAACTAGATGACTAGATGTCCTCTTGCTTAGAGCTTTTGCGCATTCCCTTTTTCTACTAAAAGTTATCGGATGTGCATAACAAGTTCCAAGTAAAACAACCAACCACAAAAATGAAATATAATATACCTTGGAATAACAGTATTTCCATTTGAACATCCACAGGGCCTCCATTACAGTGTCAAGTCATTACCTCTTGAAATATATAACCACACCAATATTTTTAACAATGACAGCCATAAAACTTTACTAATAGTGTAAGCATATCACATTGACATAAATTTAAAAAGAAAAGTAGAATAATCTGTAGAATTGGCACGGAAACTAGCAGCATCAACTTTTATCTGATTATGGAGATTTACGAATTTTATTTATTTATAAATTAGAAATTGTGAGACATGAAGATACAAGTTCTGGAGAAAAGAGCTTAAGGAATACTTATGAATTTTCTCTCCCATGCATTTTATAGAGTGAAGTGGGCTTTACACGCTGCGACTTCGCTAGCCGATGCTAGCGATGGCAAGCGTGATAGCACCCGCCCCTATCGTTATGCCGATATGTGAAGATCACTGCCGTAGCGAACATTATCGCAACGGCAGCGTCACACGTACTTACCTGCTCGGCGACGTCGCTGTGACCGCCTCCTTTCTAAGGGGGAGGTTCGCTCGGTGTCACAGCAACGTCACTAAGCGGCCACCCAATCAAAGCGGAGGGGCGGAGATGAGCGGGACGAACATCCCGCCCACCTTCTTCCTTCCTCATTGCTGGCGTGTGGCAGGTAAGGAGAGGTTCCTCATTCCTTTGGCATCACACGTAGCGATGTGTGCTGCCGCAGGGACGAGGATCAACATCGCCCAAGCGACAGCAGCGATAATTGGGAGAGGACCCCCATGTCAATGTGGAGCGATTTTGAACATTTTTGCAACCTTTTTTGCTCCTAGGAGTCACACACAATGAGATTGCTACAGCGGCCGGATGTGCGTCACAAAATCCGTGACCCCAACGAGATCGCTGTAGCAATCTCGTAGCGTGTAAAGCAACCCTTAAGCACTACCATTTGCACAACAAACAAAATTGACCAGATAGACATTTTATTTTACATTTTACAAGTATTTTATAAAATGCTATCAGTGAAAAAATAAAAAAAAGCTATAGATCTCAGAATACAGCCATGCAAAAACATTTTTTCTATAAATTTGCTTTTATTGTGTAAAGGTGGCACAAAACATTTTAAAAGCACTAAATAATTGTGGTATCTCTGTAATTGTACTGACTCAAAAAATACAGCTGTCTTGTCACTTATACAACACGGTGAATAAATTTTAAAAAAAAAAAAATTCTGACTTGCTCATAAATGGGGCCATTAAAATCAACTCATCCAGCAAAAATCAAGCCTTCACATGACTCTGTTGTCAGAAAAATAGAAAAAATATTGCTCTCAAAATATGGTGATAGAAAAACTTTTCTGTAAAAAAAGGTTTTTTAATGTGTACTAGTAGCCAAAGATAAAAAAAATCCTTCTGAGCTGTGCCGTTCCTTCAAACAGTCATTTTCCACCAGATATGAAGAAATTGCACAAAACAAATTGTATGATCCTTTTAACCTTGCGAAAATGCTAAAGTTTGGACTAAAGTAAGATGTTTGTGGTTAAAATTTATTTTTTCATTTTCACAGCTCAACATTATAAAATTCTGTGACGCACCTATGGGTTCAAGGTGCTCACCACACATCTAAATAAATTTCATGACTGGTGTTGTTTCCATATTTTGGTCAATTGTGGGGGGTTTTCCCCTTTTTAGGCCCATCAGGGACTCTGCAAATGCAACATGACATCCGCTATCTATTCCAGCCAATTTTGCACTTCAAAATTTCAATACTCCACTTTCCCCTCTGAGCAATGCTGTGCACCCAAACAGTAGTTTTCAAACACATATGTGGTATTGGCGTACTCAGGAAAATTTGCACAACAAATGAGATTTCTATAATCTCCTGTTACTTTTGTAAATATGAAACATTTGAGGCTAAAGTAACATTTTTTGTGAAAAATGTGATTTTTTTATTTCATGGCTCAATATTATAAAATAATGTGAAGCACCTGCAGGCTGAAGGTGTTCACCACACCTCTAGTTAAATTCTTTTAGGGTGTAGTTTCCAAAATGGGGTCACTTGAGCGAGTTTCTAATGTTTAGACATATCTGGGACTCTACCAATGCAGCATGGCATCTGCTATCTTTCCCTGTCAATTTTGTGCTACAAAAGTCAAATGTTGCTCCTTCACCTCCAAGCCCTGATGTGCATCCAAACAGTAGTTTTCAACCACTATATATTCATATATGTATGGATGTATATTTATATATATCCTGTCCTTACCTATTGTACCATCACCCATTCCCTATAGACTGAGAGCCCTCACAGGCAGGGTCCTCTCTCCTATACCAGTCTGTTATGTACTGTTAATGACTGTTGTACGTATACCCTCTTTCACTGTAAAGCGCCATGGAATAAATTGCACTATAATAATTAATAATAATAATAATAATAAATATATATATATATATATATATATATATATATATATATATATATATATATATATATATATATATATATATATATTTGAATAGCAAATTCTATGGTCCATTTTCTCCTATTACCTTTGTGAATATGTAAAACTTAGGGCTAAAACATTATTTTTGTGGGAGAAAGTAAAATTTTCATTTTTACCTTACACATTGCTTTAATTACTATAAAGCACCTATAGGGTTAATAAACTTCTTGAAAGTGGTTGTAAGTACTTTGAAGTGTGCATTTTTTAAAATACTGTCACTTTTAACCTTTAAGTATTTTCTTTTATATAGGACCCTCAAAGTTATTTAAAATGTAATGTGGTTCCCAAAAAAAATAGTTTTCTAAATTATGTTTGAAAAATGAGAAATTACTGCTAATATTTTAAGCCTTCTAACTTCCAAACAAATAAAATGTTTTAAAAATGCTTATGTAAAGTAGACATGTTAAGAACATTTTTTATTAATGATTTTGTGTAATATAACTTTCTAGTTTACGAACATAAAAATTAAAAGTTTAAAAATGTCAGTTTTTTTTGTTATATTTTCATTATTTTCATAAATAAAAACAACTGATATGGACCAATATTTACCAGTAACATGAAGTACAATATGTCACACAAAAAATCAGTCTCAGAATCACTGGGATCCATTGAAGCATTCACGAGTTATTACGTTATAAAGTGACACTTGTGAGAATTGTCCTGGTCAGGAAGGTGAAAACAGGCTGGGTGGTAAATGATTAATGATGACTAGACTCCCAAATAACCGTGATTGGTGGTTATAACTGGATTTAAACAGAAAAGATGGAAGAAAAGTGCAGGATCTAGCGGAAATCATAGTTGAATCAGTTCTATACAACTAGGGTATAAAATTAATAAATCTTTATTTCCAATCCATTAAAAAAGCTTTTGTATAGAAAAAGCTACACTATAACAAGGCAGTTACGCAGATAAATTGAAAATAATGGGACTACGCGTTTCAGCGCTGAATCACTCCTTCATCATGGTGAGCAAGGTAGAGAAACTTTGGGGCACTAAAGAGTGAAAAACTATTGCACAGTATGTGTCTGCAAGTGATTTTTATTGCAAAGGCCCAAAAACAAAAAACAAAAAACTTTACAATTATAATAAGTGTCTCTTATACAAATTTTGATATTATATGATTTATTATATTGTCTTTATTATCATTATTCATGCCCTCCAGACCCATACCGATGCAGCTGTGCAGCTCTGATAAACAGAAATGAACAAGCAATCAGACTGCTGATCCATAAAGTCCCCCCTAGGGGCACTAGAAAAATAAATAAAAAAATGTAAAAAAAGTTTTTAAAAATATGATTAAAAAAAACCTAAAGGTTCAAATCCCTCCCATTTACCCCATTTAAAATAAAACATATAATGAAATAAAAAAGTATAAACATATTTTGTATCACTGCATTTAGAAATGCCCAATCTATCAAAATAGAAAATCAATTAAACTGATCGATACATGGCATGGAGAGAATAAAGATTCCAAATGCCAAAACTACATTTTTGGGTCGCTGCAAAATGTTTTAACAATGCAATAACAGGCAATCATAATATTGTACCTGCATAAAAATAGTATAACTAAAAATGACAGTTTAAGACACAAAAAATAATCCATCACTGATCCACAGATCCAAAAAAAGGAAAATGCTATGGGTCTCAGAAAATGGCGGCAAAAGTGCTACTTTTTTTTGGACAAACATCTGAATTTTTTTAACCCCTAAAAAAAATAAAAATTTAAATGTTTGGTATCTACAACCTGAGTGATCACACTGACATGTTAGTTTTACCATATAGTAAACATCATGAATAAAATATCCCCAAAACAATTGTGCAATATCATCGTACTTGATATTTTTTTCTACTTTGCTAGTACAATGTATGGTAAAACTAATGGTTTCATTCAAAAGTAACAACTCGTTCTGCAAAAAATAAGCACTCATATGGGAAGATTGACAGAAAAATAAAAAAGTTACGGCTCTCGGAAGAAAAAACGAGAGCGGAAAATCGCCCGGGGATGAAGGGGTTAATTTTGTCCCTGATGTATGTGGTTGACTGTGTATTTTTTTTGTTTTTTGTTTGTAGCTAGCAATGGACTTCTTTTAGGTGATGTACATAATACATGACTACAGTGGTGCATGCTCTCTTTTCTGTTGATTTTATGATGATGTCTTTATAAGAGATGAGCGAACCGGTCGTAGTTCGGCTGGAGTTTGGCGAACCACTTGAACCGCATAGGAAACAATGGGAGGCAATCACAAACACATAAAAACACCTGGAAAACACCCTCAAAGGTGTCCAAAAGGTGACAAACAACTCACAACACAACACAAACACATGGGAAAGTGACAAGGACATATACTCATGTGAAAACAAAAGAGCTGGACAATGAAAAAGAGAAGGAGACACAGATATAGGCATGGCATGCCCTTCTAAAATTAAGTAAAACACCGCAAGGTGACTCCAAGCAGAGTCTCCCTTTTTTCCAAAAATTGGGCCACACAGACACCCACCCCTTCAATGGCAGCACTTGTGCCCCAGTTGTACACGTCACAGGTAGATTTGCATCAAGCACATTTAAAAATGTGCCATCCTTAACCGTCCCCAGGATGGCACCGGGGTAGGTAGCAAAGTCTTTGCTGAAACATGACTTGTTCATCTTGGCTCCTTTTTAAAAACACAGCAAGCAAGGGTTACTCCAAGCAAAGTCTCCCTTTTTTCCAAAAATTGGGCCACACAGACACCCACCGCTTCAGTGGCAGCACTTGTGCCCCAGTTGTACACTTCACAGTTAGATTTGCATTAAGCACATTTAAAATACACAAGCATTTACTCTCCCCAGGATGACACAGGAGTAGTAAATTCCTTGTGGATCCATGACTTGTTCATTTTGATGAACGTTAGCCTGTCCACATTGTCACTGGACAAACGCGTGCACTTATCTGTCAGCACACACCCAGCAGCACTGAAGACACATTCAGAGACAACGCTAGCAGCTGGACACGACAAGATCTCCAAGGCGTAAGTGGAGAGCTCTGGCCATTTTTCAAGATTTGAAGCCCAAAATGAGCAAGGCTCCAGTTGCAAAGTCATGGCATCGATGTTCATTTGGAGATACTCCTGTATCATCCTCTCCAGCCATTGACTATGTGTCAGACTTGTTGTCTCTGGTGGCCTTGCAAAGGATGGTCTAAAAAAATTTATGAACAGATTCGATAAAATTGCTGTTACCAGCACCAGATATGGAGCTGCTGGTACGGTTAGACTATTGAAGATGACGAGACCGTCCCATGTTTGTCGAGTTACAACTGGGATATTCACTCCATGCATCATGGGTGTTTGGTGGAAAAGCCGAGTTAAGATCGAGTAACAGCTTTTGCTGATACTCCTGCATACATGCGTCCCTTTCTATGGCTTGAATTATGTCACAAAATTTGGACTTGTACCGGGGATCTAATAGTGTGGCAAGGCAGTACTCATCATCGCTTCTAATTTTGACAATACGAGGGTCATGTTGGAGGTTGTGCAGCAAGAAGGCGCTCATGTGTCTGGCGCAGCCATGTGGACCAAGTCCACGCTGTGTTTGTGGCATAAACGTGCTAACCATTCTTTCTTCCTCTGACATCTCCCCCCAACCTCTTTGAACTGAAATTTGACCAAGGTCTCCCTCATCCGCTGAGTCTTCCATGTCCATGGACAGTTCGTCCTCCATTTCTTCATGTTCTACTGCACCTTTCTCAACATTTCGCCTGCTACCATGCGACCTTGTTTATCCCTGTCCACCATGGTCCCATGCCTGCTGCCTTGGTGATGATGAACGTCTGGACCTTGGTGATGTTGTTGTCTCTTGCGCATATGAATCCTCCTATAGTTCCTCCCCTTCTTGTTGTCCCACCCCCTGAGTCCGAATAGTGTTTAGCGTGTGCTCCAGCAAGTAAATGACTGGAATTGTCATGGTGATAATGGCATTGTCAGCGCTAAACATATTCGTCGCCTTGTCGAAACTGTGCAGAAGGGTGCATAGGTCCTTTGATCTGAGACCACTCCATCAGAGTGATTTGCTCCACCTCTGCATCTCGTTGGCCCAGGCTATACGTCATGATGTATTGCACCAGGGCTCGGCGGTGCTGCCACAGTCGCTGTAACATGTGGAGAGTCGAATTCCAGCGTGTCGGCACATCGCATTTCAGGTGATGAACCGGCAGGCCGAAAGATTTCTGGAGCGATGCAAGTCGCTCAGCTGCGTCAGTTGAATGGCAGAAGTGAGCAGACAGTTTTCGTGCCCTGTTCAGAAGGCCATCTAGGCACGGATAGTGTGTTAAAAACTGCTGGACAACAAGGTTCAACACGTGAGCCATACAAGGCACATGTGTCACCTTGCCCAGGCGAAGGGCCGCACCCAGGTTTGCAGCATTGTCTCACACAGCCTTACCAGGCTGCAGGTTGAGTGGAGACAACCATTTACCAAACTCAGTCTCCAGAGCTGCCCACAACTCAGCCGCTGTGTGACTCTTAGTTCCAAGACATTTCAAGACAAAGACCGCCTGATGCCGTTGCGCTCTGCTGCCAGCATAGTAATGAGGGGTGCGTGATTCCTTCTGCGCAGTTACAACGCTGGTGGTCTGACCAGGCAGGCTTGGGGCAGAGGTGGAGGACCCAGATGAGGTTGAGGAGGCAGAAGCAGTGGAGGAACTTGGACAGACAGAGGATTGACACACAAGTCGTGGGGACGGCAAGACTTGTGCAGCAGACCCTTCACCATCTATCAACATAGTTACCCAGTGCCCAGTCAGCGACATGTAACGTCCCTGTCCATGCTTACTGGTCCAAGTATCGGTGGTGAAATGCACCCGTTCACACACAGAGTTTCTCAAGGAAGCAGTGATGTTGTGTGCGATATGCTGGTGTAGCGGAGGCACACCTTTTTTAGAGAAGTAGTGGTGACTGGGCATCTGGTACTGAGGCAAAGCGACAGACATAAGGTCTCAAAAATTCTGTGTGTCCACCAGGCGGAAAGGCAGCATTTCAGTAGCCAAGAGCTTACAGAGGGATAAAGTCAACCTCTTAGCTTTGTCATGGGTCGCAGGAAATGGTCCACATCTGAAGGACAGATATCTGGCTACTGTGTGTAGACGGTGGTGAGTAGGGTGACCCTGAAAAAATGCAGGTTTGTGAGAAAAGTGCAGGTGTAGACATGATGTTGCCTTCATCCAATGTTGGTGCTATCGATGTCTGAGAGAGCTGCACACACGCACTTGTTTCCCCTTCCAAACCAACTGACGACCTACCAAGCAAACTGCCTGTTGCGGTTACAGTGGTGGAAGTTGTGCATGGAAAACCAGGTGTGACAGCTGTCCCCACAGTCCTAGAAGATGAAGAGCGTGCGAATGCACTGGAAGGGGCAGGCGGTGGATGGTCCGCTCCGCTAGGCTGCATTGCAGCACGGTGAGCTTCCCACTGGGACATATGATATTTATTCATGTGACGAATCATGGAAGAAGTTGTCAAACTGCTGAGGTTTTGCCTTCTACTAACAGAATCACGACAAAGTTTACATATCACATGATTTGGGCGATCTTTTTCTATGTCAAAAAAGGACCAGGCTAGTCAAGGCTTAGAGGACATGCGACCTGCTGAGCCACCCCGACTAGTGCTCAGAGGCAGAGTGGTGGCTGAGGATGCAGTTGTAGATGTGCTACCAGTACTCGTTCTCTGTCCAGGAAGGTGCAATGTAACTTCGTCGTCAGTAGCATCCTTCTCCACCGCCTCTGTTGACCTCCTCGAGTGCCTGACTGTGGGTTGACAGTAGGTGGGATCTAGAAGTTCCTCATAAATCGTTGTGTTTGCACTCCCCTCCCCCTAAGACCGAGCCTCTTCTTACCCTGAACAAATATTTAAGTTGTCCTCCCAATCTGGTATTTGCTTCTCATCGTCATCAGTATGTTCATCATTGTCTATTAGAACAGGTGTTTCAGTTTATGAATAAGGGTCAACATTATGCTCAGAAACTTGGTCCTCATGGCCTGAATCTGAGTCACAAAGGTTCTGGGCATCACTGCAGACCATATCCTGGTCTGTACTCACTGTAGCTTGGGAGCAGACCTCTGATTCCCAGGCTATAGTGTGACTGAACAGCTCTGCAGACTCAGCCATCTCTGTTCCACCATACTGTGCAGGGTGGATGGAGACTTGAGAGCTGGGAGAAAGCAACTGTGATTGGGATGACAACTCAGAGGACTTGTGTTTTTTGGATGCGGTAGTTGAGGTGGAGGAGAAGGCACTTGTTGGACCAGTTGAGATCCATTCAAGCATTTCTTTTTTTGAGCAACATCTACCTTTGTTCCAGTTGTTCGTGTTCGTAAAAAAGGGAGCACATCCGATTGTCCACGGAAAGTAGTAGACATCCTACTTTTGCTGGAAGATGGCCTATATTCAGCACATGTTAATGGAGCTTTGCCACCTTCCCCACGGACACAAACTTTTTTTTCCTTTTCCAACACGCCTGTTCCCCTTTCCACCAGCATCTGTCATTTTGCCACTCATTTTGCTAGCGACAAGATTGTCCACTTAAAATGTGGTAGTAAAAATTGAGAGGTGGTGTAGATTGCAGCTGTGGTCTACCTTTATTGACAACAGAATAAACAACAATAACTATCCCGGACAATGAAACTATAGCCCTTTAACGGAAAATCACAGTTTGCTAGTATAATAGCTTAGTAAAAATGAGTTTGAGTGTGCAATGCACAGGTGCTGCAAATAGATTTGCACTAGTGGGACACTAATGAAGTCCAACAGTCACTTTTAGGATGCCACTAAGTTTCCTCAGTGTTTGCTATTATAATGGCTTTGTAACAATGAGGTTGAGTGTGCAATGCAGAGGTGCTGCAAATAGATTTGCACCAGTGGGACACTAATGAAGTCCAACAGCTTTTAGGATGCCACTAAGTTTCTTCAGTGTTTGGTATTATAATGGCTTTGTAGCAATGAGCTTGAGTGTGCAATGCACAGGTGCTGCAAATATCTTTGCACCAGTGGGACACTAATGAAGTGCAACAGCAACTTTTAGAATGCCACTAAGTTTCTTCAGTGTTTGCTAGTATAATGGCTTAAAGCCACTTTACACATAGAGATAAATCTTTGGCAGATCTGTGGTTGCAGTGAAATTGTGGACAATCAGTGCCTGGTTTGTGGCTGTGTACAAATGGAACAATATGTCCATGATTTTACTGCAACCACAGATCTGACAAAGATTTATCTCTGTGTGTAAAGTGGCCTTTAGTAACAATGAGCTTGAGTGTGCAAAGGGCAGGAGGATACAGTGGCCGGGTTGTGGGTCAGTGTAGAGGAAAGGAAGCCTCACTTTCTATCCCTCCTAATGGTGAAATGCAACAAGGAACTCCCTGACCTTAGCTACACAGACGCTCTTATCTGTAGCTGTTAAACAACGGTTTTCATGGACCTGACTGTCACCTATGGCTCTGAGCCCACTGTAATTAGCCCTTACAAGCGATGAAAGAAACTTCTATCCCTATTCTGTATAGCGCTGTGTGTAGAGCGTGCACAGCAGTATCGGTGACAGGAGCTGCGTGAGAGGTGACTGACACCCAAACGCAGAAGGCAGATAATGCCGTGCTGGAACAAAATGTCCGTTTTTTTAATGCAGGGACATGTGACATGGACATCCTATCACACATGCCGTTGCTTCTCTGGCTAAAAGTCCACTTAGCTGTGTGTGTGTCTGGGATTGGCTGACATGCTGGCCCGCCCCACTACATGCGCGCTTAGGGAGGGAAGGAAGAACAGAAAAAAAAAAATGGTGATCTCCATTATCCCAGCAGCAGTGATCTGAACGTGCTGTTCCCGCACACTATACGCTGAAATTTCATAATAGTGTGAGTCACAGAGTCAAAGCCAGCTAGTACTTAGCTTGGCTTCTTGCTGCTAGAACCGTTCTCGAATGTAACTAGAACTATCGAGCTTTTAGCAAAAAGCTCGAGTTCTAGTTCGATCTAGAACAGCACCCAAAATCACTCGAACCGCGAACTGGAGAACCACAAACCACGAACCGCGCTCAACTCTAGTCTTTAATACATTTTAGGAAATGTAAGGCTATGTGTCCACGGTAGAATGTGCTTGCGGATTTTTCTGCCTGAAAATCCGCGACTTTCGCGGCAAATCCGTAAAAAAGGGAGCACATCCGATTGTCCACGGAAAGTAGTAGACATCCTACTTTTGCTGGAAGATGGCCTATATTCAGCACATGTTAATGGAGCTTTGCCACCTTCCCCACGGACACAAACTTTTTTTTCCTTTTCCAACACGCCTGTTCCCCTTTCCACCAGCATCTGTCATTTTGCCACTCATTTTGCTAGCGACAAGATTGTCCACTTAAAATGTGGTAGTAAAAATTGAGAGGTGGTGTAGATTGCAGCTGTGGTCTACCTTTATTGACAACAGAATAAACAACAATAACTATCCCGGACAATGAAACTATGGCCCTTTAACGGAAAATCACAGTTTGCTAGTATAATAGCTTAGTAAAAATGAGTTTGAGTGTGCAATGCACAGGTGCTGCAAATAGATTTGCACTAGTGGGACACTAATGAAGTCCAACAGTCACTTTTAGGATGCCACTAAGTTTCCTCAGTGTTTGCTATTATAATGGCTTTGTAACAATGAGGTTGAGTGTGCAATGCAGAGGTGCTGCAAATAGATTTGCACCAGTGGGACACTAATGAAGTCCAACAGCTTTTAGGATGCCACTAAGTTTCTTCAGTGTTTGGTATTATAATGGCTTTGTAACAATGAGCTTGAGTGTGCAATGCAGAGGTGCTGCAAATATCTTTGCACTAGTGGGACACTAATGAAGTCCAACAGCCACTTTTAGGATGTCACTAAGTTTCCTCAGTGTTTGGTATTATAATGGCTTTGTAACAATGAGCTTGAGTGTGCAATGCAGAGGTGCTGCAAATATCTTTGCACCAGTGGGACACTAATGAAGTGCAACAGCAACTTTTAGAATGCCACTAAGTTTCTTCAGTGTTTGCTAGTATAATGGCTTAAAGCCACTTTACACATAGAGATAAATCTTTGGCAGATCTGTGGTTGCAGTGAAATTGTGGACAATCAGTGCCTGGTTTGTGGCTGTGTACAAATGGAACAATATGTCCATGATTTTACTGCAACCACAGATCTGACAAAGATTTATCTCTGTGTGTAAAGTGGCCTTTAGTAACAATGAGCTTGAGTGTGCAAAGGGCAGGAGGATACAGTGGCCGGGTTGTGGGTCAGTGTAGAGGAAAGGAAGCCTCACTTTCTATCCCTCCTAATGGTGAAATGCAACAAGGAACTCCCTGACCTTAGCTACACAGACGCTCTTATCTGTAGCTGTTAAACAACGGTTTTCATGGACCTGACTGTCACCTATGGCTCTGAGCCCACTGTAATTAGCCCTTACAAGCGATGAAAGAAACTTCTATCCCTATTCTGTATAGCGCTGTGTGTAGAGCGTGCACAGCAGTATCGGTGACAGGAGCTGCGTGAGAGGTGACTGACACCCAAACGCAGAAGGCAGATAATGCCGTGCTGGAACAAAATGTCAGTTTTTTTAATGCAGGGACATGTGACATGGACATCCTATCACACATGCCGTTGCTTCTCTGGCTAAAAGTCCACTTAGCTGTGTGTGTGTCTGGGATTGGCTGACATGCTGGCCCGCCCCACTACACGCGCGCTTAGGGAGGGAAGGAAGAACAGAAAAAAAAAAATGGTGATCTCCATTATCCCAGCAGCAGTGATCTGAACGCGCTGTTCCCGCACACTATACGCTGAAATTTCATAATAGTGTGAGTCACAGAGTCAAAGCCAGCTAGTACTTAGCTTGGCTTCTTGCTGCTAGAACCGTTCTCGAATGTAACTAGAACTATCGAGCTTTTAGCAAAAAGCTCGAGTTCTAGTTCGATCTAGAACAGCACCCAAAATCACTCGAACCGCGAACTGGAGAACCACAAACCACGAACCGCGCTCAACTCTAGTCTTTATTACATTTTAGGAAATGTAAGGCTATGTGTCCACGGTAGAATGTGCTTGCGGATTTTTCTGCCTGAAAATCCGCGACTTTCGCGGCAAATCCGCACCCGCGGATTTACCGCGGATTTACCGCGGATTTGCCGCGGATTTTGATGCGGATTTTATTTTATTTTTTTTCCCCATTCAAAACCAAAAATCCGCACCAAATCTGCACCAAACAATTGACATGCTGCAGATTTTTCCGGATCACAATCCGCGGCAAATCCGCAGCGGAAAAATCCGCAGCATGGACACAGCATTTCCAAATGCCATTGAAATGGCTTGGAAGTGCCGCTGCTGCAGATTTTCGGGAAATCCGCGGCAAATCCGCGGCAAAATCCGCGCAAAATCCGCAGCGTGGGCACATAGCCTTAAGCTTGTTTCTCAGTGAAAGAGAGGTTCTTGTGAGTAAGGTAGAAATCTAGACTTTGTAAATGTAAGTGTTGTTTGATATCCCTATAAACTAAGTCTATGTTGCATGGTAGGTCTGAGCAGGATAAAATTTGCAGATGTTATGTAGACCCAATGAAGAGATTGTGGAACAAAGGAATCCTCAGGTGGAAGCACTCTGCTGATGGATGTCTTATTATCACCGGTGTCTCATGGGTGACAGACCGTTATGGGTTTTCTAGCAATAGAAGGTCACAACATTTGGCTGTGCAAAATGTTCCCTAGCTTTCTATTGTTCCCACTGCTAGTATTCATTGAACTAGATAGCTTTCTTGCTGGGTTTTCATGTCTTCCCCTTACGATCCAGCAGACCCCCCTCTCATCCAGTTGCTGATTATCAGTATTCCCCTTGTGCTTAAATATTCACATCTTCCCTGGACTTGTGCTGGAGATATTATTCGGTTGATTCAAGCTCTGGCTGTAAACAGGTGGCTTGTACTAATTGTACTAATCTGTTGCTGAAATTTTGCTGGACTTCTACCTGAGTGTAGTTCATGCATTTTTCCACCTTGTGTCTTCTTAGTGTTTAGTGGGGTTGACAAAGAGCTCATCCCACCCGTTCCCCATTCAGGGTCCAACACTAGGGATATCAAGAATTAGATACCTGGCTCAGTGCTTAGGTGCAGGACCTATGTAGGGTGGTGAGGGACCCCACGGACTAGCAGTAGGTTTGGTCAGGGGTCACCATGTCCTCCTTCCCTAGACACAGGGTTTCCCTTCCCTTTCATCGTTCACTTTGCACTTCCCCCATACCTAGCATGACACTTATCTCATAACCCAAAATATGTTTTAAGCCTAATACCGTAGACAACTGCTGCAAAAACTGCTGTGAAAGCTGTAAGTCCCATTCCAAGTAAAGAGTCCAAGTTGGGAGTTTTACAGAAGGAACATACTTTTTGTAGCACATCCATCTTGACAAGGAAGAGAGAGTGGTGTACGTACTTCTTGTCTGACATTAAGAACTGCTGGATTTAAATTCTCCACTTGCGTACCCAGTGCTGCCAGACAAACCAGAGATAGGCTCAGGAGCATCTCTTTACCTTCTCTTACCCAAGTAGTAGCTTGCCTACTAACTGTCTCTTTATATATAATATGCTTAGTTTCTAGGGATGATCGAATACCTCAAATATTCGGCTTCGCGAATATCCGACAAATAGGTCACCGCTATGTGAATATTCGATGCACAATGTAAGTGTATGGGAAGCCTGAATAGTACCGAATAGTTGTTATTCGGGTTTCCCATAGACTTACATTGCGCATTGAATATTCGTGAATAGTCATATAGCGGCGACTTATTTGGCAAATATTTGCGAATCCGAATATTTGAGGTATTCGATCACCCCTATTAGTTTCACTTTCCTTGCATCATTCCTCTCTCTATATATACGGGTACCAATCTTAATATCCTGACTTTCCATAAAGCATAGGTCCTCGTTTTATTATTCCTAAGCTGAGTCTCTGTTAGGGCCGGGTGGACGGGCAGACCCAGGAGGTGGATCCACTGGGCCGAACACCTCACTGAAGGCAAGGGGTCCGGTAGCCGGAGCACTACAGGTAGCAGGACAGTCCGTTCAAGGAGTGGAGTGTAGAAGTCCCTGGGACCACGGAGTCACCGAAGGTAGTCCGGGTGACGGAGCTCAGGTTCTGAGGCCGAGATGTTGTCAGGCAGAGTCCGGAACCGACGGAGCGAGAAGACGGGTCACCACAGGGATCAGAGATGGTATGGACTGACGGGATGGCGGACAGTCACCGTTCGGGGTTCGGGAATCGTCAGGACCGGATGGCGAGGCAGGAGCGGCTCTAGGAGAGAGATAGGTAAGTATACCAGAAGACACAAGGAGACCTGACTCCTAGCTTAGCAAAACACGAAGAACAGGCCCCGCCCACTTGGAAAGGATCCCCTTATATACCCAGTACCTGATCCTTCAATATCCTGTTGGAGGACACTGGCCCTTTAAGAAAGGGTCAATGACCGCGCGCGCGCCCTAATGCGCATGCGCGAGGCCCGGGTGCCAGAAGCCAGGGCAGAGAGCGGTGAACAGGAGGCAGGAGAGCCGGGCTGGAGCGGAGCTGCCGACGGGCGCCGGGAGCGGGGACCGGGCCGCCTCGGGATCGCAGGTGATGGGGCCTGGATTCTGTGGAGCAAGGGACGCCTGACAGAGGAGCCGGGGAGCGAGGCAGGGAAGCCGGGGAGTGTGGCAGAGGAGCCGGGGAGCGAGGCAGGGGAGCCGGGGAGCGTGACAGTCTCCTTTATTTTGTTGACGTCCATTTAGCTCAGTGCACGCTTAGAACGACTGTCATGTGAAATTACAGTCTTGAGTGTATACAAATGACCCTGCTTGTTTGGGTAACAGGAATGTACAATTATTAAATCTGTATATATTGTTTATAAAGCTTATATTTTCCCCATGCATTTTTGCATACTCTGTTTATCTGTTTTTGTTTTTTCTTTTCTTATCCTTTGCCAAAGGCAATTGTGAACAAGACCTTTACTTAATTTTAAAATTACTATTGTTGTAATTTTCATGCACACTAATTTTCATGTCCATATCTATTATAAGTCTGCACTGTATGATGAAATACTCAATTCTTGGATCTTCAGAAAAAGTGAAGTGAAATTTGCTATTACCATTTATAAAATCCCATGTTCTATCTATCAACCACCTCACCCACTGCACTCCAATCATCACCCAACTCAAATCTTAGGCAGTGGGGGAATGTCACTCAGAGAAGAGTTAATTATTAATTACAGGAGTCAAGTGATGGGTGGGGGAAAGAGGGAGACGCAGGAGAGCTGTAAGTGCTGTGTTCTCTCTTCTGCCCTTACAGGTCATTGGCATAAAACGTCTACAATAAATTTTTCTACTACTTCAAAATGAAATGTTACAATCGAGGTAAGAATGCTAAGTATAAGAGAACTGTTATGTCATTGGTTGCGTCCCTCTGGTTACAGCGAACTCTGGCGACAAGACTGCAGTAATCTAATCAGCAGTCATGTGGGGCTAACAAGCATGGGTGGATCCACCCATGTTGGTTAACCCCTTCGATCACACTGTCAAACACTGATGACACAATTTAAAGCAATACGGTTGGGATTGTGCTGTTCCCTTCACCATTGGAGGCTCCATGACGTGATCTTGGGATGCCAGTGTGTTATCATGACAGTGCGGGGCCCCTGATGCTGTCATTAGTCAATTCTTGTGAGAGCCGGCAAAGCCCTGGCACTCACAGGAGAGCAACATTTCTCTTGAACAGAGCGATGCTGAAGCATAGCCCTGATTAAGAGAAGCGATCAGACTATGCAGTGATATAATCCCCTAGGGAGACTAGTATAATAAATAAAAAATTACTTTCATCCGAAAAAGAGCTCAGCATCACACTAACAGAGGTTGAAGTTGAAGGTATCCTAGCTAACTCACAGGGTTTCCCAAGATGAACATTATTACAGGAAAATGCATATAAAATATTATCCCGCTGATATAAAAATCCTGAAGCTTTATATCACTTTGGATTGACCGACTTTAACCTTTGCTGCAGGTGCGAAGACAGTACTGGAAATTTATCTCGCATTTTCTGGCACTGCCCGAATTTGAAGTTGTACTGGACAGGTATAAACAATACACTTAAAAACCTAAGCATCTTGAAGCATGATTTGACGGCTAAGGAGGTTGTGCTGACCTGCCCTTCAATGAACTATTGCACAAAAACATAGGCTATTACCCCTGCTAGTTGCAGCGCCCAAACATTTGATCTCTCTCCATTGGAAGCAACCACCCCCTCCAACTCTTTAAGGCTGTGTGCGCACTTTGCGTTGAGTTACTTGCAGTTGTAAACACATCCTCTGGCAGAATTTGTCTTTGTCAAATTTGGTTTTGACCACAAAAACGTTAAAAATATGCTTGCATTTTTACCGCGTTTGGCCGCGTTTTACCGCGAATTACATGCTTTTTCATTGATTAAAGTCAGATGAGTTTTCAATACAAATACACTACTAAATAAAGTTTAAACATTCAAACACTATGAAAAAAAAGGAAAAAAATGATAACAAAAAACATGCTTAAAATCATACACAATATAGCTTATTTTATTAAAATGATAACTGTGTTCTAATAGTTATGTTTCAAATAACGTTAAATTATTGATTTTCATTAATTTAATTGTTGGACTATGTGTGTGTGTAAAGGGACATATGCCCTTAATATAATGACAAAAACACATGCGTTTATTTTGTCAAAACAGCATGCTTTCTGCATCAAAAAAGCATGTAAAACGCTAGGATTTTGATTTAGGATGCGTTTTGCAACTACTCATTGACTCTAATGTTAGTAAAACACTGCCAAAATGGCAAAAACAATTGACATGCTGCTTCTTTAAACGCAGAGATTTTGACAAATTTTTTGCAACTAAAACGCTGCGTTTTTAACAGCATTGTGTGCACAAGAAATCCCTATTTCTCATAGACTTTTCTTAAAAATCAAAACGCATGCATTTTTGCATTAAAACGCTGCATTTGAAATCTCTGCGGAAACGTAAGAAAAATGCAAAGTGCGCACATAGCCTTAAGAGGGCTTTACACGCTACGATATATCTAACGAGATGTCGGCGGGGTCACGTCGTAAGTGACGCACATCCGGCATCGTTAGTGATATCGTAGCATGTGACAGCTATGAACGAGCAGAAATACTCACCTTCTTGTTCATCGTTGACACGTCGCTCATTTTCAAAAAATTGAACGTCCTGTTGTTCATTGTTCCCGAGGCAGCACACATTGCTCTGTGTGCCCCCCCGGGAATGATGAACTGCAGCTTACCTGCGGCCGCCAGCAATGCTGAAGGAAGGAGGTGGGTGGGATGTTTACGTCCCACTCATCTCCGCCCCTCCACTTCTATTGGCCGGCCGCTGTGTGACGTCGCTGTGACGCCGAACGTCCCTCCCTTTTCAGGAAGTGGATGTTTGACGCCCACAGCGCGGTCGTTTGGAACGTAAGTACGTGTGATGGTGGGGTTACAGCATTGTGCGACACGGGCAAGAAATTGTCCGTGCCGCACAAACGATGGGGGCGGGTGCGATCACAAATGCGATCGCATGAGAAATTGACACATGTAAAGCAGCCTTTAGAGTGGATGGAAAAGGTCCATGTGATATTTATATATATATATATATATATATTAGTGGAGCTCTGTAGCTGGAAAACACACACAAACATACCACAATCAAGGAAACCAGGGATTCTTGGTCCAACAAGTATAATATACTGCTGGCATATGCAGTTGTCCAACTCCCCATTTAATATTTATCTACAAGTCTACTCGCTCCGCCCCCTCTTATTACTCCAGACCCCACTAGTTCGTCTCTACCTTGTGGGGGCCCCCTGCATTTCGCACCACTAAAAACTGTCTCGATGAGCCCAAGTACTGCCTCGTATTGTCTTACGATTATATGTAATTTTTCAGCTCAAGATCTTAACTACAAAGTTTTTATGTTTATTGTGTTTTCTAAAAATTTTTTGAAAATAAAGAATTATTAAAAAAATAAAAGAAATAAAAAATGTAAAAATAAAACGTTTTAAAAATATGAAAAATTAAAAAAAAAACCTAAAAGTTCAAATCACCTTTCTTTTTCCCCATTGGAAATAAAACAATAAAAAAAAAACCATATATGGCATCTCCGCATTCAGAAATGCTCAATCTATCAAAATATAAAATTAATTCATCTGATCAGAACATGACATAGTAGAAAAAAATCCAAACGCCAAAATGACATTTTTTACCGTTGACACAACTTTGCATTACAATGAATAACAGGCAATCAAAATGGGAAAACAAATGTATATTTAAAAACACCAGCTCAAAATGCAAAACAAATCAGCTATCACCGAGCCCTAGGTCTTGAAAAATAAGAACGCTACGGGTCTCCGGAAAATGGCAACGAAAACGCAATTTTTATTTAAACAAACTTCTGAAATTTTTTTACCACTTAGTACAAAGTAAAAATATATTTGTTTGGTGTCTGCAAACTCATACTGACCTCTTGCATTACATTGCTATGTCAATTTTACTATATATTGATCAAATAAAAAAAACAGACCATTGTGGAATATCATTTTTTTTTACAATTTCTCCCCTTTTGGAATTTTTTTCTTGTTTTCCAGTACAATATGGTATCATTCAAAAATACAACTTGTCACGAAAAAACAGAGCTCTGATATGGCTGTATTAAAGGAAAGATAAAAAAGTTATGCCTCTGGAAGGAAGGGGAAGAAAAAACAACAATGAAAAACGGAAATCACCTGGTTGTAAAGGGAATAACCCCTTCACTCTTGGCTATCTTCTATTTTTCGATTTTATTTTTTGCTCCCCTTTTTCTGAGAGACATAACTTTTTTATTTTTCTGTCAATCTTGCCATATGAGGGCTTGATTTTTGTGGGACAAGTTGTACTTTTAAATGAAACCATAAGTTTTACCATATAATGTACTGGAAAATAGCAAAAAAAATCCAGGTGGGGAAAAATTGCAAAAAAAAAACTGCAATTGCATGACAGTTTTTGGGATATTCTTTCCACCGTGTCTACTATGTCATAAAACTGATGTTTCATTGTGATGCCTCAGGTTAGTACAAGTTTGTAGACACCAAACATGCATAAGTTTACTTTCATCTAAGGAGTTATAAAAATGTCAGAAATTTGTCCAAAAAAGTGGCGCACTTCGAGCGCCATTTTCCGTGACCCCGTAGCGTTCTCATTTTTAGGAATGTGGTATTCAATGATGACTTATTTTTTGCACCTCGAGCTGACATTTCTAATGGTATAATTTCTGCGCAGATGATACTTTTTCATTTTCAAATTTGTAACAACCAAAAAAATGTCATTTTGATGTTTGGACTTTTTTTGCCAATACGCCATTTATCAATCAGATTAATTAATTTGATATTTTCATATATCAGGCATTTCTGAATGCGGCAATACCAAATGTTTGTATCTGTTTTATTTTTTAACCCTTTAATTTTCAATTGGGCAAATGCGGGATGATTTGCACTTTTAGATTTTTTTAGTTTTTAAATTTTTTAAAACTATTTTTACCCTTTTATTTTACTAATCTCCCTAGGGACTATAAGGGTCAGCAGTTGACTATTTATTCATTTCTCCTGATCCAAGCAGCATCTTTCTGATCAGGATGAATGCTGCATTCTTGTTAAAGCCGGTGCTCTGTTGGGTGTAATAGGAATTACGTCATGATAGCGACAGGAGTCATCACATGACCCTGTGCTACCATTGCAAGCATCAGCCTCCAATGACGGCGGGTAAGTGTGCGTTGCCTGTCGCGGCCATTTAAATTGCGCTGTCACATTTTCACAGAGCAGTTTAAGCAGTTAACATATGAGGGTGGAATGCGTATCCACCTACGCCTGCAAGGCACACATGTCTGCTGTACAAATCAGCAGACATGTGCGGGGATCACCAACAGCTTACCGCAGCAGCCAGTGGTTATCACCCCTCATGATTTCGGAGGTACTGTTACGTCCTCGGTCGTGAAGGGGTTAATGGTATTTACACACATGCATTTATTTGGGGTGTAATATCCTCTTGACGGGTTTCCTTTATTCAATCCCCTCACAAGTTTTGAAGACCACTGTTGTAAACTTTTAAGGAACATTGATGTTACTCAGTTTTATATTGTACAAGGCTGTAATATTTGGTAAGAAAAACAAGTGACATTTTCTTTCTTTATACAGCTAGAATGCAAACAAACAAGACCAATTACAAAAATAAGATAATTTGCTTCAGATGAAAGCAAAGGAAAAATTATCAATGTAAGCTTTATTTTGTATAATAGAGACAAAATGGCAAGATGATAACAAAAAGACTATCTTTCTAAGTGTATCTATTGTGTTCAAGATAAATTCGCAGTTTTATTAAACTTCTGGAAAATGAGCTGAAAGTGCTTGAAGTGTAAATCAGACATCCCCAGGGGTTCTAAACAAGCAGAACTTAAAAAAAGATCTCAAACAGAAACTCAGAACATATTGTCTGCTGCCTCGAAAAGTCATCTAGTAAAAACAACTTCTGGAAAAATGAGAGGTGCCATTTTTTTTATGTATTCACACTTTGCAGATACTGAACATCAGAAACAACATTTTAAGTTTAATATAGCTCAATATGTTCATCACATTCTAATCGTTTCCTAAATATAAATTATGCCAGCATGCGTAGATGACACAGTTGCAAAAAGTGCAATTACACATCTTTTTTTTACACACATTTACTTCCTTTGTGGATATTGGAACAACACAAAAAAAAACAGAGAAAATATGCAAATTAGACATAATTTCATGCAAAACCCCAAAAATGGGCCAGACAAAATTGTTGGTCAATTCCAAAATTGTGGGTAAACAACTTTGTTTCAAGCATTAAGGCTAAGAACGCACTTTGCGTTCACCTACTTGCAGTTCTAAACGTACCTTTTGGGTTTAATTGATTTGACCAAAGTTGCCTTTTTTAGAACTTTAGCGCTGAAAACGCATGCGTATTTACCGCGTTTTTGATGCGTTTTCAGCGCTTTTTACATGCGTTTCCCCCAGTGTTTAGACAGATGCGTTTTGATCATCAAGACACTGCCTAATAAAGTTTCAACAGTCAAAAAGATTTAAAAAAGAGAAAAAAAAAATAATAGGAAAAATAATGAAAATAGATATAATTCATAAAATTATACCGCTAATATACATTTTATTGTAAATATAGCAATAAATGTATATATTTAATAAATTTAATTATCGGATTTTGTGTGTTTGTAAGGGGACATAGCAAATCATTAATTTGATATCCAAAAAACATGCGTTTTGGTAGTCCAAAACGCATGTTTTCTGCACTGAAAAAGCAGGCAAAACGCAGGAATTTAAAGGAATCTTGTTTTTTGCCAATTCACATTGACTTCAATGTTAGCAAAACGCTGCAGAAATGGCAAAAACAATTGACATGCTGCTTCTTTGAACGCATGGTTTTTGCCACAAAATATGCAAATTAAACGCAGCATTTCAAAACGCAAAGTGCGGTCAGGAAATCATCATTTTC
This sequence comes from Anomaloglossus baeobatrachus, assembly GCF_048569485.1. Lineage (NCBI taxonomy): Eukaryota > Metazoa > Chordata > Amphibia > Anura > Aromobatidae > Anomaloglossus > Anomaloglossus baeobatrachus. The sequence goes on from NC_134358.1 coordinate 189,401,505, forward strand.
CATTGACTATCATGGAAAACCAAAACTCGTGTTTTGGCACAAAAACGCTGCTGCTCAAAACGCTACAGAAACGCAGGTAAAAACTCAAAGTGCGTTCTTAGCCTAAAGCACAAGCAATAAAAAGGCACCTGAAACCACATAAAAAAGAAAAGTTGACTCAGTCATTAAATTAAAAAAAACACATGCGAGGGATTCCCGTGAGTCTGACATAGCAGCACAGCTGAACACTTCTGACAGGAGCATGCATGTGTTTCTAGGTACATGTACACTCATGCGCAGAGAACGGCAGGCTGGTCCGGGTGATATCATGCCTGGCAGACCCGCAAAAGTCTGACATCACCGGCACAGCAGCACTCTTCTGACAGAAGCTTGCATGTGTTTCTAGGTACATGCAGACTCTTGCTCAGAGAACAACAGGCTGTGCCGGGTGATGTCATGCTTGGCAGAACCACAAGAGTCTGAAATCACTGGCACAGCAGCACTCTTCTGACAGGAGGATGCATGTGTTTCTACGTACAAGCACGCTCATGTTCAGGGAACGGCAGGTTGCAAAAAAAAAAAAAACTTCCTGCTAGCAGGGGAAAATTTGGTGCTGAAATCTGGTGCAGACAATTTCAGCACCAAATGTGCACCTCCTAACAAAAAAAGCGCGGCAAAAATCGTGGGGAAAAAAACGCGGAAAAAAACGCAGCAAAAAAATACATCAAAACACTGCAGTTTTTTTGGCAGGAGGTGTAGAATGGATGCAGGAATATGTTGTAAAAATATCAGCTCCAAATTTGCATCCCTTGGCGCAAAAAAATAGCTCTAGTAATAAGCTTATTGTTGCATTTCTTTTTTTCATTTTTTTTTGCTGCCCCAATACACACAAAAGAAAAAAAAATGTTCTGGTGGAAACACATCATTTTCTGGAAAAAGTTAAAGGGTACCAACACTTTCATCTGTTAATGGGTATATACATACACACACGTGTGTGTGTATATATATATATATATATATATATATATATATATATATATATATATATATATATAGTATAGTTGAAACCAAAAGTTTACATACACTATCTAAAAAGACACATGTTCATGCTTTTCTCACTATCTGACATGAAATAAGAATTAACCCTTTTATGTTTTAGGCCACTTAGGAGTGCCAGAATAATTTATATTTGCCAAATACCAGAAAAATGAGAGAGAATGTTTTAAGGTATTTTTATTATTTTCTGCAAAGTCAAAAGTTTACTATGCCTTTAAACAATATGGGACAGCTCATATGATGATGTAATGTCTTTGGAAGCTTCTGATAGGTTTATTGGCAACATCTGAGTTAATTGGAATTAATTAGAGACACACCTGTGGATGTATTTATAATGCACACCTAAAACACACTTCTTTGTGTAGCATCATGGGAAAAACAAAAGAAATCAGCCAAGGTCTCAGGAAGAGAATTGTGGACTTGAAATAGTGTGGTTCATCTTTGAGTACAATTTCCAGATACCTGAAGGTGCCTCGTTCATCTGTACATGCAATTATAAGCAAGTACAAGCAAGATAGGAAAGTCCAGCCATCATACTGCTCAGGAAGGAGATGGGTTCTATGTACCAGAGATAAATGTACTTAGGTCAGACATGTGCATATCAACCTAAGAACAAGAGCAAAAGACCTTGTGAAGATGTTGATGGAAGCTATTAAGATTTGTGTCATTATCCACAAAGCGAGTACTGTATCAATATGGGCTGAAAGGACGCTTTGCCAGGAAGAAGTCATTACTTCCAAAAGCAACAGAAAAAAGCCAGATTAATATTTGCAAATGCAAACAGGAACAAAGATTTTAATTTTAGGAGACATGTCCTGTGGTCTGACAAAACTAAAAAACTAAAATTGAACTGTATGGCCATAATGATCATTGTTGAGTTTGAAGGAAAAAGGGAGAAGCTTTGAAGCCTAAGAACACCATCCCAACTGTTAAACAAAAAGGTGGCAGCATCATGTTTTGGGGTTGTTTTCCTTAGGAGAGATGGGTGCAATCCAAAAAATAGATGGTATCATGAGTAGAGATGAGTGAACCGGTCGCAGTTCGGCTCGAGCTTGGTTCGTCAAATAGAGGTCTAGTTCGAGTTCGGTTCGGCGAACCGAACCGAACCCATAGAAAACAATGGGAGGCAATCACAAACCATAAAAACACCAAGAAAAGACCCTCAAAAGTGTCCAAAAGGTGACAAACAACTCACAACACAACACAAACACATAGGAAAGTGACAAGAACAAATTCTCATGCGAACAAAAAACAGCGTTACGAGGAAAAAGAGGAAGAGACACAGATATAGGCATGGCAGGCCCTTCTAAAATCCTGTAAAACACCGCAAGGTGACTCCAAGCGGAGTCTCCCTTTTTTCCAAAAATTGGGCTACACAGACACCCCTTCAGTGGCAGCACTTGTGCCCCAGTTGTACACTTCACAGGTAGATTTGCATCAAGCACATTCAAAAATACGCCGTCCTTAACCGTCCCCAGGATGACCCCGGGGTAGGTAGCAAAGTCTTTGCTCTACCATGACTTGTTCATCTTGGCTCCTTTTAAAAAACACAGCAAGGGTTACTCCAAGCAGAGTCTCCCTTTTTTCCAAAAATTGGGCCATACAGACACCCCTTCAGTGCCAGCACTTGTGCCCCAGTTGTACACTTCACAGGTAGATTTGCATCAAGCACATTCCGAATCCACAAGCATTTACTCTCCCCAGGATGACACAGGGGTAGTAAATTCCTTGTGGATCCATAACTTGCTCATTTTGATGAACGTTAGTCTATCCACATTTTCACTGGACAGACGCTTGCGCTTATCTGTCAGCACACACCCAGCAGCACTGAAGACATGTTCAGAGACAACGCTGGCAGCTGGACATGACAAGATCTCCAAGGCGTAAGTGGAGAGCTCTGGCAATTTTTCAAGATTTGAAGCCCAAAATGAGCAAGGCTCCATTTGCAAAGTCATGGCATCGATGTTCATCCCTGTATCATCCTCTCAAGCCAATGTCTATGTGTCAGACTTGTTGTCTCTGGTGGCCTTGGAAAGGATGGTCTAAAAAAAACATATTCGTCGCCATGTCGAAACTGTGCAGAAGGGTGCATAGGTCCTTGATCTGAGACCAATCCATGAGGGTGATCTGCCCCACCTCTGCATCTCGTTGGCCCAGGCTATACGTCATGCAGTATTGCACCAGTGCTCGGCGGTGCTGCCACAGTCGCTGTAACATGTGGAGAGTCGAATTCCAGCGTGTCGGCACATCGTATTCCAGGCGATGAACCGGCAGGCTGAAAAACTTCTGGAGCGATACAAGTCGCTCAGCTGTGGCGGTTGAACGTCGGAAGTGAGAAGACAGTTTTCATGCCCTGTTCAGAAGGCCATCTAGGCCGGGATAGTGGGTTAAAAATTGCTGGACAACAAGGTTCAACACGTGAGCCATACAAGGCACGTGTGTCACCTTGCCCATGCAAAGGGCCGCACCCAGGCTGGCATCATTGTCGCACACGGCCTTACCAGGCTGCAGGTTAAGTGGAGACAACCATTTACCAAACTCAGTCTCCAGAGCTGCCCACAACTCAGCCGCTGTGTTACTCTTATTTCCAAGACATTTCAAGATAAAGACCACCTGATGCCGTTGCGCTCTGCTGCCAGCATAGTAATGAGGTGTGCGTGATTACTTGTGCGCAGTTACAATGCTGGTGGCCTGACCATGCAGGCTTCTTAGGGCAGAGGTGGAGGACCCAGACGAGGTTGAGGAGGCAGAAGCAGTGGAGGAACTTGGACAGACAGAGGATTGACGCACAAGTCGTGGGGACGGCAAGACTTGTGCAGCAGACCCTTCACCATCTATCATCTTAGTTACCCAGTGCTCAGTCAGTGACATGTAACGTCCCTGTCCATGCTTACTGGTCCAAGTGTCGGTGGTGAAATGCACCCGTTTACACACAGAGTTTCTCAAGGAAGCGATGATGTTGTGTGCGACATGCTGGTGTAGAGCAGGCACACCTTTCTTAGAGAAGTAGTGGCAACTGGGCATCTGGTACTGAGGCACAGCGACAGACATAAGGTCTCAAAAATCCTGTGTGTCCATCAGGCGGAAAGGCAGCATTTCGGTAGCCAAGAGCTTACAGAGGAATTAAGTCAACCTCTTAGCTTTGTTATGGATCACAGGAAATGGCCTTTTATTTGTCCACATCTGAGAGACAGAGATCTGGCTGCTGTGTGTAGACGGTGGTGAGTAGGGTGTCCCTGGAAAAATGCAGGTTTGTGAGGAAAGTGCAGGCGTAGACATGATGTTGCCTTCATCCAATGTTGGTGCTATCGATGTCTGAGAGAGCTGTACACACACACTTGTTTCCCCTTCCAAACCAACTGATGACCTACCAAGCAACATGCCTGTTGCGGTTAAAGTGGGGGAAGTTGTGCATGGAAAACCAGGTGTGACAGCTGTCCACACAGTCCTAGAAGATGAAGAGCGGATGCACTGGAAGGGGCAGGCGGTGGATGGTCCGCTCCGCTAGGCCGCATTGCAGCACGGTGAGCTTCCCACTGGGAAATATGATATTTAGTCATGTGACGATTCATGGAAGAAGTTGTCAAACTGCTGAGGTTTTTGCCTCTACCAACAGATTCCCGGCAAATTTTACAGATCACATGATTTGGGCGATCCTTTGCAAGGTCAAAAAAGGACCAGGCTAGGCAAGGCTTAGAGGACATGCGACCTGCTGAGCCACCCCGACTAGTGCTCAGAGGCAGAGTGGTGGCTGAGGATGCAGTTGTAGACGTGCTACCAGTACTCCTCCTCTGTCCAGGAAGGCGCAAGGAAACTTCGTTGTCAGTTGCATCCTCCTCCACCGCCACTGTTGACTTCCTCGAGTGCCTGACTGTGGGTTGACAGTAGGTGGGATCTAGAACTTCCTCATCAAGCGTTGTGTTTGCACTCCCCTCACCCTCAGACCGAGCCTCTTCCTGCCCCGAACGAATATTTAGGTTGTCATCCCAATCTGGTATCTGGATCTCATCGTCATCAGTATGTTCCTCATTGTCTTTAACAACAGGTGTTACAGTTTGTGAATAAGGGTTAACATTATGATCAGAAACTTGGTCACCACGCCTGAATCTGAGTCGCAAAGGTTCTGGGCATCACTGCAGACCATTTCCTGGTCTTTACTCACTGTAGCTTGGGAGCAGACCTCTGATTCCCAGGCTATAGTGTGACTGAACAGCTCTGTAGACTCAGCCATCTCTGTTCCACCATACTGTGCAGGGCGGATGGAGACTTGAGAGCTGGGAGAAAGCAAGTGTGATTGCGATGACAAAACTTTGAGGACTGTTTTTTTTTTGGATGCCGTAGTTGAGGTGGAGGAGAGGGCACTTGTTGGAGCACTTGATATCCATTCAAGCATGTTCTTTTTTTGGGCATCATCTACCTTTGTTCCAGTTGTTCATGTCTGTAAAAATTGGAGCACATCGGATTGTCCATGGAAAGTAGTAGACATCTTACTTTTGCTGGAAGATGGCCTATCTTCAGCAGATGTTAATGGAGCTTTGCCACCTTCCCCACGGACACAAACTTTTTTCGTTTTCCAACAAGCTTGTTCCCCTTTCCACCCGCATCTGTCATTTTACCACTCATTTTGATTGCGACAAGATTGTCCACTTAAAATGTGGTAGTAAAAATTGAGAGGGGGTGTAGATTGCAGAGGTGGTCTAGCTTTATTGATAGCAGAAGAAACAACACTGACTATCCCTGACAATGCAACTATGGCCCTTAAACTGGCAGCACAGTTTGCTATTATAATAGCTTAGTAAAAATGAGCTTGAAGGTGCATTGCAGAGGTGCTGGAAATTGCTTGGCACCAGTGGGACACTAATGAAGTCCAACTGCCACTTTTTGGATGCCACTAAGTTTCCTTAGTGTTTGCTATTATAATAGCTTGGTAAAAATGAGCTTGAGGGTGCAATGCAGAGGTGCTGGAAATTGCTTGGCACCAGCGGGACACTAATGAAGTCCAACTGCCACTTTTTGGATGCCACTAATTTTCCTCAGTGTTTGCTATTATAATAGCTTAGTAAAAATGAGCTTGAGGGTGCAATGCAGAGGTGCTGGAAATTGCTTGGCACCAGTGGGACACTAATGAATCCAACAGCCACTTTTTGGATGCCACTAAGTTTCCTTAGCATTTGCTATTATAATGGCTTAGTAAAAATGAGCTTGAGGGTGCAATGCAGAGGTGCTGGAAATTGCTTGGCACCAGTGGGACACTAATGAAGTCCAACAGCCCCTTTTTGGATGCCACTAAGTTTCCTCAGTGTTTGCTATTATAATAGCTTAGTAAAAATGAGCTTGAGGGTGCAATGCAGAGGTGCTGGAAATTGCTTGGCACCAGTGGGACACTAATGAAGTCCAACTGCCACTTTTTGGATGCCACTAATTTTCCTCAGTGTTTGCTATTATAATAGCTTAGTAAAAATGAGCTTGAGGGTGCAATGCAGAGGTGCTGGAAATTGCTTGGCACCAGTGGGACACTAATGAAGTCCAACTGCCACTATTTGGATGCCACTAAGTTTCCTTAGTGTTTGCTATTATAATAGCTTGGTAAAAATGAGCTTGAGGGTGCAATGCAGAGGTGCTGGAAATTGCTTGGCACCAGTGGGACACTAATGAAGTCCAACTGCCACTTTTTGGATGCCACTAATTTTCCTCAGTGTTTGCTATTATAATAGCTTAGTAAAAATGAGCTTGAGTGTGCAATGCAGAGGTGCTGGAAATTGCTTGGCACCAGTGGGACACTAATGAAGTCCAACAGCCACTTTTTGGATGCCACTAAGTTTCCTCAGTGTTTGCTATTATAATAGCTTAGTAAAAATGAGCTTGAGGGTGCAATGCAGAAGTGCTGGAAATTGCTTGCCACCAGTGGGACACTAATGAAGTCCAACAGCCACTTTTTGATGCCACTAAGTTTCCTCAGTGTTTGCTATTATAATGGCTTAGTAAAAATGAGCTTGAGGGTGCAATGCAGAAGTTCTGGAAATTGCTTGGCACCAGCGGGACACTAATGAAGTCCAACTGCCAGTTTTTGGATGCCACTAATTTTCCTCAGTGTTTGCTATTATAATAGCTTAGTAAAAATGAGCTTGAGGGTGCAATGCAAAGGTGCTGTAAATTGCTTGGCACCAGTGGGACACTAATGAAGTCCAACTGCCAGTTTTTGGATGCCACTAATTTTCCTCAGTGTTTGCTATTATAATAGCTTGGTAAAAATGAGCTTGAGGGTGCAATGCAGAGGTGCTGGAAATTGCTTGGCACCAGTGGGACACTAATGAAGTCCAACTGCCACTTTTTGGATGCCACTAATTTTCCTCAGTGTTTGCTATTATAATAGCTTAGTAAAAATGAGCTTGAGGGTGCAATGCAGAGGTGCTGGAAATTGCTTGGCACCAGTGGGACACTAATGAAGTCCAACAGCCACTTTTTGGATGCCACTAAGTTTCCTCAGTGTTTGCTATTATAATAGCTTAGTAAAAATGAGCTTGAGGGTGCAATGCAGAGGTGCTGGAAATTGCTTGGCACCAGTGGGACACTAATGAAGTCCAACTGCCACTTTTTGGATGCCACTAAGTTTCCTTAGTGTTTGCTATTATAATAGCTTGGTAAAAATGAGCTTGAGGGTGCAATGCAGAGGTGCTGGAAATTGCTTGGCACCAGCGGGACACTAATGAAGTCCAACTGCCACTTTTTGGATGCCACTAATTTTCCTCAGTGTTTGCTATTATAATAGCTTAGTAAAAATGAGCTTGAGGGTGCAATGCAGAGGTGCTGGAAATTGCTTGGCACCAGTGGGACACTAATGAATCCAACAGCCACTTTTTGGATGCCACTAAGTTTCCTTAGCATTTGCTATTATAATGGCTTAGTAAAAATGAGCTTGAGGGTGCAATGCAGAGGTGCTGGAAATTGCTTGGCACCAGTGGGACACTAATGAAGTCCAACAGCCCCTTTTTGGATGCCACTAAGTTTCCTCAGTGTTTGCTATTATAATAGCTTAGTAAAAATGAGCTTGAGGGTGCAATGCAGAGGTGCTGGAAATTGCTTGGCACCAGTGGGACACTAATGAAGTCCAACTGCCACTTTTTGGATGCCACTAATTTTCCTCAGTGTTTGCTATTATAATAGCTTAGTAAAAATGAGCTTGAGGGTGCAATGCAGAGGTGCTGGAAATTGCTTGGCACCAGTGGGACACTAATGAAGTCCAACTGCCACTATTTGGATGCCACTAAGTTTCCTTAGTGTTTGCTATTATAATAGCTTGGTAAAAATGAGCTTGAGGGTGCAATGCAGAGGTGCTGGAAATTGCTTGGCACCAGTGGGACACTAATGAAGTCCAACTGCCACTTTTTGGATGCCACTAATTTTCCTCAGTGTTTGCTATTATAATAGCTTAGTAAAAATGAGCTTGAGTGTGCAATGCAGAGGTGCTGGAAATTGCTTGGCACCAGTGGGACACTAATGAAGTCCAACAGCCACTTTTTGGATGCCACTAAGTTTCCTCAGTGTTTGCTATTATAATAGCTTAGTAAAAATGAGCTTGAGGGTGCAATGCAGAAGTGCTGGAAATTGCTTGCCACCAGTGGGACACTAATGAAGTCCAACAGCCACTTTTTGATGCCACTAAGTTTCCTCAGTGTTTGCTATTATAATGGCTTAGTAAAAATGAGCTTGAGGGTGCAATGCAGAAGTTCTGGAAATTGCTTGGCACCAGCGGGACACTAATGAAGTCCAACTGCCAGTTTTTGGATGCCACTAATTTTCCTCAGTGTTTGCTATTATAATAGCTTAGTAAAAATGAGCTTGAGGGTGCAATGCAAAGGTGCTGTAAATTGCTTGGCACCAGTGGGACACTAATGAAGTCCAACTGCCAGTTTTTGGATGCCACTAATTTTCCTCAGTGTTTGCTATTATAATAGCTTGGTAAAAATGAGCTTGAGGGTGCAATGCAGAGGTGCTGGAAATTGCTTGGCACCAGTGGGACACTAATGAAGTCCAACTGCCACTTTTTGGATGCCACTAATTTTCCTCAGTGTTTGCTATTATAATAGCTTAGTAAAAATGAGCTTGAGGGTGCAATGCAGAGGTGCTGGAAATTGCTTGGCACCAGTGGGACACTAATGAAGTCCAACAGCCACTTTTTGGATGCCACTAAGTTTCCTCAGTGTTTGCTATTATAATAGCTTAGTAAAAATGAGCTTGAGGGTGCAATGCAGAGGTGCTGGAAATTGCTTGCCACCAGTGGGACACTAATGAAGTCCAACAACCACTTTTTGATGCCACTAAGTTTCCTCAGTGTTTGCTATTATAATGGCTTAGTAAAAATGAGCTTGAGGGTGCAATGCAGAGGTTCTGGAAATTGCTTGGCACCAGCGGGACACTAATGAAGTCCAACTGCCAGTTTTTGGATGCCACTAATTTTCCTCAGTGTTTGCTATTATAATAGCTTAGTAAAAATGAGCTTGAGGGTGCAATGCAAAGGTGCTGGAAATTGCTTGGCACCAGTGGGACACTAATGAAGTCCAACTGCCAGTTTTTGGATGCCACTAATTTTCCTCAGTGTTTGCTATTATAATAGCTTAGTAAAAATGAGCTTGAGGGTGCACTGCAGAGGTGCTGGAAATTGCTTGGCACCAGTCGGACACTAATGGAGTCACACAGCCCCTTTTTTTGGATGCCACTAACTGGCATCACTATTTCAAATTAAATTGGCTTTGCAAAAATGTGCAGAAGGGGAGAATGCAGAGGTGGTGGGACTTGCTTGGCCAAGTGCCACAATAATGGAGGACAGCAGCCACTCTTTGGATGGCACTAACTGGCAGCACTCTGCAATTAAAATGGCTTTGCTAAAAAGTGCAGTGGCCAGGTTGTGGGTCAGTGTAGAGGAAAGGAAGCCTCACTTTCTATCCCTCCTAATGGTGAAATGCAGCAAGGAAGTCCCTGAGCTTAGCTACACAGACGCTGTTATCTGTAGCTGTAAAAAGCATTTCCACGGACCTGACTGTCATCTATGGCTTTGAGCCAGCTGTAATTAGCCCTTAAAAGGGCTGAAATAAAATTTTGTCCTTAATCTATAGAACGCTGTGTGTATAGCGTACATAGCAGGACCGGCGACAGGAGCTGCGTGAGAGGTGACTGACACGCAGACGCAGAAGGCAGATAATGCCGTGCTGGAACAAAATGTTCGTTTTTATAATGCAAGGACATGTGACATGGACAGCCTATGACACATGCCCTTGCTTCTCCGGCAAAAAGTCCACTTAACTGCATATGTGCCTGGGATTGGCTGACATGCTGGCCCGTCCAATTACACGCGCGCTTAGGGAAGGAAAAAAAAAATTGCGATCGCTATTATCCCTGCAGCAGTGATCTGAACTCGCAGCCCCCCGCACACTATACGCTGAAATTTCATAATAGTGTGAGTCACAGAGCCAGCTAGTAATTAGCTAGGCTTTTTGCTGATAGAACCGTTCTCGAACAAAACTCGAGCTAACGAACTTTTAGCAAAAAGCTCGAGTTCTAGTTCGATCTAGAACACCCCCCAAAATCACTCGAACCACAAGCTGGAGAACCACGAACCGCGCTCGACTTTAATCATGAGGAAAGGAGATTATGTGTCAAAACTGAAGCAATAATTCAAGACATCAACCAGTATCTTAAAGTTTGGATGAAAATGTGTCTTCCAAATGTACAATGACCAGAAGCATAACTGGTTACAAAGTTGCTTAAAGAGAACAAAGTCAATGTTTTGAAGTCACCATCACAAAGCCTTGATCTCAATCCTATTGGAAATGTATTGGCAAAGTTAAAAAGGCAGGTGCAAGCAAGGCTACTTACAAACATTATATATATAATCTAATATATAAAGCTCAGTGTATGTGTGTATTTGTGTGTGTGTGCATGTGTGTGGTAAGGGTGTATATCCGCTAAAGGAATCCGCACCGTCGCATGTACAATCACGAAATTTTGCACAGACACTCCGTGTGACTCAGGGAACGTCATGGGCGGGAAAATTTAACCCTGGGCTTTCCAGTTACGCTACAAAATCCTACAGCCAATAAACTGAATGGAGCTGGGAGCTGCAGGCTATAAATAGCAACTGTCAATAGTTGCTATAGGAACAAAATAAACTGTTAGTATAAGATAGGATAGACGGATAGAGAGAGACAGAAAAAGACAGACAGACATAGAGAGACAGACTGGGAAAGAGACAGACTGGGCAAAGAGACAGCCAGAGAAAGAGACAGCCGGGCAAAGAGACAGCCGGGCAAAGAGACAGACCAGACAAAGAGACAGCCCTGGAAAGAGGCAGCCGGGCAAAGAGACAGCCAGGCAAAGAGACAGCCGGGCAAAGAGACCGGGAAAGAGACCAAACAAAGAGACAGCCCTGGAAAGAGACAGCCCGGGAAAGAGACAGTCCTAGAATGAGACAGTCTTAGAATGAGACAGCCCTAGAAAGAGACAGCCCGGCAAAGAGACAGCCTGGGAAAGAGACAGCCCTGCAAAGAGACAGCCGGGCAAAGAGACAGCCCTGGACAAGAGACAGTCCTGGAAAAGAGACAGCCCAGGAAAAGAGACAGCCCTGGAAAGAGACAGCTCGGGAAAGAGACAGCCCATGAAAGAGACAGCCCTGAAAAGAGGCAGCCGGGCAAAGAGACAGCCGAGCAAAGAGACAGATGCCCAAAAGACAGCCGGGCAAAGAGACAGCTGGGCAAAGAGACAGCCCGGGAAAGAGACAGCCCAGGAAAGACACAGCCGGGCAAAGAGACAGCCGGGCAAAGAGACAGAGAGAGACAGACAGACAGACAGATACAGAGATTGAGACAGATAGACTGATGCAAATACAGAGAGATAGAAACAGACAGACAAGAAAAGAGACAGACAGACAGCGACACACAGACAGAGACTGGGAGAGAGACAGAGAGACAGTTACTATCCCGGGCAATGCCCGGGTACTACAGCTAGTAATATATAAAGCTGAATGTATGTATGTACAGTGCCTACAAGTAGTATTTAACCCCCTGCAGATTTAGCAGGTTTACACATTCAGAATTAACTTGGCATTGTGACATTTGGACTGAAGATCAGTCTGGAAGTGTGAAATGCACTGCAGCAAAAAAGAATATTTCTTTTTTTTTTTTTTTTTTTTTTTTTTTAAATTGTGAAAAGTTGATTCAGAGGGTCATATATTATTCAACCCCTCAAACCACCAGAATTCTGTTTGGTTCCCCTAAAGTATTAAGAAGTATTTCAGGCACAAAGAACAATGAGCTTCACATGTTTGGATTAATTATCTCTTTTTCCAGCCTTTTCTGACTAATTAAGACCCTCCCCAAACTTGTGAACAGCACTCCTACTTGGTCAACATGGGAAAGACAAAGGAGCATTCCAAGGCCATCAGAGACAAGATCGTGGAGGGTCACAGGGCTGGCAAGGGGTACAAAACCCTTTCCAAGGAGTTGGGCCTATCTGTCTCCACTGTTGGGAGCATCATTCGGAAGTGGAAGGCTTATGGAACTACTGTTAGCCTTCCACGGCCTGGACAGCCTTTGAAAGTTTCCACCTGTGCCGAGGCCAGGCTTGTCCGAAGAGTCAAGGCTAACCCAAGGACAACAAGGAAGGAGCTCCGGGAAGATCTCATGGCAGTGGGGAAATTGGTTTCAGTCAACACCATAAGTAACGTACTCCACCGCAATGGTCTCCGTTCCAGACGAGCCCGTAAGGTACCTTTACTTTCAAAGCGTCATGTCAAGGCTACTCTACAGTTTGCTCATGATCAGTTGGAGGACTCTGAGACAGACTGGTTCAAGGTTCTCTGGTCTGATGAGACCAAGATCGAGATCTTTTGTGCCAACCACACACGTGACGTTTGGAGACTGGATGGCACTGCATACGACCCCAAGAATACCATCCCTACTGTCAAGCATGGTGGTGGCAGCATCATGCTGTGGGGCTGTTTCTCAGCCAAGGGGCCTGGCCATCTGGTCCGCATCCATGGGAAGATGGATAGCACGGCCTACCTGGAGATTTTGGCCAAGAACCTCCGCTCCTCCATCAAGGATTTTAAGATGGGTCGTCATTTCATCTTCCAACAAGACAACAACCCAAAGCACACAGCCAAGAAAACCAAGGCCTTGTTCAAGAGGGAAAAAATCAAGGTGTTGCAGTGCCCTAGTCAGTCTCCTGACCTTAACCCAATTGAAAACTTGTGGAAGGAGCTCAAGATTAAAGTCCACATGAGACACCCAAAGAACCTAGATAACTTGGAGAAGATCTGAATGGAGGAGTGGGCCAAGATAACTCCAGAGACCTGTGCCGGCCTGATCAGGTCTTATAAAAGACGATTATTAGCTGTAATTGCAAACAAGGGTTATTCCACAAAATATTAAACCTAGGGGTTGAATAATAATTGACCCACACTTTTATGTTGAAAATGTATTAAAATTTAACTGAGCAACATAACTTGTTGGTTTGTAAGATGTATGCATCTGTTAATAAATCCTGCTCTTGTTTGAAGATTGCAGGCTCTAACTTATTTGCATCTTATCAAACCTGCTAAATCTGCAGGGGGTTGAATACTACTTGTAGGCACTGTATGTATGTATGTATGTACGTATGTGTGTAAATGTATGTGTGTATGTCCAGGATTGGCATCTGCACATTCGCAGCTACAGCCACAAAATTTTGCACACTCACACGTCTGGACCCCAAGAGCGTCATAGGCTATGTTGTGACGCGAAATTTTAACCCGCACGTTCCAATTTACCAATCAATTTTGCCCCTATCTACATAATGGGGAAAAAGTGAAACGAAAAGTGTATCCGTACCGTCGCATTTACAATCACGAAATTTTGCACAGACACCTCATGTGACCCAGGGAACGTAGTAGACTATGTTTTGACAGGAAAATTTACCCCACGCTTTACAGTTACTCTCCAAAAAACATGCCTCCATTAAAGTAAATGGAGCCTGGAACTACAGGTTATTAGTAGGAGCTGTAATTGGTTGCTATAGGAACAAAAGACATTCATAGTATAAGAAGCTTATATGTCAGGTAATAAGATGTCGGTGGGGAGACGGATAGAGAGAGACAGAAAGAGAGACAGACAGAGAGACAGACAGGGAAAGAGACAGAGAGATAGAGACAGACAGGGAAAGAGACAGACAGACACAAACGGTGAAAGAGACAGACAGAGGCAGACGGTGAAAGAGACAGACAGAGACAGATGGTGAAAGAGACAGACAGAGACAGACCTGGAAAGAGACAGATCTGGAAAGAGACAGACCTGGAAAGAGACAGATGGGGAAAGAGACAGACAGACATGCAGATAGGGACAGAGACAGGCAGACAGGGAAGGAGGAGACAGCCAGCGAGACAGACAAAGATAGATGTGGAAAGACACAAACCTTGATAGAGACAGACGGGGAAAGAGACAGAGAAATAGAGACAAAGACAGGCAGACAGGGAAAGAGACAGACAGGAAAAGACACAGACAAAGAGACGGGGAGACAGAAGGGGAAAGAGACAGACCTGGGAAAGAGACAGAGCTGGAAAGAGACAGAGGGAGAAAGAAACAGAGAGATAGAGAGAGACAAAGAAAGAGACAGACAGAGACAGGCTGACGGGGAAAGAGACAGATGGAGAAAGAGAGATACGGGGAAAGAGAGAGATGGGGAAAGAGACAGATGGGGAAAGAGACAGACAGGGAAAGAGACAGACGGGGAATGAGACAGATGGGGAAAGAGACAGATGGAGAAAGAGGCAGACGGGGAAAGAGGCAAACGGGGAAAGAGGCAGACGAGGAAAGAGGCAGACGAGGAAAGAGGCAGACAAGGAAAGAGGCAGACCTGGAAAGAGACAGACCTGGAAAGAGACAGACCTGGAAAGAGTCAGACGGAGCACATTACTTAGCCAATTTAGTTAATACTATGTGGAATATCTGTGGTGTTCAAATATATGTTGTGAAGTGCTTCTATTAGCTTAGTTTTGCCTTTTAATAATTACATTTCTCTCTATTTGTTTTGTGGTTTTTGTGTGCAGAATAAATTTTTGTTAATACATTCTATTTTGTTAACAGCAGTTATTAACCCGGGCGAAGCCGGGTAGTACAGCTAGTGTATATATATATATATAAAATAAAAAAAAAAAGTATAAATACAAAACTATCTGTAAGTATGACTGAATATAGAAAAAAAGAGATTGCTTCATAAAATATACAAATTATTTTAGATTGAATAACAATATATAATAAAATATAATAAAATAATGGTCCAGGTATTTCTGCCGAGATACTGGTGGAAAGACGCAGATAGTTCGCAAGGTCCGTGTAAGACCTGTCTGAGCCTCTCTAGTGATAAAAAACATGCATATGTGTCTTTTTAGATAGTGTATGTAAACCACTGGTTTCGGCTGTGCGTATGTACAGTTAGGTCCAGAAATATTTGGACAGTGACACAAGTTTTGTTATTTTAGCTGTTTACAAAAACATGTTCAGAAATACAATTATATATATAATATGGGCTGAAAGTGCACACTCCCAGCTGCAATATGAGAGTTTTCACATCCAAATCGGAGAAAGGGTTTAAAAATCATAGCTCTGTAATGCATAGCCTCCTCTTTTTCAAGGGACGAAAAGTAATTGGACAAGGGACTCTAAGGGCTGCAATTAACTCTGAAGGCGTCTCCCTCGTTAACCTGTAATCAATGAAGTAGTTAAAAGGTCTGGGGTTGATTACAGGTGTGTGGTTTTGCATTTGGAAGCTGTTGCTGTGACCAGACAACATGCGGTCTAAGGAACTCTCAATTGAGGTGAAGCAGAACATCCTGAGGCTGAAAAAAAAGAAAAAATCCATCAAAGAGATAGCAGACATGTTTGGAGTAGCAAAATCAACAGTCGGGTACATTCTGAGAAAAAAGGAATTGACTGGTGAGCTTGGGAACTCAAAAAGGCCTGGGCGTCCACGGATGACAACAGTGGTGGATGATCGCCGCATACTTTCTTTGGTGAAGAAGAACCCGTTCACAACAACAACTGAAGTCCAGAACACTCTCAGTGAAGTAGGTGTATCTGTCTCTAAGTCAACAGTAAAGAGAAGACTCCATGAAAGTAAATACAAAGGGTTCACATCTAGATGCAAACCATTCATCAATTCCAAAACTAGACAGGCCAGAGTTAAATTTGCTGAAAAACACCTCATGAAGCCAGCTCAGTTCTGGAAAAGTATTCTATGGACAGATGAGACAAAGATCAACCTGTAGCAGAATGATGGGAAGAAAAAAGTTTGGAGAAGAAAGGGAACGGCACATGATCCAAGGCACACCACATCCTCTGTAAAACATGGTGGAGGCAACGTGATGGCATGGGCATGCATGGCTTTCAATGGCACTGGGTCACTTGTGTTTATTGATGACATAACAGCAGACAAGAGTAGCCGGATGAATTCTGAAGTGTACCGGGATATACTTTCAGCCCAGATTCAGCCAAATGCCGCAAAGTTGATCGGACGGCGCTTCATAGTACAGATGGACAATGACCCCAAGCATACAGCCAAAGCTACCCAGGAGTTCATGAGTGTAAAAAAGTGGAACATTCTGCAATGGCCAAGTCAATCACAAGATCTTAACCCAATTGAGCATGCATTTCACTTGCTCAAATCCAGACTTAAGACGGAATGACCCACAAACAAGCAAGACCTGAAGGCTGCGGCTGTAAAGGCCTGGCAAAGCATTAAGAAGGAGGAAACCCAGCGTTTGGTGATGTCCATGGGTTCCAGACTTAAGGCAGTGATTGCATCCAAAGGATTCGCAACAAAATATTGAAAATAAAAATATTTTGTTTGGGTTTGGTTTATTTGTCCAATCACTTTTGACCTCCTAAAATGTGGAGTGTTTGTAAAGAAATGTGTACAATTCCTACAATTTCTATCAGATATTTTTGTTCAAACCTTCAAATTAAACGTTACAATCTGCACTTGAATTCTGTTGTAGAGATTTCATTTCAAATCCAATGTGGTGGCATGCAGAGACCAACTCGCGAAAATTGTGTCACTGTCCAAATATTTCTGGACCTAACTGTATATATATATATATATATATATATATATATATATATCTGTATGCAGCTTTTATATATATATATATATATATGTATATATATATATATATTATACAGTGCTGACAAGTAGTATTCAACCCCCTGCAGATTTAGCAGGTTTGATAAGATGCGAATAAGTTAGGGCCTGCAAACTTCAAACAAGAGCAGGATTTATTTACAGATGCATAAATCTTACAAACCAACAAGTTATGTTGCTCAGTTAAATTTTAATACATTTTCAACATAAAAGTGTGGGTCAATTATTATTCAACCCCTACGTTTAATATTTTGTGGAATAACCCTTGTTTGCAATTACAGCTAATAATCATCTTTTATAAGACCTGATCAGGCTGGCACAGGTCTCTGGAGTTATCTTGGCTCACTCCTCCATACAGATCTTCTCCAAGTTATCTAGGTTCTTTGGGTGTCTCATGTGGACTTTAATCTTGAGCTACTTCCACAAGTTCTTGAGCTACTTCCACAAGTTTTCAATTGGGTTAAGGTCAGGAGACTGACTAGGCCACTGCAACACCTTGATTTTTTCCCTCTTGAACCAGGCCTTGGTTTTCTTGGCTGTGTGCTTTGGGTTGTTGTCTTGTTGGAAGATGAAATGACGACCCATCTTAAAATCCTTGATGGAGGAGCGGAGGTTCTTGGCCAAAATCTCCTTTTATTCTGTGCTATCCATCTTCCCATGGATGCGGATCAGATAGCCAGGCCCCTTGGCTGAGAAACAGCCCCGCAGCATGATGCTGCCATCACCATGCTTGACAGTAGGGATGGTATTCTTGGGGTCGTATGCAGTGCCATCCAGTCTCCAAACGTCACGTGTGTGGTTGGCACCAAAGATCTCGATCTTGGTCTCATCAGACCAGAGAACCTTGAACCAGTCTGTTTCAGAGTTCTCCAAATGATCATGAGCAAACTGTAGACGAGCCTTGACATGACGCTTTGAAAGTAAAGGTACCTTATGGGCTCGTCTGGAATGGAGACCATTGCGGTGGAGTACGTTACTTATGGTATTGACTGAAACCAATGTCCCCACTGCCATGAGATCTTCCTGGAGCTCCTTCGTTGTTGTCCTTGGGTTCGCCTTGACTCCTTGGACAAGCCTGGCCTCGGCACGGGTGGAAACTGTCAAAGGCTGTCCAGGCCGTGGAAGGCTAACAGTAGTTCCATAAGCCTTCCACTTCTGGATGATGCTCCCAACAGTGGAGACAGGTAGGCCCAACTCCTTGGAAAGGGTTTTGTACCCCTTGCCAGCCTTGTGACCCTCCACGATCTTGTCTCTGATGGCCTTGGAATGCTCCTTTGTCTTTCCCATGTTGTCCATGTATGAGTGCTGTTCACAAGTTTGGGGAGGGTCTTAATTAGTCAGAAAAGGCTGGAAAAAAGAGATAATTAATCCAAACATGTGAAGCTCATTGTTCTTTGTGCCTGAAATACTTCTTAATACTTTAGGGGAACCAAACAAAATTCTGGTGGTTTGAGGGGTTGAATAATAAATGACCCTCTGAATAAACTTTTCACAATTTAAAAAAAAAAAAAGAAATAACATTCTTTTTTGCTGCAGTGCATTTCACACTTCCAGGCTGATCTACAGTCCAAATGTCACAATGCCAAGTTAATTCCGAATGTGTAAACCTGCTAAATCTGCAGGGGGTTGAATACTACTTGTAGGCACTGTATATATATATATATATATATATATATATATATATATATATATATAAAAATTACCTTCTAACCCCCTGTGGGTGGTTATTTGTCCTACCTCATTCTCGGGTCCTCTACCAGAGGCCTGGGAGTTTGAGGGTTCTGTACAGGATCTTAGTTGTTCCCAGCACTGCACTTTTCTGGACAGAGAGCTCAGATGTTGCTCCTGGAATCTGTTGCAGCCATTTTTCCAACTTAGCGGTCACTGCTCCAAGTGCTCCTATCACCACTGGAATCACTGTTACCTTCACCTTCCACATCTTCTCCAGTTGTTCTTTAAGGCCCTGGTATTTCTCCAGCTTCTCATATTCCTTCTTTCTGATGTTACTGTCATTGGGCACTGCCACATCTATTATAAGTTCTGTCTTCTGACCCTTGTCTACTATCACGATATCTAGTTGGTTAGCTACCACTTGCTTATCTGTCTGGATCTTGAAGTCCCACAGGATTTTAGCCCTTTCATTCTCCACCACTTTTTCTGGGGTCTCCCACCTGGATGTAGGGGGACTTAGCCCATACACTGTACAGATATTCCTGTATACAATTCCCGCTACTTGGTTGTGGCGTTCGGTGTACGCTGTTCCTGCTTGTATTTTGCATCCTGCCACTATATGTTGGATTGTTTCCGTGGTTTCTTTACATAGTCTACACCTTGGGTCTTGTCTTGTGTGGTAGATCCCTGCTTCTATGGATCTGGTACTTAGCGCCTGCTCTTGTGGTGCTATGATTAGTTCCTCTGTGCTGTCCTGGAGTCCAGCTTTCTCCAGCCATTGGTAGGATTTCTTCATGTCAGCCACCTCCATTATCTGTTTATGGTACATCCCATGCAGTGGCTTGTCTTGCCATGGCGCTTCATGTTCTTGTTCTTCCTTCTCGGACTATTGTTGTTGCTGTCTTAGGCTCTCCTTCAGCATTTCATCTTTTGGTGCCATTTTTCTGATGTATTCCTGGATACTTCTTGTTTCATCCATGATGGTGGCTTGGACACCTATCAAGCCTCGACCACCCTCCTTTCTGTTGGTATACAATCTTTGGGTGTTTGACTTGGGGTGGAGACCACCATGCATGGTGAGGAGCTTCCAGGTCTTCACATCTGCAGCTTCCATTTCTTCTTTTGGCCAGCACACTATGACAGCAGGGTATCTGATAACTGGCAGAGCGTATGTATTGATGGCGCAGATCTTATTCTTCCCATTGAGCTGGATCTTTAGGACCTGTCTTACCCTTTGATGGTATTTGGATGTTGCTGCTTTCCTTGCCTCCTCATCGTGGTTACTGTATTCCTGTGGGATGCCAAGGTACTTGTAGCAGGTTTGTACATCTGCTATGTGCCCTGCCGGTAGTTCTACTCCATCAGTCTTTACTACCTTGCCTCTCTTTATGAGCAGCCGGCCACACTTCTCCAGTCCGAAGGACATCCCAATGTCTTCACTGTATATCCTGGTCAGGTGGATCAGTGAACTGATGTCTCGTTCATTTTGTGCATACAGCTTGATGTAATCCATGTAGAGTAGGTGGCTGATGGTGCTTCCACTCTTGAACTTGTATCCATAGCCAGACTCTGTTATTATCTGACTGAGGGGATTTAAGCCTATGCAGAACAGCAATAGGGATAGTGCATCACCTTGGTATATGTCACATTTGATGGACACTTGTGCTAGTTGCCTTGAGTTGACTTCCAGTGTTGTCCTCCATAGCCCCATTGAGTTGCTGAGGAAGGTTCTTAATTTCCTATTGACATTGTAGAGAGCCAAGCATTTACAGATCCATGTGTGTGGCATTGAGTCATAGGCTTTCCTATAGTCAATCCAGCCTGTGCTGAGATTGGTCTGTCTGGATCTTGAGTCTTGAGCAACTGCTCTATCCACAAGCAGCTGGTGCTTAGAGCCTCTGGTGTTGTTCCCAATGCCTTTCTGAGCTGGATTCATGTACTGATTCATATGGTTCTGTAGCTTGGTGGCTAAGATGCCTGACAGGAGTTTCCATGTCGTTTTAAGGCAGGTTATTGGACGATAGGTGGATGAAATTGTTCCTTTACAAGGGTCCTTCATGATCAGCACTGTTCTTCCTTGTGTTAGCCAAGCTGGGTGGTGGCTACTTCTAGCAGTTGGTTCATCTGTTTTGCCAGCCGTTCATGTACTGCTGTCAATTTCTTTAGCCAGTAGGTGTGGATCATGTCTGGGCTAGGTGCTGTCCAGCTCTTCATGTTCTTAATGCGCTCTTGGATGTCTACTTCTGTGGTTCTTGTTCTGGGTGGTTATTGTGTTTCATTCTCAGATCTTGCAGCCACTTTGCAGTGGTGTTGTGTGTTTTTTCCTTCTCCCATATGTCCCTCCAGTATTGTTCAGTCTCTGCTATCGATGGAATTGCTGCTATTGTGCTGTTATTCTGCAGCTGGGAATACACCTTGGATGGTTCTTTGGAGAACAAGGCATTTATCCTCTTGGCCTCAGCTTCTCTAGTGTATCTCCCTAGTCTTGCAGCCAGTGCTGTAAGCCTTTGTTTTGCAGTCTCTAGGGCTTCAGATGGAGTCAGGCCTTTGTACTTGTTCAGCTTGGTCTTATTCTTGATCTTTACACCCTTCTGTGCTTCTGTTAGTTGGCTGACTTCTCTTCGTGTCACCTTGATTTTTGCCTCCAGTCTTCTTTCCATGGTGGGCACGTGCTTCTATTGTTCTTGTTAGTATAGCCAAGCATTTCCAGAATTACTGAGGCAGTGGCATAGATCAGTTTATTAGTTTGTGTTAAGGTGGTGTTAGGTATTGATGCGAGTGCTCTATTGGCGTCTTCTAGCATACTTTCTGGTGGCATTTCTCTGCTGAGCCTTGGCAATCGGTCTCTGGGGTTCATGGTATTCAGTTTCTCTATGATTTTCTGTTTCAGATCAGCTGTTGTACCCTCTAGTTGCAGAATTGGATCAGGATTTTCAGAGGGCTGCACATCTTATTCTTCCAGGTCTTCCTGTGGTGTGGATATACAGTGCAGTTGATCTATCTCAAGTTGTGATAACAGCTTTCTCTTTATGATATTGAAGCATTGGGTGACTAGTTGTTTCTCAGTCAATGGACATTCAGGTCTTTTATCCATCCATAGTTTACTCATACGCTTTATGTATCCCTTCTCATTTGGTGTGCTGTTGTAGTAGCATTTTATCAGATCCAGGTTCTCTTGCCTTGTCCATTTATGGTTTGTTCCAGTAGCCCATTTATCATCAGGTTCCTCAACATCTGACGCGGACCTTGTTAATCCAGGCGATGTCCGAGCTGGCATGACTCTCTTTGTTCGTGACACTCTCATGTTTATTGAGGTAGGCATTATAGTATATATATTATACCCTACTGGTATACTGGTGGATGTGCACTTTAACCACTACGCTATAACAGCCAACAGAAGGTAGGTATTATAGTGTTTAGAGGCTTTTTTTTTTTTCCCCAAGCTATATGGCAGGGCCAGGATTTGAACCCCAGTCTCCCATGTGGGAGGCAGTGCACTCCACCACTATATATATATAAAGTGAATGGAGCTGCAAGCTGCATGCTATTAACTGCAGCTGTGATTGGTTGATATAGGAACAAAGGAAATTGTTAGTATAAGAAGCTTATATGTGAGGTAATATGATGTCAGTGGGGAGGCTAATAGAGACAGACAGACAGGCAAAGACAGACAGGGAAAGAGACAGAGACAAACAGACAGAGACAGACAGAAAGACACATGGGGAAAGAGACAGAGACAGACAGAGGCAGACAGGGAAAGAAACAAACAGACAGAGATAGACAGGGAAAAAAGGCAGACAGACAGAGGCAGACAAAAGGCAGACAGACAGAGGCAAACAAACAGAGAAATAGACAGATAGAGGCAGACAGGGAAAGAGAAAGAGACAAACAGACAGAGACAGACAGGGGGAAAAGGTAAACAGACAGGGAAAGAGACAGACAGGGAAAGAGACAGACAGGGGAAGAGACAGAAAGGAGAACAGACAGAGAGATAGGCAGAAAGAGACAGAGACAGACAAAGACAGACAGGGAAAGAAGCAGACAGGGAAAGAGACAGACCTGGAATTAGACAGACCTAGAAAGAGACAGATGGGGAAAGGGACAGACGGGGAACGAGACAGACCTGGAAAGAGACAGATGGGAAAAGAAACAGGCGGGGAAAGAGACAGATGGGGAAAGAGACAGACCTGGAATGAGAAAGGCAGGGAAAGAGACTGACAGACAGACACAGAGATAGAGAGAGACAGAAAGACACAGAGATAAATAGAGACACACAGACACAGACAGAGAGAGACAGAGAGACACAGAGATAGAGAGACAGACAGAGACAGAGAGACATACAGACACACAAAGAGAGACAGACAGACACAGAGAGAGAGAAAGACAGACATAGAGAGACAGACACAGAGATAGAGAGACAGACAAAGAGACAGACAGAGAAATAGACAGACAGACAGATAGACACAGACAGACATGGATAGAAAAAAAAACTGTGGATATAAAAAGCGCATATGGGGTCTTACCAGGATAACAACAGTAAGGGTAAATGAAAACCACTCACCTGGGATGGTTGTGTGAAACACAACCAGTATTAAAGCATGTATCAGCTGCTGCAGACTCCACGTGCCAGAGCATGTATCAGCTGCTGTAGACTCCACTTGGTTTTTGAATTCTAATATAATGGTTTTTGTTTTAATAAAATGAATGGTTTAGTATTTTAAAGCAATGCTACATGGACAAGCATATGTTTCATTTTGAACTTTGACTTCATCATGTGATTGTTTTTTTTTTTTATATATAACTGCATCATTATCTCTGTTTTACCATTTTTGGTGGATTTCCTGATAAAGGAGAGGGGTTATCTCCAAAACGTATAGAATAAACCACCATGCATTGCTCTTATTTGGAATTAACTCTTTATTGGGACAGCAGCGCGGACGTTTCTTCCACTTTTTATCCTTATTTTTTTCAGACAAGGATAGAGACAGAGACACACATGGATAAAGGGAGAGACACACATGGATAGAGAAAGACAGAGACAGACAGACAGACAGAGAAAAACTCACAGAGACAGACACACAGAGATAGACACAGAGACAGACAGACACAGAGACAGACAGACAGAGACAGACACAAACAGACAGAGACAAACAGACAAATACTAGGAGAGAGACAGAGAGACAGTTACTATCCCGGGCAACGCCCAGGTACTACAGCTAGTATATATATAAATATAAAGTGTGAATGTATGTATGTGTGTGTGTATGTCCGCTACAGGAATTTGCAACGTCGCATTTACAATCCCAAAATTTTGTACAGACTCAGAATTTGACTCAGGGAACGTCATAGACTGTGTTTTGAGGGGAAAATTTAACCCGGTGCTTTACAGTTATTTGCCAAAACACATGCTTACATTAAAGCCAATGGAGCTGGGAGCATCTGATATAATAGACTCCTGTTATGGAGAGAGAGATACACAGAGAGACCAAGACACAGAGAGATATCCACACACAGAAAGAGACACACATACATAAAGAGACACACACATAAAGAGACATACACACATAGAGACATCAATGAATAGAGCTGGCAGCACTCACTTGATCCAACGTTGCTTTATTGCAGAAGTGTATACATCTAAAGGCAAACGGGGAGGTGCAGGGGAGGGGGCACGCTGGACGACGGCACCGTTTCGCACCACTGAGGGCGCTTCCACGAGTCCACCCGTGGAAGCGCCCTCAGTGGTGCGAAGCAGTGCCGATCAAGTAAGTGCTGCGAGCTCTATTCATTGATGACCTTTTGGATATTTTCCTATGGCAAGAGCACCCTGGATCTTTGCAATCCTCCTAGCGAATGAAATGTGAGTGGGAAGAAGAGGAATACAAGTGATTCCTTTCCAGTAATGACGGACTTTTCCTCAGTGATAATACATCGGCATTACACGTGGTAAGCTGTGCCCGGTATTCATCCCTATCTTATTTGCTACACACATAGAGACACACACACACGTAGAGACACACACACACACAGATAAAGACACACATAAAGACACACAAAGAAACACACACATAAAGAGACACAAGCATAAAGAGACACACACAGAAAGACACACACAGAGACACACAGAAAGAAAGAGACACAGACAGACAGAGACACATACAGAAAGAGACAGACAGAGAGACATACACAGAAAATGACACATGCACAGAAAAAGACACAAAAAGAAAAAGGTGCACAGAATGACACACAGAAAGAGACACACACAGACAGAAAGAGACAGATAGAAAGAGACACACATACAGAAAGAGACACAGTGAGACAGACAGAAAGAAAAACATACAGAAAGAGACACTCAATCAGAAAGAAACACAGACAGAAAACATTGCACAGCCAGAAAGAGACGTACATACAGAAACACATAGACAGAAATTGACAAAGAAATAGAGACACAAACATAAAGAGACACACACAGGCAGAAAGAGACACACAGAGAGAAAAGACACACAGACAGAAAAGACACACAGACAGAGACAGATAGAGAGACACAAACAGAAAGTTGCGCAGCCAGAAAAAGACAGACAAAAAGAGACACACAGAAAGAGACACACAGAAAGAGACACACAGAAAGAGACAGAGACATAAAGAGACCGAGAGAAAGAAAGAAAGAGACACACAGACAGAAAGAGACACACAGACAGAAAGAGACACATAAAAAAAGAAGCAAAGAGAGACAGACAGAGACATACAGACCAATAGAGACACAGAGAAAGAGACACACAGAAAAAAACACACAGACAAAAAGAGACATACATACAGAAAGAGACACACATACAGAAAGAGACACAGACAGAAAGAGACATACAGGAAGAGAAACAGACAGAAATAGACACACATACAGAAAGAGACACACAGACAGAAAGAGACATACAGGAAGAGACACAGACAAAAAGACACACAGAGACACACAGACAGAGACAGACAGAAAGAGACACAGACAGAAAGAAAAACACAGAAAGAGACACAGACAGAAAGACAGTCAGAAAGAGACACACACACACAGAAAGAGACACACAGACAGAATCACACAGAGATAGACATAAAGAGACACACAGACAGAAAGAGATGCGCAGACAGAAAGAGACACAAAGAGACAGACTGACAGAAAGAGACACACAGAAAGTGACACACAGAAAGAGGCACACAGACAGAAAGATTTTTATCAGCTGACCTATAGCAACCAGTCATAGCTCTGCTTCTATTTTGTTAGAGGTCAAGGAGCTCTGATTGGTTGCTATAGGCAATGAAGTACATTGTTAGTATAGGACAGCTTATATGTGAGTTATTATGATTTTGATGATGACACATAGCCAACACTGTTGTAGAGGCTGATGTACTGAAAGTCATGTGACTTTACCTGTATACTAATTGTGTAGGGGTTTATAAGGCAATATATTGGCTGTTTTGACAGTTTTGCTTCTATTTTGCAACAGGTCATTAATAGGAGCTCTAATTGGTTGCTATAGGCAATAAAGGACATTCTTAGTATAATACGCTTATGTGTCAGTTAATATGATTTCAATGCTGAGTGTGGCAGAGTGGATAACTTAGTTACTATCCCATCAACGCTGGGTACTTTAATGTTTTGTAGGTATCAGATCCCATAGTAAAGCACAGCTAATTGGAGGAAATATAATATTCTTTATAAAAGCCCAGGCAGGAAATGCAGCAGTTATTTTGGGGTGATTAGAATAGTAAGAAGATTTTACTGTTCTCAGCATAGTGATAAAGATCTGGAGAGAAAACGAAAAAGTAGTGAATACAGTTTAAAAACAATTTAAAATATAACTAGTGCAATAAAGTAAAGTGTTTTTAAGTCCTTCAAAAAGATCCAAATTGAAGTGGTTCCTAGAAAACCCGCACTAGGTTATAAAAAAAACCTAGCCAGAGATTGAGTCTATGGCAAATACAAGTGACTCATTTATAAGCAATAATAGGTAATATCAGCTCACCAAGCCTGCTGCAGTCCCATAATCGTCCTGTTGTGGATGATCAGCGCACGGATGGTCAGAAGTCTCCAAATAAATATAAAATATAAATCCAGCGCAATCACATGGAATATTAAAAAGTTGTCTTCTTTATTGATAGTTTTTCATAAAATCCAAAAGCTACATGCAGCATAAAAATAAAGGATGCCCAGGTCAGAGCGACACGGTTCAACAAACTGTCTTAATCATGGTCTGACCATGTGATTGCGCTGGATTTATATTTTATATTTATTTGGTGACTCATTTATAAACCTTAAATAAACAAAAGACCCAGGAGTAATTTATGCACAAATGAATTGGAAATTCCCACTGCCTTATGTTTCCACATTTAATATGCAAGTATACAATTACAAATTTAAGACGAGAGATGAGCCAGACTCTAGAGCAGTGATGGCGAACCTGTGGCACTCCAGCTGTTGCAAAACTACAATTCCCATCATGCCTTCACAGCCAAAGCTTTTGCTTTGAATGGCCAGGCATGATGGGAATTGTAGTTTTGCAACAGCTGGAGTGCCACAGGTTCGCCATCACTGCTCTAGAGGCTCGAGTTCGGTTTGTTGAACGGAGGCCGCGTTTGAGTTCGGTTCAGCGAGCCGTTCGACGAACCTCTCGAGCCCCATTGAAACCAATGGCAGGCAAACACAAACACATAAAAACACATTATAAATGTACACATACAGTTGATAAACACTGCCATAACACTTACCTGTCCCCGCGATGCATCCTGCACTCTGTCTCCCGCCGATTTTCCTTCCGATAATTGCTGTGTCCTCCTGGTAACCAGCACTGATGATAGGACCTATCGTGACGTCAAAATAGCTTGTGACCAGTCACGTGTCTATTATCTCATTGGCTACAGACTGGTCACATGGCTAGATGTCATGCTAGGTCCTGTCATTGTATCTCTCCGGTACACGGTGCACGTTTGTGCATCCCGTGTACCAGCGAGATGCTTTGGCACATGGTCGACTCCTCGTTCTGCTTCCCCGTTCCGTTATTCACCAGCTGCCACAGCCGGTAAATAACGGTGATCACCGTTGCTATAGCAACGCGCCTGTCAGCGGTGACGTCACCACTTACAGCCAGCAGCTTCATCTCACTCACGGAGTGAAAAGACTGCACGGGAAGCAGCAGAGTCCTTCCTCCCATGCAGCGCTGTCTGATATAGCAGAGCTGCATGGGTTGAAGGAGAAAGAAGACAGAAGACCATGGATCGTGGAGGGATAAGAGGGAGTAATAAATATGGAGTCTCTAATGTGTCTGTGTATTTATTTCTATTAAAATATTTTTTCTCTGTGTGTTGTCTTTTTTTTAACCCTTTATTGGAGATTCTTAATGGCTGAGTCAAACTTGCCTGACATTAAGAATTCCTGGCTTAATACTAGCTAATATAACAAAGCTAATATTAACTCATTATTACCCAGCAAGCCACCCGGCTTCAAGGCTGCTGGAAGAGTTGGATACAGCGCCAGATAATGGCGCTTCTATGAAAGCGCCATTTTCTGGGGCGGCTGCGGATTGCAATTCGCAGCAGAGAGGTCCAGAAAACTCAGGCCAACCTGTGCTGCAGATTCCAATCCCCAGCTGCCTAGTTGTACCTGGCTGGACACAAAAATATGGCGAAGCCCACGGCATTTGTTTTTTAATTATTTCATGAAATAAGTGAAATAATTAAAAAAAACGGGCTTCCCTACATTTTTGGTTCCCAGCCGGGTACAAATAGGCAGCTGGGGGTTGGAGGCAGCCTGTAGGTACTTGCTGTACCTGGCTACCATACAAAAACATGGCGAAGCCCACGTCATTTTTTTGGTGGCCATAAAACTCCTGCATATAGTCCTGGATGGAGTACGCTGAGCCTTATAGTTCTGCAGCTGCTGTCTGCTCTCCTGCATACACTAGTGAATGGAGCATGCTGAGCCTTGTCTTTCTGCAGCTAGTGTCTGCTCTCCTCCATACAGACAGCAGCTTCAGAACTACAAGGCTCAGCATACTCCATCCAGGACTGTATGCAGGAGTTTTTTGCCCCCCCAAAAAATTATGTGGGCTTCGCCATGTTTTTGTATGCTAGCCAGATACAGCAGGCAGCTACGGGCTGCCCCCAACCCTCAGCTGCCTATTTGTACCAGGCTGGGAACCAAAAAATACAGGGAAGCCCTTTTTTTATTAATTATTTCATGAATCTCATGAAATAATTCAAAAACAAATGACGTGGGCTTCGCCATAATTTTGTATGTTAGCCAGGTACAGCAGGCACCTACGAGCTGCCCCCAACTCCCAACTGCCTATTTGTTCCCGTCTGGGAATCAAAAATTAGGGAAGCCCTTTTTTTTATTAATTATTTCATAAATTTCATGAAATAATTAAAAAACAAATGACGTGGGCTTCACCATATTTTTGTGTCCAGCCAGGTACTACTAGGCCGCTGGGGATTGGAATCCACAGCACAGGTTGACCTAAGCTTTCTGGGCCCCTCTGCTGCAAATTGCAGTACTCAGCCGCCCCAGAAAATGGCGCTTTCATAGAAGCGCCATCTTCTGGCAAGGTATCCAACTCTTCCAGCTGCCCTGGTGACGGGTGGCTCACTGGGTAATAATGGGGTTGGGGCTAGCTGTATATTATCAACTGGCCCTAAGCCCGAAATTCATGATGTCACGCCAATATTAGACATGGCCACCATGAATTTCTAGTACCGATAAGAAAAACCACAACACACAGAAAAATATTTTTATTATAAATAAAACACAACACAATTAGTGACTCCCTCTTCATTGAAATAAAGAACCTCCCTCCGCAGTAATCCTGGGTCAAGGGTCCCGCGCCATCCAATCCGGATCAATATCATCTGATCGGTTTGCTGGAAGGCAAAGGGATCAGATAATGTGTCAGGTTCAAGGGCCTGACTCACATGACACAGCAGCTGATTGTATAAACGGCTTTTATGCAATCAGCTGATGCATCAGTGCAAAAAAAAACAAACTACACACTTCAGTGAAGACTCCTGTCCGACGGCTTTAGCTGATTGTTTAGCCGGCCGGGCGGTAAGAAGCCGGCCACACCGCTCGACTTTTAGTGTCAGCCGATTCCGTCAGGTGACCGCATCGGATGATCACCACCAGGTCTGAGAAAGAGAGAGAAAGAAGAGAGAGAGAAAATAGAGAGGAGAGAGAGAGGAGAGAGAAGAGAGAGAGAGAGAAAGAAGATAGAGAGAAAGAGAGAAAGAAGAGAGAGAAAGAGAGAGAGAAGAGAGAGAAGAAAAAGAGAGAAAGAAGAGAGAAAGAGAAAGAGAGAAAGAAGAGAAAGAAATACAGAAAGAGACAAAGAGACAAAGAAGAGAAAGGAGAGAAAGAAGAGAAAGAAAGGAGAGTGAGAGAAAGGAGAGAGAGAAACAATATGTTTAACTTGCAGGGAGTTGCTGAATGCAAGTTAAACATATTGTTTAGGTTGGTTTGGTTTATGGATCTGTAACCCCTGTATATAAATCAATGACCATGTAAATTGGAGCATATTAAATGGATATGAGTAACAAGGTATTATAATGTCTTAACCTTTGCCCTCTTTTTGAGATCTATTGAGGGTTAATAAAGCCAACCAATAATTTTAGTATTTTGCATAGGCACTCTCATTTGTCCTTATATGGTAGGGAATTTATCAGGGTAAGTGAGGGATAGCCACCGAGGAACGGGGGTGCCCAGTTACGTTAAGGCGGTATTACCTCCGTCGGTAGGAAGGAGTGAGGTGGTAGGTCCATAATACGGTCACTTTAATCCCTCTTGGGACCCCATACTCAAATTTGTTGTTCTTTATTGTATCATAATTTCCTCTGATTAGGGCTGGCATCCCTGGTGTATATTTATACTACCCGTGATATTTTCTGTACAGGTGAATCACTTGGGAAATTTTAAGAAGTATTTAATAAAACAGAATTTTAAAGGGATTGTTTTTTTCACTTTATATATACTTTTGACTATCCTGAAACGATTTGAATTGTTAGCCTCAAATTATGGAATAACTAATTGACTAATGAAGCGTAGCCATTTTCTAAAGAGGAAAAGACGTCGCAGATTTGTGACAGACATGGAGTGAGACGCCTGTGATCGGTGAGTAAGAAAGGGAGAGGGATTGTGCTGGGGACGCAGGACGCATGCAGATAGCAACATGTGCACATAGCCTTACTGTGAAAAGCCACATTTATGGTGATCGAACTGTTCTCGAACGTAACTTGAACTGACGAGCTTTTAGCAAAAAGCTCAAGTTCGAGTTCGATCTCGAGCACTCCCAAAATCACTCGAACATGAAATTGGCGAACCTCGAACCTCGCTCAACTCTATTTAAGACCAATGGAAATATTACAAAAATTAATAACAAAATGAAAAAAAAAATAAATAAATAAATACACATAAAATTTTTACTTTTTTGAATAATACTAGAGTATTAAGTCTAATATTTCATTTTAATCCTGCCAGATGGTAGATGTGTATCTTTAGAATCCAAAAACATTCCTGTTAAACAAGGCTTTCTTCAAGTTTCCTCCTTGGTTAAGTTTAAAGGGAACCTTTCAGGCACAATATGCACCCGGAACCACGGGCAGTTCTGGGTGCATATTAGTAATTCCTGCCTAGTATTTCTAAAAATCGTTTTCTATATGCTAATGAGGCCCATGACTAGTCACAAGGGTATGAGTTACCATGGCTAGCCGACAAACATAGCATGTTAGAACACCAATGTGGGCATACTAACATGCTAATGAATGCGCAGCTTCGTGAAACATACCTCACCTCTCAAGGTGGCTGACCGAGGATAAATGCGCACTGAACATGATCTGGAGTCTTCTGGACTTCTGTTCATGCACACTAAATTGATGCTGGGAGTAAGCTTACAGGTTTCAGTGAGGAATAGCGTGCATGACCGGAAATCCCGGGTACTCCGGATTATGCATAGTGTGCATCCATACTCAGCTGGCCGCCATCAATAGTGAGGTATGTGCAGCGTCGCTGCACATTCATTAGCCAGTTAGTACGCCCAGAGGAGCGTGCTAACATGCTAAGGGGAACTCACTCCCTTGTGACTAGTCCATGGCCTCATTAGCATATACAGCCCCTGGCAAAAATTATGGAATCACCTGGCTCTGAGGATGTTCATTCAGTTGTTTACTTTTGTTTAAAAAAAGCAGATTACGGACATGGCACAGCACTAAAGTCATTACAAATATCAACTTTCTGGCTTTAAGACAAACTAAAAAAAAAGCATGACAACATAGTTTGTTAGCCAGTAACGGTTACTTTTCAAAACCAAACAGGGGGAAAAAATTATGCAATCACTCAATTCTGAGGTAAAAATTATGGAATCATGAAAAACAAACAAACAAAAGAACACTCCAATACATCACTAGTATTTTGTTGCACCACCTCTGGCTTTTATAACAGCTTGCAGTCTCTGAGGCATGGACTTAATGAGTGACAAACAGTACTCTTCATCAATCTGGCTCCAACTTTCTCTGATTGCTGTTGCCTGATTAGCTTTGCAGGTTGGAGCCTTGTCATGGACCATTTTCTTGAATTTCCACCAAAGATTTTCAATTGGATTGAGATCTGGACTATTTGAAGGCCATCTCATTGACCTTATGTGTCTTCTTTCAAGGAATGTTTTCACAGTTTTTGCTCTATGGTAGGATGCATTATCATCTTGATAAATGATTTCATCATCCCCAAACATACTTTCAATTGATGGGATAAGAAAAGTGTCAAAAATTTAAATGTACACTTGGCCATTTATTGAAGATGTAATGACAGACATTTCCCCAGTGCCTTTACCTAACATGCAGCCCCATATCATCAATGACAGGAAATTTACATGTTCTCTTCAGGCAGTCATCTTTATAAATCTCATTGGAACAACACCAAACAAAAGTTCCAGCATCATCACCTTTCCCAATGAAGATTCACAATTCATCACTAAATATGACTTTAATCTAGTCATCCACAGTCCATGATTGCTTTCCTTAGCCCATTGCAACCTTGTTTTTTTCTGTTTAGGTGTTAATGATGACTTCTGTTTAGCTTGTTTGTATGCAAATCCTTTAGGTGATTTCTTAGAGTTTGGTCACAGACATTGACTCCAGTTTCCTCTCATTAATTCCTCATTTGTTTTGTTGTGCATTTCCTGTTTTGGAGACATATTGCTTTAAGTTTCCTGTCTTGACGCTTTGATGTCTTCCTTGGTCTACCAGTATGTTTGCCTTTAACAACCTTCCCATGTTGTTTGTATTTGGTCCAGATTTTAGACACAGCTGACTGTGAACAACCAACATCTTTTGCAACATTGCATGATGATTTACCCTATTTTAAGAGTTTGATAATCTTCTTTGTTTCATGTCAGTCCACTTGGTGCAACAGCTCTCCAAGGTGTGATCACTCTTTTTTAGATGCAGGTGTTAGTTTTGGGAATAAAAATTTACAGGGTGACTCCATTATTTTTACCTCAGAATTGATTGATGCCATAATTTTTCCCCGTTTGGTCTTGAAAAGTAAGCGTTACTGGCTAGCACATTATGTTTTCATGATTTTTTTAGTGTTTCTTAAAACCAGAAAGTTGCCATTTGAAATTACTTCAGTTTTGTGCAATGTCTGTCATCTGCTTTTTTAAACAAAAGTAAACAATTGAATGAACATCCTCAGAGCCAGGTGAGTCCATAATTTTTGCCAAGGGTTGTAATAAACAATCTTTAGAAATACTTTTTCTAAAGATCCCTTTACCTATGCTGGTGTATCCCGGGACGGTTAGGCAGGGGTTACTAATATGCACCCAGAACTGCTCGTGGTTCTGGGAGCATATTGCACCTGGCAAGTTCCCTTTAACCCATTCAATAGCGTGGTATTTGAAATTTGGCAGGTTACCTGAATGTGGAAGTGTATTGAAACATTTGAATGATTATGCTGCACTGAATCTGTAGAGTTTCTAATATGTTCAAATATCTTTTGCTTTATTTCTGAAAGTACAACTGATATATAATAATTTACTAGATGTGCCGTGCTCGCTATAAAAGGATCAGTCAAATTACAATTCAGAAATTGCTACACTTTTTAGGAATTATCAACAGTCAGTGAATCTGTGTAATTTTAAACACAAATCTATTGTATGAGCAATTTATTGCTCACATTAATAAAAAAAAAAACAGTACTTCCTAGCCAAGAAACATTCTGATTCTTTTACTTAGAACTTTTTGCCTAAAGCAGTGGCATTATTTTGTGAAAAATGCCAAGCTTTTTTATAATTCCACTTAACTCCTTCACCTCCAAGTGTGTTTACACCTTCATGACCAGGCCATTTTTTTTCAATTCTGACCGGTGTCAGATGTAATTGAGTCAGTGATTCTGAGACTGTTTTTTCTTTCCGTGTCATTTGTACTTCACAATAATGTTAAATGTAATACGATATTTTTTTGCGTTTATTTGTTAAAAAAATCAGAAATTTGGCAACAATTTTGAAAATGATGCAATTTTCAAATTTTTAATTTTTATACCCTTAAACAATTGAGTTATGTCACAGAAAATAATAAATAGCATTTCCCTGATATCTAATTTGATCAGCACAATTTTTGAAATATCACTTGTTAGGAAGTTAGAAGGGTTCAAAGTTTATCAGCAATTTTTCATTTTTCCCACAAAATTTACAAAATCCTTTTTTAGGGACCTTATCACATTTGAAGGGAGTCTCAGAGGGCTAGGTGATAGAAAATTCCCAAAAGTGACACCATTCTAAAAACTACACCCTTCAGAGTACTCAAAATCACAACCAAAACATTTATTAAATCTTTTGGTGCTTCACAAGAACTAAAACAATGTGAAACTAAAAAATGAAAATTTTACTTTTTCCCACAAAAGTGTTATTTTAGCTCCAAATTTTGCATTTTCACAAAGGTAACAAGAGAAAATGCACCATACAATTGTTGTGCAATTTGTTCTGATTATGCTGATACAACATATGTGGTGGAAATGTATTGTTTAAGCACGCAGCAGGACTCGGAATGGAAGGAGTGCTATATGAATTTTAAAGAACAAAATTGTCTGGAATAGATAGTGGACACCATGTCGTGTTTGGAGAGCCCCTGATATACCTAAACAGTGGGATGTCCTCACTAGTGATCCATTTTTGGAAACTAGACCCCTCAAAGAATTTATCTAGATATTTGATGAGCTCCTTGAACCTCCAAGTGCTTCACATAACTTTATGGCTCTGAGCCATGAAAATAAAAAAATATTTTTTTACCATAAAATTGTTGATTCAATCTAAACATCTTTTATTTTCACAAGGGTAACAGAAAAAAATTCACCATACAATTTGTTCTGCAATTTCTCCTCAGTGCGCTGAAACCTCATATGTGGTGAAAATCAATTGTTTGGGTGCATGGCAGGGCTCAGCGGGGAAGGAGCACCGTTTAACATTTTAAACTCAAAACTAATTGAAATAGTCAGAGGAAACCATGTCATGTTTGGACAGCCCTTAATGTGCCTAAATAGTGGAGATACCCAATTGACCCCATTTTGGTAAATAGACCTCTCAAGCAATTTATCTAGATGTTTGGTAAGCATCTTGAACCCCGATCTGCGTCACATAATTTTATGATGTTTAACCGTGAAAATAAAAAAAATACAGTTTTACAGTACAAAAAAAATTGTTGCTTTAATGCCAAATGTTTTATTTTCACAAAGGTATAAGGAAAAATTGAACCATACAATTTGTTGTGCAATGTCTCCTGAGTACGATGAAACATCATATGTTGTAGAAGCCTACAGATTGGAATCACGGCAGGGCTCAGAAGGAAAGGAGCGCTATTTGACTTTCTCAATTCATACTTGGCTGAAATTGTTATTTGATGCTCTGTCGTGTTTTGGAGTAGTTGAGCTCCCCAACAAGTAGCCCCAGTTTGGAAACTGTCATGGCGGCATCAGACTCTGTTCACATTCCAGATTCTGACACTCCGCCCAATGGTTTCTCTGGTGTCTCTGATCAACACAGGCAGACTTGGCATTGACCTGCTGTGTGCTCAGTCAAAATAACATGTTGTGAGGAAGCCAATCACAACTGCTCCTCTCATATTTAGGCTGGGTGAAATCTTCTATTTATGTTAGCTATCGGTTATACTGTGTTAGTCTGTGTGTTTTGGTGTCCCAGACTATCTGGAAAGTGTTGCTTTGTGCCTAGAGTAGTTGTGGAGTTTACCTGTCGACTTATTTCCTCTTTGCTCTTGTTTCCCTCCTTATCTTTAATTGACTAATACCTCTATGAGCACATGTTGTGTTTCAGAGCTCTGCTTTCCTTGTATCTCTATTTCTGTGGTTTTAATCTCATACATGTCTTGGTCCCCACAGCTGACACAACAATATAAAAAGCTAAACTGAGCTTGCCACAATGTATGTGTGTAAGCCAAAATCCTTCTGGGAAAAAGTCTTTTTGGTAAAGCACATCATTCTACTGTTTACCAAAGAAAGATTTAGGTCTACACAAAAAAGAACACAGTATCTACAGTCAAGTAAGGTGGAGGATTATAGATGTTTTGGGGTTTTTTGCTGCCTCTTGCATTATATGTCTTGACTGTGTGGAAGACTTCATAAAATCTGAAGATTACCAAAGGATTTTGGGTTGTAATGTAGTGTGAAATGTCAGAAAGCTAGGTTTGCATCCTAGGTCATGGGTCTTCCAGCAGGACAATGACCCCAAGCAAACATCAAGAAGCATCCAGAAATGGATGAAAAAAAGCGCTTGAGAGTTATGAAGTGGCCAGCAATAAGTCTTGATCCAAATTCCCTTGAACACTTTTGGAGAGATCTTAACATTGCTATTGGGAGAAGGCACCTTCAAATATGAGAGACCTGGAGCAGATTTCAAAACAAGATTGGTCCAAAATTCCAGTTAAGGTGTAAAAAGCTTGTTGTTGATTATAGGCAGAGATTGCAGTTATTTATTTCAGAGGGTGTGCAACCAAATATTTAGTTGAGGGTGCTAACAATTTTTTCCAAATTAATTTGTGGGTTTTGTGTGAAATTTTGTCCAATTCGCCATTTTATCTCTTTTTTTGTGTTGATCCAATACACACACAGGAAATAAAAATGTATAACAAAACGTGTTCTTGCAATAATTTTCTGGGAGAAAGACGTCATTTTCTAGAAGAATTTCTAGTTTGCCAACACTTTCGTCCTTGTATATATGTCTTAATACTTTATCAAGTTTACATCTCAAGCCATGACGTTATCTATTTAAACAACAAAAAGTATATTGTTGCATATGTTAGCTCTTATAGGTATCAATAACAGTCACATTAGCTAAGCTGAGAAAAAAATGTTGTGAACAAATTAGTAACTTCTGATCATTGAGGTACTCCTCTATTCTTACATTATATTGAATATAATTTTAATAAAAATAACAATGAAAACGTGGTAAAAAATGATGGCATAACATTAAAGAAGAATTTTCTTCCCTTGCAAACTTTTGACCGCAGTTCCAACGAGGTTATTTTTCCTTACTGATAATTCAATCTTCTCCCTTTTCTTTTCTTCACATTGATTTAACTATTTAGTCATGCATTAGTGTTCTATTATATTTTTTTCTACTTCTCTATAAGCTATTTATTTTCTAGGAGGTTTATAAAGCCAGTAGATCTTTTTGAAAAAAATAATTCTGAAAACAACATTTTTGACAATTATAGATATGTCCAGCCTTACTTTACTACAATTTTAAGGATATATATGTATTTCAATTTACAAATTAAATACATTAATGTGACATGCTATTACTCCATAAAAAAAGGTGCAAACCACACTCAATCACTGGGTGGCTGAATATAAATACATATAGCATAAACATTTACGTTCTGTCTATTACAAAATCATGCATTGTTTTGTTTTTTTTTCGCAGGGGGCTCAGTTGGAAATTTTGCACTATTCTTTTTAAGATATTCCTAGCTAATTGGAAAGGTGACGATGAACATACTGTATTTCAAAGAAGACATTCCTTTATTGTAAAATCTTTTGTTGATCTGAGTCTTGGTGTTTTAGAGTTGTTTAGATTTCTCGTAAATGTATATATAACTATCTTACAATGTTCTATATTAGTCTAGTAACATGATATAAACCATCATGGAATTTATGAATATTTTGTAAAGAAAAAGACAATAAAACTTAAAGGGACCCTGTTACATCCAATAACGCTATTAACCTGCAGATACAGGGTTAATGTGCAGGTTAATAGTTTTATGGAGGTGTTTGACCACAATAATAACAATTAGGCACCGGGAAAAAATGTAACATTATTTCTCCATGAATCTTTTGTGTATTAGTCATGTAGGCATGCCCCGAGGTATTTCAGCCACTGCTCACAGCACTGAGAACAGTGACTGTAAGCACATCACAACTCTAACTGAAAGCTGGTGCTCTGGGGGGGGTGAGTTAATTTTGTTCTGATTGCCGCGCTTTCTACACTATGGCTAGACACCTTCATAATGGAGACTTTTGTGAAACTGTATGACAGTTTATTGATGATTATTTTAAATTTTTAATACAATTATTGCCATCATAGGTACGTCCCATGAAAGACATCCTGGTGAGAACTGACAGAATTTATCTGGATTGAGATTTGTATTTGATAATGGCTGATACTTAATTGTTATATATGACATTGTTGTATATTAAATTCCAACTGGAAAGAAGCAATCTGCTTCTTCCTAGAGAACAGCAACTGGACGATTCGATTTGTGAACTTATGCTTAAACTGTTTGAACTCATCATTAATCATATTTTTTTTTGCATATAAGGATGTTTTTATTTACAGAAAAGAGACAATGCAATATGGGGACGTATGCTCCTTAATTAGCTAATCTTTTCTTAAGAGACTAGGAGAGGCAAATTGCAAAGCACTCCTAGTTACAACAGATATATGTTTTAATGATTAAGCAAGGTACAAAATGTGATTTGCACTTGTTTATGGATCAACTTTAATGTGAATGGGCTCAAAAATATATTTAACTATTTTCATAATATGAAACAATGTTTAATATTTTGACATTATTATAGTGATAAATTTAAATTTACAACTACAGACTGATTACTGAAAACATACCTCAGTCAACATTTTCCTTCAAGGTACATTTGGTGACTACTATGCAACCAATTTGTGAAGATAGTTTTGAACGGAACAATTCAGAATTAACCCGGCTGCTTCGGTCTTTAGTAACCTCCTCAAGAAACACTAGTGACTGGAGATGAGAGAAGCTACTGAGGTTCAGTTCGTGTTCGTCAAATACACCTGCATTCAACGAACAATTCGATGAACATATCTGAACTCATTGAATTCAATTGGAGGCCAAAAAAAAGCACAGACAACATCTTTAGGGGGCCCAAAAAGCTGCTAAAATAGCTCAAACCGTTTACAGTAGACCCATTATGTTGTGGCACAGCCATTAACTTCCTAGACTATTAACATAAGAAATATTGCATAATTGAAAGGAGTAGGCCTGTTTCTCTAAGAACCCTGCTAGTACAGACAAGTAGTCTCCACATTTTAAAAAATGAAGCAGTCAGGTTTGGGCCATGTGTGGCGCCCCTGACCTGGTCAGGCACCTCTGAGTACTGCACCCATGCTGGGACAGTGCTTCCAGGTAATTCCAAAGGCCAGAATGAGGTGCGTATGTACAGACACATAGCAACCAGGTATCCCACACCATTAGATGGGACCCTTGGGTAGTCCCTAGAGGGGTCTGGCCTTCAATTCTTATCAAGGGGTGTACTGGAGGGGCTGGGAGCTAAAGTTGCAGAGGCTGTCAGGAAAGAGGTGGAGCGAGCCAGTCTGGTAGCAGTGAGCGCGGTTGCTACGAGACGCAGGTGCGCGTACACTCTAGTGAGACCCTGCAC
The DNA here is from genome assembly GCF_048569485.1 of Anomaloglossus baeobatrachus. Taxonomy (NCBI): domain Eukaryota; kingdom Metazoa; phylum Chordata; class Amphibia; order Anura; family Aromobatidae; genus Anomaloglossus; species Anomaloglossus baeobatrachus. Next base: position 189,441,325 of record NC_134358.1, read on the forward strand.
GTGAAGTAGTCGTTAGCGGGGGAGAACGGTTACCAGAGTGTCAGTCAGAAAGACACCTGAAGAGAAGCGGTCAAGTACGAGGATTGCTAGTGACTAGGCACGCACAGGAAACAGGTCCCTAGAGTAGACATCCATTTATTGATCTGCTAAACCTGTCAGTGAGGGGACTGGAGGTACCTCACCAACGATCTAGAGTCCGAGCCTCAGCAGCAACAGGGGGACCCATAAGGAGACAGAGCCAGAAGCCATCTCACCTGGTCTACGCTGCCAGCAAATGGGCCAAAAAGGGGAGAAAAGGCAGTGGATGAACCCCACGGTACTTCAAGTCAGTGGTTACCCGAAACAAGAAGTGCTAGGAAGGTGAGTTAATGGTTACCCTCAGATCGGCCTGAAGAAGTTCCTGGTTCCACCTGGTTTAATTTCAGCGGGTACCTCACAAAGCAGCAAAAGTGAGTAAAAACAAGTTGGAAGACTTTCCGGACTGAGACTGAGTAATTCTGGGACCTGTTGTTCTACACACCAAGCCCCTGGGGTTCGCCTCACTCATGGGGGGCCACAAGATCCGACTGCAGACTCCATCAGCCCCAGACACTTGTTAAATTTGCAGTGGCGGTCACCCATATTCCTGACCGCAAACCGTGAGTGGCGTCACGACTCATATATAAATAAACCTTACATACCTGTTGCCAGATATACCCAAAAGAAGACCTTGTGGTGTCTATGAAGGCAGAGGGATGTCCCTGGGGTGACTACCGCAGGTGGGCTTCACACCTGGTGTCACGAACAGGATATAAATAAACCTGACATACCTGTTGCCAGATATACCCAAAAGAAGACCCTGTGGCATCTTTGAAGGCGGAGTGATGTCCCTGGGGCGACTACCGCAGGTGGGATGCACATCTGGTATCCATGAAGGCGGAATGATGTCCCTGGGGTGACTACCGCAGGTGGGCTCCACACATTCACCACACAGGGTCTGGTGGATGGATGAATGAGTGACAAGTCTAGGTTTGTTACTCTGAGAATTCTGCCACTACAGATAAGATACATCATGTAGACCCATCTTCCAAAAACTATGGGCAGACAGCAGGACAGTGGCATCAATTACCTGCCAGTACCCATTTTAACTTAGCGTTGTAGTCAAGCGTGGTCTATACATGACACAGGGTCTGGCACAGCATTTAAAGTTTTCAAATCAATAGATGGATGAGTGACATTTCTATGCTTCTTGCAATGAGAATCCTGCCACTACAGACATGATACAATTTGTAGACCCATTTTAGAGTATTCACATTTCCAATAATTAGAGGCAAAAAGCAGGACAGTGGCATTAATTGGCCCACAGTACCCATAGTGTCTTAGCACTGCAGTCAAGAATGGGCTATACACCTCACAGGGTCTAACCTAGTATTTACAGCTTTTAAATCAAAAGGTGGGTGGATGAATAAGTGAGAGGTGTAGGTGTTGTGCTCTGAGAGTCCTGCCACTACAGATAAGACAAAACTTGGAGACCCATCTTGGAGTCTCCACATTTTCAAAAATTATGGTCAACCAGCAAGACAGTGGCATCAATAGCCCCACAGTACTCATTGTATCTTATTGCTGCAGTCAAGCATGGGCTATACATGACACAGGGTCTGGCCCAGCATTTACAGCTTTCAAATTAGGAGGTGGATGAGTAACAAGTTTAGACCTTTCACTCTGAGAACTCTGCTACTACAGACGAGATACAACTTTGAGACCAATCTTGGAGTCTCTACATTTCCAAAAATTAGAAGCAGATAACATGACTGTGGCATCAAGTGTCCTAAGTGTCTTAGCACTGCATTCGGGTATGGGTCATGCACCACACAGATTATGGACCAGCATTTACAGCTTTTAAATTAAGAGGTTAGTGGATCAATGAGTAACAGTGCACTGAGAACCCAGGAATTACAGACAAGACAAATCTTGGAGTCCAATCTTGCAGTCTCCACATTTCGAAGAATTATGGGCAGACAGCAGGATAGTAGCATCAGTTGGTCCACAGTACCCATAGTTTCTTAGTGCTGCGGTCAAACATGGGCCATATACGACACAGGGTCTGACTCAGCACTTATAGCTTTCAAATGAAGAGCTGGGTGGATGGATGAGTGACAGGTGTAGAGCTGGTGCTCTGAGAACACTGCCACCACAGACAAGACAAAACTTGGAGACCCGTCTTGAAGTCTCCACATTTCCAAGACTTATGGACAGACAGTAGGACAGTAGCATAAATTGGCCCACAGTACTTATAGTATCTTAGTGCTGCAATAAAGCATGGGCCATACATGATACACAGTCTGGCCACGGGGGAACACTATTCTCCTTAAGGAGACTTTGCAAGCCAGTCTGGCTGCCAGGTAAGGGGACTTATAGCTGCCACGCCCCTCTAGGAAATATTCAAATTGTCTCTCCAGTAAAGGAGACAAACTCTAGCACAGCGCCACCTGAGTCATATTGCAAAGGATTGTTGAAAATCCACTTGTGACTTTTAGGATCGCTACTTCCAATAGGTGGCACTGTGCTAGAGTTTGTCTCCTTTACTGGAGAGACAATTTGAATATTTCCTAGAGGGGCGTGGCAGCTATAAGTCCCCTTACCTGGCAGCCAGACTGGCTTGCAAAGTCTCCTTAAGGAGAATAGTGTTCCCACGTGGTCCCCACATAGCTTTCTCATGAGCCAGATCAGACACCCCCATACTTTGCACTGACGAGGGGCAAGCACCCCAAAACACCGTGTCTGCAAATTGGGATTCTGATCTGGCTTATATATCCTGAGTCATATTGCAAAGGATTGTTGAAAATCCACTTGTGACTTTTAGGATCGCTACTTCCAATAGGTGGCGCTGTGCTACAGTCTGGCCAAGCATTTACAGATTTCAAATCAAGAGTTAGATGAGTGACAGGAGAAAGCCTGTTACTCTAAGAACCCTGCCACTACAGAAAAGGTACAACTTGGAGAACCATCTGGGAGTCTCAATATTTCCAAAAAATAGAGGCAGACAACAGGACAGTGGCACCAATTGGCTCACAGTACCCATAGTTTCTTAGCACTGTAGTCAGGTATGGGCCATGCACCACACAGGGTTTGGCTCAGCATTTACAGCTTTCAAACCAAGAGGCGGGTGGATGGATGAGTGAAAGGTGTAGGCCTCCTGCTCTGAGAACCCTGCCACTACATGCAAGACAAAACCTGAAGACCCATCTAGGACTCTCAACATTTCAAAAAATTATGGGCAAACAGCAGCACCGTGGCATCAATTGGCCCACAGTACCCATAGTGTCTTAGCGCTGCAGTCAGGTATGAATTATGCACCACATAGAGTCTAGCCCAGAATTTTCAGCTTTCAAATCAAGAGGAGGGTGGATGGATGAATGACAGGTGTAGAGCTGGTGCTCTGAGAACACTGCCACTACAGACAAGACAAAACTTGGAGACCCACCTTGGAGTATCCACATTTCTAAGAATTATGGGCAGATAACAGGATAGTGGTATCAATTGGCCCACAGTACCCATAGCATCTTAGTGCTGCAGTCGAGCATGGGGCATACACGATACAGGGTCTGGCGCAGTATTTACATCTTTTAAATCGAGAGTTGGATAAATGACATGAGTAAGCCTGTTTCTCTAAGACAAGATACAACTTAGAGACCCACATGGGAGTCTCCATATTTCCAAAAAATAGAGGCCACTACAGGCAAGACAAAACTTGGAAACCCATCTTGGAGTCTCCAAATTTCCAAAAATTATTGGCAGACAGCAGGACAGTGACATCAATTAGCCCACAGAACCCATGGTGTCCTAATGCTACAGTCAAGCATGGACCATGCATGACACAGGGTCTGGCCCAGCATTTACAGCTTTCAAATCAAGAGGTAGATGAGTAGATGGATAAGTAACAGGTGTAAGCCTGTTGCTCTGAGAACCCTGCCACTACAGAAAAGATACAACTAGGCAACCCATCTTGGAGTCTCCACATATTCAAAAATTAGAGGCAGACAGCAGGACAGTGATATCAATTTTCCTACAGTACCCATTATGTCTTAGTGCTGCAGTCAGGTTTTAGCCATGCCAAGACAGGACTCTTCATCGTGACTCAGGAGGAAGCAACAGGAAGAATAGGATGAATATTAAGAGTTTCATACATATAAAAAAGCCAAATTGTAAAAATCACTGCAGTGGACACACTGTTTGATTGTTGTGCCACCCAGGTACTTGTTAGTAACATCAGCATCAGTAGCACAGCAGCCACAGAAGCCACGGCAAAGGTGTCAGACTCCTTTGTATGTAGCAAACTGAAAACTACACTATCGCCTACTCTGCACAGTCTGTGACTAAGGTGGGAAAGTCATTGGAGATAAATGACTTGTTCATCTTGATGAATGTTAGTTTATCTACACTTTCAGCAGAGAAATGGATGCTCTTTTCCATCAGGACACCACATGCAATCCTGAAGACACATTCTAAGAGAATGCTGGCTGGCAGGCATGACCAAACCTCCATGGTGTACCTACAAGCTCAAGCCATTCGTCCCCTTTTGAAGACCAAAATGCAAAAGGGTCCAACTCCCCCTTGATGGCATAGATATTGAGCTCTAGATTCTCCTGCACCATCCTCTCCATTCATTCACTATGTGCCAAACTTGTACTCTGTTCTGCTGAAGCACGGAATGGTTGAAAAATTGTGTGCCACAAGATACAGAAATTACTGCTACCACTTAAACTGCTGCTGCTAATGTTTCTACTATGATGACTCGACAGTCCAGGGTTGGAAGTGTAGAACGGCCATGCACACTGTGTACCTCATTGCTGTCTTGAAGAAAACCACTCTTAAGATTGTGTACAAATTGGTGTCCATACTCCAGCATGCATGTGTCCCTTTCCAGGGGGGAAGCATCTGGCAAAATTTACTCTTGTACCGTGGATCTAACAGAGTGGCAACCCAGTAGTCAGCACTATTTCTAATCTTAACAATTCAGGAATCATTTTGCAGATAGTACATCAAGAAGGTGCTCATGTCATGTGTTGAACCCTTATGTGAGGTCCAAGTCCATGGTGTGTTGGTAGCAGGGTAACATTGAAACTTGCTTCCTCTATCTCCTCCCACCAACCATTGACATCAGACAAGGGATCAATATCTTCTTAATCTCCTGAATGTTGTGAGCCTATCACCTCATCCTCCTCATCCTTCACCATTTGTTCCTTGGCTCCTGCACCTTCACTTACAGATTGTTGGTATAATGAGCCCCCCTCGATTGCTGTACTCCACCCTTCCATGCCACCTGCATGTGCGATGACCGAACTGACAGATCTTGGTCTCCCTTTTGCATCCTCCTCTGCTTACTCTTCTTCCTCTGGGATCAACACCTCCTCCTGCAGATTAGTAAAAGTTTGCTCAAGCATGTAGAAAACCCAAATAGTGATACTGATGACAGCATAATCAGTGCTAGAAGTAATGGCGACTGGGAAACTGGTACTGGGGGACTGCCATGGCCATTAAGTTTTGGAAACCGTCTGTATTCACCAGGCGGAAAGGCAGCATTTACGTGCAAAACAGTTTAGATAAGGTGAAGTTCAAGCTCTTGTCTTTGGCATTTGTAGGAGGATGTAATCTTTTAATTGACTACAATTGAGGGACCGAGCACTGACTGCTGTGCTGAGAGAGGGTGGAGTAGTGAGTAGTGTGGACTGGGAGGTAGGTGCAGCCTGAGGTGTTATGGTGGATTGAGAAAGATGAGGTGTGCTCGGTGTCTAGCATCAGTCAAAAACACGAGGCAGATCCACTTCCATTACAGCTGATGGGCTTTCACCCACTCCACCTGCAACGGGTAAACAAGTGGAAGTCTTGCCAACAGAGACCTGTGTAAGAAGACACAGTGATGGAGGAGAAAAGGCAGCAGACACGGTTGATTTGGCGGCTGGTGATTGAAGAGGCTTGCTAGGCCGTGTTTTGGCGCAGTAATATTGCCAGAGCAATGTATGTTGGTACAGCATATGCCGGTTCATGCATGTAGTAGTCAAAATATTAAAAATATTAGAATTTTTGCCTTTATTGAGTCATTTTATACAAAGTTGTCACATAACAAAAGTTAGGTCATCCTTTGTGGTCTCAAAGAAGGCCAAGGCTAAACAAACCTTCCTGCAAACTGCAGACATGCGGCCACAGCTGGCCACAGCCAGAGTTGTGGCTCAGGATGCGTGCATGTCTTGTTTACATCACTACGTGTTTGTGAGGGAATCACCAACATAACCTTCTTGGTTTTTTTCCTCATCTTCACCTATTCTTCTGAGCTACTGAGCTGCATGCCTCTTGGTTCACACCAAGTGGGATCTCAAACCTCGTCATCCTCTCTGACATCTCACTCATCACCCTGACATTTTACCTCCATCTCTTCCTGACCTCTGACCTGACACCAGAGTACAATACACATGAATCTCAGGTATCTGAGTCTCATCATTAGAGATGATTGATGTTCGATTCAAACCGTTCGCCAATTTCAAATTCGAGTGATTTTGGGCGGTGTTCGAGTCATTCAATGAACTCGAACAATTTGCTTCAAGTTCGGCTGTTCGAGTTACCGTTCGATAACGGTTCAATCACCAAAAGCGTGGCTTTTAACAGTAAGGCTATGTGCGCAGGTTGTGTATTTGCATGCGTCCTGCATCCCCATCACAATCCTTCTCTCTTTCCTACTCACCGATCAGCTGCACGGCTGTCACAAAGCTCCGGCGGCTTTTCCTCTTTTGAAAATGGCTGCTGCTCATTATTCAATCTGGTATTCCCTGCTTTCCCCGCTTACTGGCGCCCAAGATTGGTTGCCATCAGACACGCCCCCACACTGAGTGACAGCTGTCTCACTGCAACCAATCACAGCCGCCGGCAGGTGGGTCTATATCGTGCAGTAAAAAAAAATAAATAAATAATTAAAAAAAAAAAAACCCCTGCGGTTCCCCCCAATTTTGATACCAGCCAAGATAAAGCCACATGGTTGGAGGCTGGTATTCTCAGGAAGGGGAGCGCCATGTTATGGGGAGCCCACCACCTTAACAATATAAGCCAGCAGCCGCCTGCAATTGCCGCATCCATTAGATGCGACAGTCCCGGGACTCTAGTCGGCTCTAGAGTTTAGCGCGGTTCGCGGTTCAAGGTTCTCCAGTTCTAGGCTCGAGTGATTTTGGGGGCTGTTCGAGATCGAACTAGAACTCGAGCTTTTTGCAAAAGCTCGATAGTTCTAGATACGTTCGAGAACGGTTCTAGCAGCAAAAAGCAGGGCTTTTTACAGCTACAGTGTGCAGGAGCCATCGCTGGCAGCCTGCCAGAAGCTGGTAACCAAGATAAACATCGGGTATCCAACCAAAGCGCTTTGGTTAGTAACCTGATGTTTATGCTAGTTACGTGCAGGAAGCCCACACTTCCCCGCTCAGCTCGCTCCGCCCCCTCCTGCCCGCGGCATGTACACATACACACACACACACACACACACACACACACACACACACATGGTCCCGCTCGGCTTACCTGCGGTGATGAAGTCCCGCCATCCCGACCTCAGCGCTGTCACTGTCCTCCATGGCCGCCGCTTGTCACATCACCTCTCGCTTCCGACCCGAGACTGACTAGCGGTGATGTCACGGGCCTCTCGCGATACTTGGTGTGAAGGCGCCGGTCATTGAACTCAGTGACAGGTGCTGTCAGTGTGCTGGTGATCAGCGCAGGTAATGTACCTCGCTGACAGCAGCACTTGTCATGCCCTGCAGTGACCTGTGCTGACCCATTGATGTTAGCTCAGGTCACTGCACTGCTCTCCCAGCCAATGGGGAACATCCTGCTCTTCATTGACTGGGACAGTGTGGATCGTCATGGCAACCCCTTGGATTACAGCAGACCTGGATTTGTTTTTCATTCTAATAAATTGGTTAAAGAGGGAATGTTTTGGGGAGTGTTTTTTCAAATAAAAATGTGTTTGTCGTCTATTTTTTTTTTATTACTGACTGGGTTGGTGATGTCGGGTATCTGATAGACGCCTGACCTCACCAACCCCAGGGCTTGATGCCAGGTGACATTACACATCTGGTATTAACCCCATATATTACCCCGTTTGCCACCGCACCAGGGCGCGGGATGAGCTGGGGCGAAGCACCAGGATCTAATGGATGCGCCACTTCTGGGGCGGCTGCGTCCTGCTATTTTTAGGCTGGGGAGAGTCCAATAACCATGGACCTCCCTAGTCTGAGAATATCAGGCCCCAGCTGTCTGCTTTACCTTGGCTGGTGATCCAATTTTGGGGGACCCCTACGTGTTTTTTTTTTAATTATTTATTTAATTTAAAATAACAGCGTGGGGTGCCCTCAGTTTTGGATTACCAGCCAAGGTGAGGTTGCCAGCTGTGGTCTGCAGGCTGCAGCCGTCTGCTTTACCCTAGCTGGCTACAAAACTAGGGGAAACCCTACGTCATTTTTTTTTTTCATTTTTTTTTGCTAAATACAAAGCTAAGCACCCCTTAGTGCCACATGAAAGGCACCAAAGGGTGCTCCACTTTTTCTCCACTTTTTCTCCATTTTTCTCCACTTTTTCTACATTTTTTCTCCACTTTTTCTACATTTTTTTTCTACATTTTTTCTCCACTTTTTCTCCACTTTTTCTCCACTTTTTCTCCATTTTTTTCTCCATTTTTTCTCCACTTTTTCTCCACTTTTTCTCCAGTTTTTCTACACTTATTCTCCACTTTTTCTCCACTTTTTCTCCACTTTTTCTCCATTTTTTTCTCCATTTTTTCTCCACTTTTTCTCCACTTTTTCTCCACTTTTCTCCACTTTTTCTCCACTTTTTCTCCACTTATTCTCCACTTTTTCTCCCCTTATTCTCCATTTTTTCTCCTCTTTTTCTCCATTTTTCTCCACTTTTTCTCCGTTCTTTTTCTATGGTCAGTCTACCCATTAGCTCTGCCATGCATACTGTAGCTCTACACCTACTGCACATGTTACTTTATGATTGACATCTCTTTCGTACCAGAGCTGTCTAAGCCTACTCTGACCCCATATTTGTCATTACTATATTGTCCTTGTACTGTATTATGACATTTGTATCATGTGTTTCATTTCTTGCTGTATTACAATTTTTTTGCTGCATCCCAATTGTACCTCTACATTGTTCGTGTTTATGTTATTGTTCTCTCACTCTTATGTGATACTGATTATTGTCATTTTTCATGATTACAAGCAGATAAGTCCAATCTGACGAAGGCTGAGGCCGAAACGTCATTTGTAACTTGTTTTGGACAAAAACATATATGCTTATGAAAATTTTTTTTTCTTAATACGGACCAATAAAGAGTGATTTTGCATTACTATCCGTTGTGACTTACTGACTTAGTCTGGGAGATTTAGAGTGCCGAGGTTACTCACTAATTTTATCTATTATTACCTCTGAGCACCTATATACCAGTGAGCAGAGCTTCCTCTACAGTAGTTCTCCTGATTAGGCATGCCCTTACCTCATGAGCAGGGCATTGCAGCTTTGGTAGCAACCATTACGACATGGACTCTGCTGCTGTGGACCCGGGGAGAGTGAGTGCAGATTCATTGCACCCACACTCCTCACATGAAGGGTCCGCACTCCTAGAAAATGGGGGATACGTTCCCTGAGTGTCTCCCCCCCCATATTCTAGACGGTCCAGAGTCGTCGTGGGACCCCTTTATTTTTTTTCTTACAATAAATTGGTGAAAGAGGAAATGTTTTGGGGACTGTTTTTTCAAATAAATTTTTTTTGTCGATTTTTGTTTTTTTTGTTAGTACTGACAGTTTATGATGTTGGGTATCTAATAGACGCCATGACATCACAAACTGCTGGGCTTGATCTCAGGTGACTTTACAGCTAGTATCAACCCGATTTATTACCCCGTTTGCCACTGCACCAGGGCACGGGATGAGCTGGGGTGAAGCGCCAGGATTGGCGCATCTAGTGGATGCGCCACGTCTGGGGTGCCTGCGGCCTGCTATTTTTAGGCTGTGAAGGCCCAATAACTATGGATCTTCCCACCCTGAGAATACCAGACCACAGCTGTCCGCTTTACCTTGGCTGGTGATCCAATTTGGGGGGGACCCTACTTTTATTGTGTAATTATTAATATTTATAAAATAATTATAAAAAAGAGCCTGAGGGGACCTCCACATTGGATCCCCAACCACGGTAAAGCTGCCAGCTGTGGTTTTCAGGCTACAGCCGTCTGCTTTACCCTAGCTGGCTATCAAAAATGGGGGGACCCAACGTCATTTTTTTTTAACTATTTTTTAAATAGAAAAAATTAATGGGCTTAGCTGTATTTTGATTGCCAACCAAGGTAACGGCAGGCAGATGGGGGTGGCAACCCATAGCTGTCTGCTTTATCTGCTGAGAATCAAAAATACCGCGGAGCGCTACGTCATTTTTTTAAAGATTTATTTTTACAGCACTGTGATGTCCAACAATCAAAATACAGGGAAGCCCATTTTATTTTTAGTTATTTAAATAAATATTTAAAAAAAATATATATGGGCTCCCGCTGCATTTTTTGTATTGCTAGCTAAGGGTACTCCAAGCAGCTACTGGCTGCTAACCCCCACTGCTTGGTGTTACCTTCACTGGCAATGGAAAATCCAGGGAAGCATTTTTTATTTTTTTTGCCAAAAATCTACAAAAAAAGGACGTGAGCTTCGCCATATTTTTGTATGCTAGCCAGGTATAGCAGGCAGGTGCTGGAAGAGTTGGATACAGCGCCAGAAGATGGCGCTTCTATGAAAGTGCCATTTTCTGAGGCAGCTGCAGACTGCAATTCGCAGCAGTGGGGCCCAGAAAGCTCAGGCCAACCTGTGCTGCGGATTCCAATCCCCAGCTGCCTAGTTGTACCTGGCTGGACACAAAAATGGGGCGAAGCCTACGTCATTTGTTTTCTAATTATTTCATGAAATTCATGAAATAATAAAAAAAGGGCTTCCCTTTATTTTTGGTTCCCAGCCGGGTACAAATAGGCAACTGGGGGTTGGGGGCAGCCGTACCTGCCTGCTGTACCTGGCTAGCATACAAAAATATGGCGAAGCCCACATAATTTTTTCAGGGGGCAAAAAACTTCTGCATACAGTCCTGGATGGAGTATGCTGAGCCTTGTAGTTCTGCACCTGCTGTCTGTCTGTATGGAGAAGAGCAGACAGCAGCTGCAGAACTACAAGGCTCAGCATACTCCATCCAGGACTGTATGCAGAAGTTTTTTGCCCACCAAAAAAATTACGTGGGCTTCGCCATATTTTTGTATGCTAGCCAGGTACAGCAGGCAGCCACAGGCTGCCTCCAACCCCCAGTTGCCTATTTGTACCCGGCTGGGAACCAAAAATATAGGGAAGCCCATTTTTTTTAATTATTTCACTTATTTCATGAAATAATTAAAAAACAAATGACGTGGGCTTCGCCCCATTTTTGTGTCCAGCCGGGTACAACTAGGCAGCTGGGGATTGGAATCCGCAGCACAGGTTAGCCCGAGGTTTCTGGGCACCTCTGCTGCAGATTTCAGTCCGCAGCCGTCCCAGAAAATGGCGCTCTCATAGAAGCGCCATCATCTGGCGCTGTATCCAACTCTTCCAACAGCCCTGGAGCCGGGTGGCTTGTTGGGTAATCATGAGTTAATACTGGCTTTGTTTTACTAGCCAGTATTAAGCCACAGATTCTTAATGTCAGGCACGTTTGACCCGGCCATTAAGAATCTCCAATAAAGGGTTAAAAAAAAGACACCACACAGAGAAAAAATACTTTAATAGAAATAAATACACAGACACATTAGAGACTCCATCTTTATTACCCCCTGTCAGCCCTCCACGATCCTGCTCTTCTGTCTTCTTTCTTTCTAGTGTAGTAGTAGTGATGATTGTAGTGAGGATGAGGTTCACCAGCCCATCACTTGGGGCTGGGGAACCTCATCCTCACTACAATCCTCACTACAATCGGTAAGCAGCGTGCAGCCTTCACTCCGTGAGTGATCAGTGCTGGCTGTCAGCGGTAAAAGCGGTAACGCTGACAGACGCGTTACCATAGCAACGGTGCTCTCGGAGCCGCGGTTAGCGGTGACGTCACTGCTAACTGTGTTGCTATGGCAACGGTGATCTCCGTTAATGACCGGCTGTGTCAGCCGGTCCCTAACGGAACGGGGAGTCGACCGTGTGCTAGAGCATGTCGCCGGTACACGGCGATACACATATGTGCACCGTGTACCGGAGAGATGCACTCGCAGGTCCTACATGACGCGTCATAGTCATGTGACCAGTCTGTAGCCAATGAGATAATAGCCACGTGACTGGTCACATGGCTATTTTGATGTCACGATAGGTCCTGCTTCTCTGCTGGCAGTGCCGTCACCGGGAGGATTCAGCGATCATCGGATGGAATAGCGGCAGGAGACAGAGTGCAGAAGGGATCGCGAGGACCGGTAAGTGTTATGGCAATGTTTATTAACTGTTTGTGTACATTTATCATGCATTTTTATGTGTTTGTGATTGCCTCCCATTATAGCCTATTGGCTCGAGTTCGGTTCGTCGAACGTTCGACGAACCGAACTCGAACGGGACCCCCGTTCGGCGAACCGACCTCGAGCTGAACCGCGACCGGTTCGCTCATCTCTAGTCGGCTCATCCTGAATTGCCCTGGTGCGGTGGAAATCGGGGTAATAATGTTAGGTTAATCATGACAGGTGACTCCCTGAGATATCTTCCATGATTAACGTGTAAGTGAAAGTAAATAAACACACACAACGAAAATTCCTTTATTTGGAATAAAAGACAAAAAAACCCTCATTTACCTCTTTATTAATCCTTAAACAACAATCCAGGTCTGAAGTAATCCACACGACGCTTTCAGCGCTGCTACATTAAGCTGACAGGGAGCGCCTTAGAACACGAGCGCCCTGTGTCAGCTCCAGGCAGCAACCGAAGTGAGCCGCACTGTCACCGTAGACTTCACTCAGGTACTGCTTGCATGTCTTTCTCGCACCTCTCCACTTCTTGATTCTCTACTGCAATACAGAGGTCAAGATTACCAAATCTTATGGTTTTAATGACAGACAGTGGCTAAATGGGTAGAGCTGCCGCCTTAGGAGAATTAGTTCACGAGTTTGAGTTCCGGCCGTCCCAGTAAAGAATTTAGTTTATTTATAATTTTAAGTTATAATTATAATTTATTTTTAATTATAATTTATTTAATTATGCACTGAGGGGAGGAGCCGGACATCAGCTGTGAGCCGCGGGACACATCTCTAAAATCGGAGCAGTTTACAGAATGAGGCTGCATTGCTCTCTCCTCTGTTTCTCTCCTCTCTCTCTCTCTCTCTTTCTCTCTCTTTCCCTCTTTCTCTCTTTCACTCTCTTTCTCTCTTTCTCTCTCTTTTTCTTTCTTTCTTTCTCTCTCTTTCTCTCTCTCTTTTTCTCTCTTTCTCTCTCTTTCTCTTTCTCTCTTTCTTTCTTTCTTTCTTTCTCTTTCACTCACTTTCTCTCTCATTCTCTCTCTTTTGCTCGCTTTTTCTCTTTTTCTCTCTTTTCCCCTCTTTCTATCTTTCTATCTTTCTCTCTCTTTCTCTTTCTCTCGTTTTCTCTCTTTTTCTTTCTTTTTCTCTCTCTTTTTCTCTTTCTTTGTCTCTCTTTTTCTCTCTTTCTCTCTTTTTCCCTCTTTATCTCTTTCGCTCTCTTTCTCTCTCTTTCTTTCTCTGTCTCTTTTTCTCTCTTTCTCTCTTTTTCACTCTTTCTCTTTTTCTCTCTCTTTCTCTCTCTCTCTTTTTCTCTCATTTTCTCTTTTTTTCTCTCTCTGTCTCTCTCTCTTTTTCTCTCATTTTCTCTCTTTTTCTCTCTCTTTCATTCTCTCTCTCTTTCTCTCTCTTTCTCTCTCTCTCTTTCTCTCTCTTTCTTTCTCCCTCTCTCTCTCCTCTTTGTAGCTGAATAATCCACTTCTTGATTCTCTACTGTGAATGATCCTGCATTGCTCTCTAATCTCTCTCCTCTCTCTCTTCTCTTTTCTCTCTCTCTTCTCTCTCTTCTTTCTCTTCTCTCTCTCTTCTCTCTCTCTCTCCTCTCTCTTCTCTCTCTCTTTCTCTCTCTTTTTCTTTCTCCTCTCTCTCTTCTCTCTCTCTCCCTCTCTCTCGTCTCTCTCTTCTCTCTCTCTTCTCTCTCTCCTTTCTCATTTTAAGAATCTAATTGTTTTTTGTACTCTAGCATCAGAATTCCTTTTCAGATGCAAGAATTATTACTTTGTTTTTTTCACGGAGGGCACTGTCAACATGTGTGTTTTCACAAGGATGGGCTTTGTATTCACTTTTTGTATTCACCTTGTATTTGTTAATTAAGTTTTTTTATTATATAGTATATATATATATATATATATATATATATATACCTTATTATATTTAATATATACAGTACCTCTATAGATAATTATGTTTTGATCATTTCCTGCCACCCGCCCGATATTTTTGGACTGATATCAGTGATCTAGCTATGCATGGTGTAAGGAATGTTTATTTTATATTGTTTCACAGGACTTTAATGTTGGCTTGTATATACCTTTTGACTATTAATATGATTTTTTTTTATATTTCAGGGAAATTTATGCAATCACTTCTATTCCGGAGACTATTATCATTTTATGATTTGGATCTGTATATGATTTAATGTATTTTATTGCTAACATTGTTATGAAAGTCTTTTAGGTGACCGTGTTGGTTGATACGTGGTTACCTTGACAACCTGTGGATTATTCCGGTCTTACTGGCATCATGGATACTGATGTCATGTGACCTCCAGATGTCATGTGGAGTAGTCCTGGGCATTTTGTTTTATTTGCTTCCTTGATAACATATGATTATAACCAGTTCCAGGACATGATATGTGTCCGTTCCCATGGTAAAACACATGGCCACAATAGTGGACGACCTCATTCTGGACATGACGTTATGTGGATACCTTGCTTAGGAGCAATCTTTTCCGGAACTATCCCAGCCATGATAATGTCACATGATCGGGTCCTAATCGTTACGCTACTGACTTACTTTTGTTCTATCCTGGATGTAATGTGCATGCACCGGAAATTTACTCCATTGATTGCCTGAAATGCTGGAGTTTAAAAGATTCCATGAGTAGGGATGAGCGAGTATACTCGTTACTACTCGGTACTCGCCGAGTAGTATGGTATTCGGGCTACTCGTTACTCTGCGAGTATCCTTGTGATTACTCGTTAGGAGTAGTGAGTAGGGATGGGCGATCCTGAACTATAAAGATAGATAAATCACATTATTAAAAAACATTATGATCATACTTACAGGTCCCGCGACGCATCCTGCAGACTCTGCCTCCCGGCACTTCTGCTTCCGCGTCTGTCCTATCATTGCTGTGATGCCCGGTAACCAGCACAGACTACAAAAGGACCTTCAATTATGACAAAGCCATGTGACCCAGTCACGGGTGAATGTGTATTATTTCATTGGCTACAAACTGGTCACATGACTATGACGTCTCAAAGGTCCTGGGTAACTGAAATTTGACAGTTACTGTGCTAGTGTCGCATCGGCATCACCCGATATGGTGGCACACTCTCCTGACAGGAGCGGTCGGTGCTCATGTCTAGAGAGTGTCAGATGATGGCGTTTCTATGAAAGCGCTATTTTCTGGGGCGGCTGCGGACTGTAATTTGCAGCAGAGGGGCCCAAATTCCTCGGGACAACCTGTGCTGTGATTCCAATCCCCAGCTGCCTAGTTGTACCTGGCTGGACAACTGGTGCAGCGGATATACAGAGTGAAATGCAGGCTGAGACTGAGGCCAGAGTTCCACTTATGTGTGACTTGTGCAGTCTCGCATGGGCATCTCCCCAAATGGACTGACACTCTGTATAGCCGCTGCTGTACAGAGTGATGTAGCAGAGATGACATTGTTCATTGCTCTCTCTGCTTCTCACACTGTATAGACTGTCTGTACAGAGTAATATAGCAGAGATGATATTGTTCATTGCTCTCTGCTTCTCACACTGTATAGACTGTCTGCACAGAGTGATGTAGCAGAGTTGACATTGCTCATTGCTCTCTCTGCTTCGCACACTGTATAGACTTGTCTGTACAGAATGATGAAGCAGATGTGATATTGCTGTGCCTGTTGACTATGGATTTTTTGTAATAAAGATAAAGTCTCTAAATGGTTTTTTTTGTTTTATTTCTAATAAAAAAAAATTCTCAGTGTTGTGTTTTTCTTTTACTGTTTACTAGAAATTCATGATTGCCATGTCTAATTTGGCGTGACACCATGAATTTCGGGCTTAGTACCATCTGAGAATACAAAGCTGGTATTAACCCCTTTACTACCAAGTGTGCCACCGCCATCAGAGCCACTGGACGAGCCAGGTAAAGCACCTGGAAATTGAGCTAAGAAACAATACGCCATTTCCAGGGGCAGCTGCGGGCTGCCGACAATCCAGCCCCCAGCTGCCTGGCTTTACCTGACTTGCGATCAAAATATGGCGGGAGCCCATGCATTTTTTTAATTATTTTTTTAAATAAAAAAAATCAATGGGCTTCCCGTATTTTGATTGCCAAGTAAAGCAAGGCAGATGGGGTGGCAGTCCGTGGGCATCCACTTTATCTGCACTGAGAATCAAAAATACTGCGGAGCGCTACGTCATTTTTATTAATTATTTATTTATTTTTCTACAACTATATATTGAGTTTGTGTGTTGATATATATATATATATATATATATATAGATATATATATATATAAAAATATATATATACATATATACAGCTCTAGCCAAAATTAAGAGACCACTGCAAAATTTTTTTTCGATTTTTCTCTTTATATTTTTGAGTAAAATGTAAATTGCTCTTTCATTCTATAAACTTGTATTTTCAGAAAATAAATACAAAATGTATTGCTTGAAAATTCGGAGACGTTGTCAGTAGTTTATAGAATAAAACAAAAATTTACATTGCCTTTTTGTACCCGGCTGGGAACCAAAAATATAGGGAAGCCCTTTTTTTAATTATTTCATGAAATAATTAAAAAAAAATCACATGGGCTTCGCCCAATTTTTGTGTCCAGCTAGGTACAACTAGGTAGTTGGGGACTGGAATCCGCAGCGCAGGGTGGCCCAAGCTTTCTGGGCCCCCCTCTGCAAATTGCAGTCCACGGCCGCCCCAGAAAATGGCGCTTTCATAGAAGTGCCATCTTGTGGCGCTGTATCCAACTCCTCCAGCGGCCCTGGTGCCGGGTGGAACGCTTGGTATTAAGGGGTTGATACCAGACTTGTTTTACTAGCTGGTATGAAGCCTGAGATTGTTAATGTCAGGCCAAGTTTGACCCGGCCATTAGGAATCTCCAATAAAGGATTCAAAAAAGATATCACACAGAAAAAGGATACTTTATTAGAAATAAATACACAGACACACTTAGGGACTCCATGTTTAATACTCCATCTCACCCCTCCACGATCCTTGGCTTCTGTTTTCTTCAACCCATCTAGCTCTACTATATTAGATTGCATGGGGAGGAAGACGCTGCTCCTCCACGTGCAGTCTAATAACTCAATGATTGGGCAAAGGCTGCGAGTTGGTAAGCGGTGACGTCACCGCTGCCACCGTTGCCATAGGAAACTAAAGAGCGGATTACTATAGCAATGGTGATCTCCGATCACCTGATCCCTGCATGTGGACTGACTCTGTAAAGAGCGCCGATATGCAGGGAGGGGGAGCCGAGCGTGTGTCTGAGCATCTCGCTGGTACATGGCGCTCGCCGAATATACTGAGTACTTAGATGCTTGGGCGAACACCGCGTACTGGCGAGATGCAGTGACAGGACCTAGAATGACATCATAGTCATGTGACTAGTCTTTAGCCAATGAGATAATAGAACATTCAAAAGTGACTGGTCACATGCTATGATATCACGGATGGTCCTTTGTTTACCGTGCGGCACAGCGATGAACGGACTCGGAATATATTTATATAAGGGTGTTCCCGGATTTCCCCAATTCCTATCATCCATATCTTGGGTTGTTATATTTTTATTTTATAATATTTTAATTCTTTTTAATAAAGGATATTGTATATTTACCTTTATTTTGGCTTGCATATTTTCATTTTTGGTGTTGGTATGGCTGAGCCCGCACTAGTGGGTTGTGATATTGGTGACTTATCACTAAATTAACAATCATTATTTAGACAACAAATTACAATTTTGACCTGGAGGAAGGATTTTGCAATATTTAGATAATAATATAACAATTTTTAGCTGGAGCACAGAATAAACACTATTTAGATGAGGAAATAGCAATTTTTAGCTGGAGCATTGATTTTCAACTATTTAGATAATTAAATAGGAATTTGTAGCTCGACTACAGAGTGGTTACTATTTATATGAGGAACTACCAGTTTTTAGCTTTAGCACTGATTTTCCAGTATTTAGATAATGAAATGGCAATTTTTAGCTCCAACACAGGATGGCTACTAATTACATGATAAAATAACATTTTTTTTGCTGGAGCACTGAGTTTCCACTACTCAGATAATGAAATAGCAATTTTTAGCTTGACTACAGACTGGACACTAATTGGATGAGGAAAGAAAAGTTTTTGGTTGGAGTACTAATTTTCCTCTATTCAGATGAGAAAATAGCAATTTTTAGCTCCACCACAGAATTAGATGAGGAAATTAATAGCTGGAGCAATGATTTTCCACTATTTAGATAAGGAAGTTGCAATATTTAACTGGAGCACTGATTTTCCACTATTTAGCTGAGGATATAGCAAATTTGAGCTGGAGCACATAAATCGCAATCACTTGATGATGGAATGGCAATTTGTGGCATACAGTGTTGCCTACACTGAATATCCCTACAGTTTCCTATTCTAAACTATCACCCTCCATCCTAACTCTCTCAACTACATATGATTAAACCCTCTAGCTAAGCAGTCTAGAAGCAGTGGCAGCAGCACCATCCCTAAGATTAACAATCACAAAATGGCGCTAATGCCGCATGTCCACTTTTTATATGCAAATGGACATGTGACTTAGGCAGCCAATGACACAAGCCCTTGTGTCTGAATGTTGTGGATGGCTTCTGCACCTTAATAAGTTGCATACATACACACACAGTTAAGAAAAAAAGTCTTCTACTCCTGTAACCACTCTCCACCTCCCTCCCCTCATTAATCAAGTCCCTGTGCTTATTAGACAGCACCACTATCATATCCAAAGTAATAGTTAGTAAGGTATTAGAAAAGCTGCAAACACATACTGAACTAAAACAAACGATGCTGGCTTTTGACAAAAGTGCTTGGAAATCAAAGCCTGAGCTGAACGGGCCAAGGCTGGTACCAAATTTGAAATTGGCGACCCTTTTCCAAACAAGTTCGCTCAACTCAACTAGTGACCCAGTGTCATTGGCAGCCATGTATGTCCATGGCATCATACTGCCTTTACTGTGTTTTACAGATGATATGGTGAACTTTGGATCATCAGTAGAGTTGAGTGAGTGCCTAACTATTCGTACTTGCTATACTCATAACAAATACTGATATACAGGAGAACAAGAGTAAAGTGCAAAAATTCATATACTTTATTAGGACATACACAACACAGAAGGTTAAAAATTGAAAAGGTACACTACCATATCATTAGGGAACAAAAAACAATAGTCCTGGTATAATGATGAAGTGACAGCCTCCAAATATATCAATAAATAAGAGCAAGTGGCTATATAAATAAGGGCTGTCAAAGGGTATGCTCAGCAAAGGGTATGCTCAGGACAGGAGGTAGATAGTATTAACTGTAAAGACAGGGACTGTGGATGGGAGTACGGCACATAGATCATCATGGAATCTCAAACCAGGGGATAAGAGAGACCATGATGATGTAAGGCTAAGTAGCCAGGTAGAGAGTATGGGTCCTTATAACCGGAACAATGAAATCAAAGAGGGAGCACACATAAGGTTTTCTTTGCTTCCTTACCTAAAGTGCTAGTGCAGTGGGAGATTCCAAGGTGTGCACCGAGTGCTAATGGCCCAAACACAGTTCCAGATCAGGTGAGGTCCCTAAAGAACGCCCAGGGTCTCCATCTGACGCGCTTTTCGCGGGGTTGTCAGATTTTTCAAGGTAGGGAGCCTTAGTGATGAGCCCAGTACCGAGAGTCTCCTTAAAAACCCCTCCTAAACTGAGATAATACAGTGCAGGTGCACGGCCAGAACCGCCGAAAACGGAAGTGACGCATACTAAATGGGGAGTGAATAAGCATTGCTAACAGCTTCGGTGTGGTAGTCAGGGACGCATTTCCCTCGTAACCACCACACCAGAGGCTGTCACAGAATCCTGATTATCGGGAGAGCAAAAACCTGAAGTGGCGCGTGCTGAACGTATAATATGCATTGTTGGCATGGTAGCCTAGGACGCATTTCCCAGGTGACTGCTGCACCGCAAGTTGTCATAGGTGGAAAGAGGTTCAGCCTCCTGTTCCCAGTGGTGAGATCCGATGGATGACACGTGTCACCGCCTATCACAGCCCGCATATCATGAGGACGCAAAATTATTACAGTGCACCACCAGACCGGAGGGCCCCACGTAATTCAGGGGACGCGTCAGCCCCGTAACCACGCCCTGCCACTCCTAGTCAGGCTGGGTGGGGGGCGTGCAATGAGATCACACCCCATCCCACGTAACATATGACGCAGGCGCGCCCACATGGCTCGAGGGACGCGTTACCCCGGAAACAATGCGGGCGCACACAGCGACACAGCCACTGGCACAGGGAGTGGAGAAAACGAAAGGGCGTCAGAACAGGCATCAGAGGAGGTGGCACAGACCACCCTAGGACATCATGGTCAGTAAAACCAGGGCAAGGAATTGCAAAATCAAAATAAATTACAACAATGAGAATAATAAAGACTGGATCAGCATGAGAAGTAGTTCTGTTGTAGCCATCAATAGGACAGCAACAAGAGGCTAATGATTCACAACCCATAATTACGGAAGTCCAATAAATTAACATATAGTATAAGTATGAGTGGATCAATAATCCAGGAAAGAAGGGGAGCTTCATCCAGATCTTCAAAAATGTGTTGATGGTATGTCGAGGGTCTCCATCAATATGGTAAGACACAGTTCCGGAGGGTCACAGGGAAGGGCCACGCCAATAATAAACTAGTAAAAAAAGGAGGGAATTAGTATGCAAAAAGAACAGTCAGTCTGTGATCACCACCAATGAGCAAAAAGGTCACTAGTGGTAGTACCAATAGCATAGGATGCAATACAACCCAATCAAAATAAAAACAAAATATTAAAAAAGAGTATGTCAAAGAGTGATATGAAAGAGATGGAGGAATCAATGCGCAAGTTACAAGAAAGAGACAAAACTAATGTTCTCATTAAGCCCCTTAGGGGCTAGAGTATCCAGAACAGAAATCCATCTGGCCTCGACCTGAACCAGTTGCTTTTTTAAGTCACCTCCACGGGACCCGCCGCGAACGATATCGATCCCTCGCATCTTTAGGCCAGATGGATTGCTGCCATGGAATCTCTGAAAGTGCCAAGGAAGCGTCTTAAGTAGTGTTACGTCCGCGACATCCCTAGCGGCACTTATGTCCCGTACATGCTCCCTCGTGCGCACCCGCAGTTCGCGTGAAGTGAGGCCGATGTACACGAGGGAGCATGGGCAGGTGGCATAATAAATCACGTGTGTCGTAGCACACGTGATATGGCATCGAATGTTAAGAGTTCTAGTTCCGTCAGAAGATCAGAAGAGGTAAAGGTAGTGGCACGAAGGATGTTCGGACAGACCAGACATCGGCCGCACGGAAAGCAACCTACCAAAGGACCACGAGTGCCGAAGGGATTATGAATTGGGGGTACATAATGATTTCTTACCAGAATGTCGCGGAGATTTTTGGAATGACGGGCCGTCATGAGAGGACCAGGAGGAAGTATGTCTGCCAGGATAGGGTCTGATCGGAGAACAGGCCAGTGTCTCATCAAAATCTCTCGCATGGTCTGCCAATGGCTGTTGTACGTGCCTATAAAGCGAACAGGGGGGTCAGATTGTTGATGTTTAGGGATATAATGCAATAGTTGTTGATGTGAGGTCCGCTTTGCCTGTAAATACCCCCTTCTAATACAACGATTACTATAGCCCTGATCTCTAAAGCAGCATCCAAGATCGGCCGATTGCTGTTCAAAAGAGTCGTTGGAGGAACAAATCCGCCTCGTCCTCAAAAATTGGCCGGTCGGGATAGCGCGTATTGTAGATGGTGTATGGGCTGATGAAGCATGCAGCAGGGCATTGACAGAGGTGGATTTCCGATGGATACTAGTCTGTATGGTTGACATAAGATCCACCTCGATGTTAATATCTAAGAAGTCAATGCACCTGCTGCTATGCTTATAAGTCAATTTGATGTTCAAATTATTAGTATTCAAATGCCCCATAAATTCGTCAAGCTGCTCCACTGTGCCCTGCCAAAAGAAAAGAACATTATCAATGTATCTGAGCCAGCACTGCACATGGGAGCTAAGCCCACTGCCACCCTCGCCAAAAAACAACCTCTCCCACATCTCAGTTTAGGAGGGGTATCATCTCACTGTAGCATCTCAGTTTAGGAGGGGTTTTTAAGGAGACTGTCAGTACTGGGCTCATCACTAAGGCTCCCCACCTTGAAAAAGCTTACACCCCGCGAAACACGCGTCGGATGGAGACCCTGGGCGTTCTTTAGGGACCTCACCTGATCTGGAACTGTGTTTGGGCCATTAGCACTCGGTGCACATCTTGGAATCTTCCACTGCACTAGCACTTTAGGTAAGGAAGCAAAGAAAACCTTATGTGTGCTCCCTCTTTGATTTCATTGTACCGGTTATAAGGACCCATACTCTCTACCTGGCTACTTAGCCTTACATCATCATGGTCTCTCCCCTCCCCCGGTTTGAGATTCCATGATGATCTATGTGCCATACCCCCACCCACAGTCCCTGTCTTTACAGTTAATACTATCTACCTCCTGTCCTGAGCATACCCTTTAACAGCCCTTATTTATATAGCCACTTGCTCTTATTTATTGATATATTTGGAGGCTGTCACTTCATCATTATACCAGGACTATTGGTTTTTGTTCCCTAATGATATGGTAGTGTACCTTTTAATTTTTAACCTTCTGTGTTGTGTATGTCCTAATAAAGTATATGAATTTTTGCACTTTACGCTTGTTCTCCTGTATATCATTATCAGTATGAATAATGCAGGCACCTCTTCTGCCCGACTCCGGCCTACTTGGTGCTTATATTGATGGCTCTCATTATGAGAATTGTGTTGTTCATAACAAATACTGTCTAATACTCACACATTTGTTCCAAATGGTGTGTACAATGCAAGTCAATGGGGAAAAACTTGCAATGTAATGACTAACCTAAATGCCATACTATTGGTGCGAGTAGCGAATAGTACAGCATTTGGATTATTGCCCAAATGCTGGATTCTGTGATGATCCATCACTGTTGTCTTCTGTGGACATACAGGTTTTTTGTATTCCTGAGCTCACTAGTGTGCTCTTTTTTTGCAGAATGTACCAAGCTGTTGATATTCCTGCTATCTCTCTGCTGAAGTTCTTATTTTTTTCCAGCTTAATGATGGTCTGTTTCATTTCCATTGAGGACTCTTTTGATAGCATGTTGTTGGTTCACAGCAACAACTCCCAAATACAAATGCCACCTCTAGAATCAGCTCCTGACCTTTTACCTACCTAATTTTTTATGGATTAATAAGGGCTATTGCAGCCCATTAAATAGCTTTTGAGATAACTATTCAATTACACTTGGTCCCTTGAAAAAGAAGCAGCTATTAAATATCTGTAATTCCTAAACCCTTATTCCAATTAGGTTTTATTTGAGGGTATCCACAACCTGAGAGTCTGCAAGTCTGCAAAAGCCCATATTTATGATATCAATTTATCTTTAATATGCTTTGGCAAACAGCTAAAATGGCAAAACAGGTGTCAGTGTCCAAATATTTCTGGAATTAACTGAATGTGAATTCTAAATGGACTAAACATTTGAAATCGATTATCAAATTTAAAGCCTCACTCTCACTTGCGTATATGTCAGAACAATGTAATTCGAAAAAAAAATCACATCGCAATCACACTAATGTTATTCGATGAAGCAATGTTCACCTGCAAGTTTTCCTCAGCTGTAATCGGGCTGAGGAAAAAATTTCAGCATGCTCCATATGGCTGCATATATTGGATGAGACTACCCAATGCAAGTCAAGGTGTGTAGGAAAAAAATCAGTCTGCTCAGAAATAGAGCTGAACAGACTCACAAGAAGCTGGGACCGGCGAGTCCCTGCTCATTTTCTAAAAAAAAAACTGATCCGGTCCAGATTCCAGTACACATATAAGTCTATGGGAACCAGAATCTGATGATAAAAAGTGTTGGTGGAAGGGATAATGGGATAGGAGCGCACATGGTGTACTCACCCATGCTCTGTGTCCTGGTTGCAAACTGCTTCCAGGTTGCGCATTCACTTCCGGAGCTGCTAGATCATGTACTAAAACGAAAAGTAGATGCTAGAATGTATGGGCTCCCAAGATGAGCTGCAAGGTCCTAGGCTCTCTGCTCAGCCTGGGCTTCCCGGTGCATGAATCGTGCACCAGGAGGCCTAGGATGAGCTGCACCAGTGACGTTTCCTCCTCTGCTCAGCCTGCGCCTTCTGGTGCATGAGTCATGCACCAGGAGGCCCAGGATAACCCACAATGGCAATGTTTCCTCCTCTTTTAGTCTGACCCACAGACAGCGTCTATGTCAGAAGCAGTCAGACACTTTCACAAAGGCTGGGGGCACGTCTGACTGTAGCAATCACAGACACCAGGCCGGCCAGTGGGCGGGGAAAGCTGTACATATGAAATGAGAAGTACAAGGAGGCAGCGGGAGCAGCATACATTTGGCTGGAGCCTGAGTAAATATGAAGTGCTCGCTTCATTCTTATTTACTTTCTTTTTACTTGTTTTTTTTATTTACTTGAGTGCTGGATCCGGGTCAAACACCTGGAATCCCGTGGGCCCGGTTCCGGCACCCGGGCAACTTTGAAACGATGCGGATCTGGACTTTTACAGTCCGGGTCCTCTCAGCCCTACTCAGAAACCATCCTTATGCTGTCTGATTTCAAAGGAAAAACACAACAAACTAATGTAAAGATAAAGATAAATGATAGAAAGAGATTAAATAGATAAAAGAGATAGATACAATAGATAGATATTCTGCAGATAAATAATTTCAAAGCTGCCTAGATACTATATACTTGCATCCTTTCAAGGGTGTTTAGGCTTATTTAACCTAATAAATGAATAAATAATTTTAAAAAATAATGTGGGGACCCCCCTATTTGTGATAACCAGCAAAGATAAAGCAGACAGCTGATTGACTGTATTATCGGAATGGGAAGGTACATGATTATTAAGCTATTCCCAGCCTAAAACTACCAGTCTGCAGCCACTCCAGAAGTTTTCCTTCACATTAGATATGTCAAGTATGGCACTTTACCTCAGCTCTTCCCAATTGACCTGGGGCGTTGGCAATCTGGGTAATGGTAGGTTGGGTTGATGTCAGCTGTTAAGTGTTCAAAAACACACCTGGCTCTAGCCTTGATGTTAATAATGGAGAGGTGTCCATCTGACACCCACATTACTAACTCAGCAAGGAAAAAAAACACAGAAAAAAAGTTTATTTTCAAGCACACTCCTCGAAATTTTCCCGGATTTAACCAATATATATTAAAAAAAAATCCATGTAGGTCTGATATGTGAGAATCTGATGTAGTTCACAAATGGAATCCTGAAAGAGAGAAATAAAAACAAAAGACTGTCTATGTTTCACTAATATGTTAGAAAAAAAAGTTTCCACACAGGTCCAACATACTCCAGTGCTTCCCTCACCGGGCCTTGACTTGGTCGATCAAAGACTCTCTGGAGCATCTGGAGCAGTAACATCACCACTCATCACAGTCACCAGGTCTAACGGAGCTCAACAAGAGCTGAGAGTGGCTGCCTATGGAGTGTCAGAACAATGCTACACAGCCTGAGATCATTGGAGTCGGGTAACCAGGGAAAAGTCGGAATATTTTTTAAAGGAAAGTATTATTTTGTGTGTTTTTCTTCTCTATTACTAACACCATGGCTTGATGTCAACTGTGTTTTGGGGATAATTCACAGCTGACATCAACTCCAAATACCTTTACTCCGATTGCTAAAGCACCAAGTCAATTGAGAATAGCTGAGATGAAGCACCAATTAAAAACATGTCATATGAATGCTAGGTGAGAAAAAAATTGCACAGTCATATAACACTCGCATGACATGCGGATTAACATACTCATGACTCTTCATCCACTTTTCCAGATGAGATTTGAAGCAATTATACAGTCATATGAAAAAGTTTGGGCACCCCTATTAATGTTAACCTTTTTTCTTTATAACAAATTGGGTTTTAGCAACAGCTATTTCAGTTTCATATATCTAATAACTGATGGACTGAGTAATATTTCTGGATTGAAATGAGGTCTATTGTACTAACAGAAAATGTGCAATCCGCATTTAAACAAAATTTGACCGGTGCAAAAGTATAGGCACCCTTATCAATTTCTTGATTTGAACACTGCTAACTACTTTTCACTGACTTACTAACGCACTAAATTTGTTTTGTAACCTCAGTGAGCTTTGAACTTCATAGGCAGGTGTATCCAATCATGAGAAAAGCTATTTAAGGTGGCCACTTGCAAGTTGTTCTCCTATTTGAATCTCCTATGAAGAGTGGCATCATGGGCTCCTCAAAACAACTCTCAAATGATCTGAAAACAAAGATTATTCAACACAGTTGTTCAGGGGAAGGATACAAAAAGTTGTCTCAGAGATTTAAACTGTCAGTTTCCACTGTGAGGAACATAGTAAGGAAATGAAAGAACACAGGTACAGTTCTTGTTAAGCCCAGAAGTGGCAGGCCAAGAAAAATATCAGAAAGGCAGAGAAGAAGAATAGTGAGAACAGTCAAGGACAATCCACAGACCACCTCCAAAGACCTGCAGCTTCATCTTGCTTCAGATGGTGTCAATGTGCATCGGTCAACAAGACAGCGCACGTTGCAAAAGGAGAAGCTGTATGGGAGAGTGATGCGAAAGAAGCCGTTTCTGCAAGCACGCCACAAACAGAGTCGCCTGAGGTATGCAAAAGCACATTTGGACAAGCCAGTTTGTTATGATCCGGAACAATGGAAGACCACCATAAATCAATGGTAAAAGCTGACAAGAGCATTGGCAACTAATCTGGCCGCCATCCCCTTACTAACCATCAACACTAGAAGTAGCTGAGGGGTGAACTAACATCCTGTGCACTGAGAACCAAGGCAGAGAACTAGCTATCCTAAAGGAAGGAAAGATGAATAACTCTCTGCCTCAGAAAATAGATAAATAATAGCAAGCCCCCCACATTCAAAGACTGCGGTGATATAGGAAAACAGAATACACAGACACATGATAGGATTAGCAAAAGGTGAGGCCCTACTGACTAAATAGGACAGGATAGGAAAGGGGCTGATGGTGGCCAGAGAAAAACCCTGCAAAAGTCCAATTACCTGATAGTACAAAAAGCCCTCAGATCACTAGATTTGAACTCCGTCCTATACCAGGCGCTCTTGTCATACCAATGAACAGAAAGCAGGAATCATTACAATTTCAAGAAGCAACAAACACATGGACTTATAGGAGCAATACTCCAAACATAGCTGCATGGAGCTACCCAGCTAAGCAACTGAGAGGGAACATCCCTGCATGCAAATAAACTGAAAACAACCACAGCAAATGACAAACTCAGATAAGAGCAAAAAGAACCAAGCAACAAATAAAGAGCAAAGCACTTATCTGAGGTAGATGTAGTCTGGAGCAGGATGAAGCAGGCTGGTGAACAAAAAACAAGTGACATCCAGCATAGCCTGCTATCAGATCAGGGTTTAAATAGGCAGAGAGTTAGCAATGGAAACGCCCATAGCTCAACACATCTGGTCTCTGACCAAACCATTCCTAGCCACAAAAAGGAGCCTCACAGCAGCCAAAGCATAACTGACATTCACAACACCAGTTACATTTTGGAAGAAGGTCCTGTGGACTGATGAAACAAAGATTGAGTTGTTTGGTCATACAAAAAGGCATTATGCATGGAGGCAAAAAAAAACACGGCATTCCAAGAAAAGCACTGGCTACCCACAGTAAAATTTGGTGAAGGTTCCATCATGCTTTGGGGCTGTGTGGCCAATGCTGGCACTGGGAATCTTGTTAAAGGTGAGGGTCGTATGGATTCAACTCAGTATCAGCAGATTCTTGACAATAATTTGCAAGAATCAGTGACAAAGTTGAAGTTTCGCAGGGGATGGATATTTCAGCAAGACAATGATCCAAAACACCGCTTTCAATCTACTCAGGCATTCATGCAGAGGAACAATTGCAATGTTCTAGAATGGCCATCCCAATCCCCAGACCTGAAAATCATTGAACATCTGTGGGATGATTTGAAGCGTGCTGTCCATGCTCGGTGACCATCAAACTTAACTGAACTAGAATTGTTTTGTAAACAGGAATGGTCAAATATACCTTCATCCAGGATCCAGGTACTCATTAAAAGCTACAAGAAGCGACTAGAGGCTGTTATTTTTGCAAAAGGAGGATCTACAAAATATTAATGTCACTATTATGTTGAGGTGCCCATACTTTTGCACTGATCAAATTTTGTTGAAATGCGAATTGCACATTTTCTGTTAGTACAATAAACCTCATTTCAATCCAGAAATATTACTCAGTCCATCAGTTATTAGATATATGAAACTGAAATAGCTGTTGCAAAAACCCAAATTGGTATAAGGAAAAAAGGTTAACATTAATAGGGGTGCCCAAACGTTTTCATATGACTGTATATTTGCAAGTGGGAGCAAGGCCTAATAATGAGCTTTGTCTATTTCCTTTTTTAAAATTTTGATCTTAAACTCTTGTCTTCACTTCATAAAGCAATATAACTACAAATAGGATATCATCAGAAGAAAAAACTTTCAAACCAAATACATTAAATTACCGTCAATAAATAATTGAATAATTACAGATTATGTGAATTATTGATTACATTTGCTAAATTTAAAATGTGTTTGGCTCATTTAATAATCTTTGTCATTGACATTAGTATCATATTTGATAAATGTAAACTGAAGTAAGATGTCTTGTAGCCTTAGGCAGTGCTTGGATATTTGACAGAGTCTTCAATAGTGCAGATTTAAGCATGCACTTCTCTTTTTTAGTTCTGTAACCTTATCTGTAACCTTCAAAAAATAGACTTTTAAACAGTAAAAATATCAGCAAACATTTGAAAGAAAAATATTTTTTTTAAACTCTTGGTAAATAAAGTGAATCTTTGTGTGATAAAAACTCATACAATTTTCCTATAGGCTGTATGTCTGGTATCTTTACATTTTGTTTTTAATGCTGAACTATAATTTGACATACCACTAACTAGTTAAAGGGAACCTGTCACCACTTTTTTGGCGTATAAGCTGCATGTATGCTAACATGCTGTATATAAGAGCCCAGGCCGCTGTGAGAACATAAAAAACACTTTATAATACTTATCTAACGGTCGCACGGTTGGCCATATGGGTGTCTCTGTTCTCCGGTGCCGGCACCACCTCTTTTGGCCATCTTTGTTCTCTTTCTTCTCTAGCCGTGGTGCATGATGCGTCCGACGTCATCCACACTCGCCGGCATTCAGGTCCTGAGCAGGCGCACTTTGATCTGCTCTGA
Organism: Anomaloglossus baeobatrachus; assembly: GCF_048569485.1. Lineage (NCBI taxonomy): Eukaryota > Metazoa > Chordata > Amphibia > Anura > Aromobatidae > Anomaloglossus > Anomaloglossus baeobatrachus. The sequence goes on from NC_134358.1 coordinate 189,471,203, forward strand.
GCAGGGCAGATCAAAGTATTGTAGTGCGCCTGCGCAGGACCGGCGAGTGTGTATGACGTAGACGCGTCATGCTCACAGGCTTCAGAAAAGAGGACAAAGATGTCTGAAAGAGGAGACACCGGACATCGGAGACGCGCATAAGGCCCACCGCACAACCTTTAGGTAAGTATTATAAAGTGTTTTTTATGTTCTCACAGCGGCCTGGACTCTTATATACAGCATGTTTGAATGCTGTATATAAGAGCCCAGTGGTGGTGGCCGCAGCTTATAGGCCAAAAAAGTGGTGACAGGTTCCCTTTAAGGGATTTGTCAGGTTAAAACAAAACCTTTTGGTGGAATAAGTTATAACTTGCTGAAAAGTGGATGTGAACCAACTCTGATCATTACACTTTTTCCCCATTACAAGTGGAAAAGCAGGTCAGATGAACATTCGCTGCTCCATTCATTCATTATGGAGGCAACGGATATAGCCAAGTGCATCACTTCAATGACCCATCGGGAAAGAAAGAATAAGCACAGGTTGATAATGCACGCTGTGGCTCCATTCTATTGGGAATATAAATGCTCCATTTTGCTAATTAGTGCAGGTCCCAGCAGATGGACCCCCATCAATTAATATATTTTTATTTGTCTTATGAATAGAAAATAACTTATTTTAACTGGGCAATCTTGTTAACACTGCTTTGTAACATATGAATAAGACATCCTGAGTCACAGGTGCTTCACGTGAGGCCTTCAAGATTCTTTTATGAACTCCTTTTGCTGGTAGTCATGCTGTTGGAATGATGATATGTCACGAGATCTTATCTACATAGTAAATGGAATAAATATAGAATTATTTACAGATGTCCTACTATTTAGCCAAACACACAATGGTAATAAAACTACGCTGCTGAAAACTGAAGCTGGACATGCTATGGAGTGGAAAAGAATGTTTTGCTGTGTTTGAAATGTATTTCTATATGTTTTAAAATGTATATACACTTAGTTTGAAGCAGACCGAGTTAATAGTTGGGGACCAGTGCTGGATGGGAACACTTATGTAGGCACAGAGAAGTAGCTTTCTGTTTTTGAGTCCGTTAGAGTTTAGTGTTGAGAAGTAAAGATTTGCATAAAAAACGATGTGTGCAAAGAGGAAGATCACCATATGTGAGAGAGTCTTTCTGAAGGAAAGCATGCATTAAGTGGCAACAGGATTTCAGAGATCAGTCAGGGCACCTAGCAAACATAAAAGCAGGACAAAAACCTCATTACACAAGAGGAGTTCTAATTAACTGTATGGAATATCACTTAGGGGAAGCAACAGGATGGGGTCCACGTTACACACCGTGAGGCCTAACTAACATTATAGAACATCGCTCATTGGGGGCTGTAGGTTGAGGACTTTATGACAAGTAAGCTGAAGCAAGGAATCCTTAAGGCTTTGTGCGCACTAGAACAGTGAAGTTTCTCAAGAAAATTTCTTGAGAAACTTCTGGGAGTGGAAGATTTCCGGACCTCCGTAAAAAATCCGCACCAAATCCGCGGTAAATCCGCATGCGGATTTGCCGCGGATTAGCCGCGAATTTGCTGCGATTTCCCCGCAGGTTGTTCCCTGCGGATTTTGCAGGCTGTACTGCCGAAATCAGCAGGGTACCTGCGGAAAAGAATTGACATGCTCATTTTCTCAAGAAATTTTCTCAAGAAATTCTTCTCAAGGAAATTTCTTGAGAAAAATCCGCAGTATGCGCACAGCTTTTTTTTTCACATAGGATTTGCTGGGAAATGTCTGCACAAAGATTGCAGACATCTCTCAAGAAATTTCCGTGGCAAATCCGCGGGTAAATCCATGGGTAAAACGCACTAGTGCGCACATAGCCTAACTCAGACGAGTACCTCTTCAGCACACAATTATTTATACTAGAAAAGAAGGTATAGTTTCATCAAACTGGGACATGAGTTCTCCTATGGAGAGCTATAAATGCAGTGGCACAGCAAGGAACTACTTCTCACAAGGTCACAGAGAGATATAGTGTGGTGTGGTGAGCCAACCTATGGATATTTGGATTCACTGAAGCAGCACAGACTAAAATAAATTGAGCTCATTTGATCCTGAACTTGACCCCGGAAAATAAACCCATAAAAGCACCAAAGGTCAGATACATGTGCACATGTGTAATACAACACACAGTCTCAGCACATAGGGGTGCATGTTCTATTCAAGGGATCCACTTGAAAAAAAACATACCATATAGATAAAGCAGACAGCATCCCAGTGGGTGAAGATTCAGTCCATATTTTTAATCTATAAAAGTCATACAATACAGCAACGTTTTAACAACAAAGTCTTTTTCAAGCAAACCCATGCAAGTCAATGGGGACGAGAAGATCTTGGCTGTAAAATAGCCATAGTATGCGCTAGGTACTACTAGAATAAGTTAAATGGTAGTAAGAGAAGGATAATTATACATACTGTGTTTCCTGGAGGATCACACTGCAATCAGACTCTTTTTTGGGCCTGCTAATTGAGGTTCATCAATATTTAGTATTTCCCCGACCACTCTATCAGCATCTGTAATTAATTGAAGACTGCTATTCATGCTCCTCACCCTGTGTCCGCATCTGTGACTGGCTGCAGTCAGTTTGTTGTATGGTAGTGTAAAAATAAATAAATAATTTTAAAAAATGACGGGCTCCCGCCATATTTTGATAGCTAGCATGCGTAAAACAAAAGCAACAGACTGCAGCCTTCACCTGTGAGCTATACCATGATTGGATATTAAAATAAAGGGGATGCTACGGTGTTATTTTTTTAATTCTTTAAATATATAATTTAAACAAAAAAGGTGTAGGGTCTCTCATTTTGGATAATCAGCCACGGTTAAGCACACAGGTGGGAGGGGCTGGTATTATAAGGATAAGAGGAGCCATGGATATTGACCCCCCAGCCTAAAAATACCAGCCTGCAGGTGCCCAGAATTGGCACATCACATTAGATGGACCAATCCTGGAGCTTTACCAGACTCAACCCGATTGCCTGATGCGGCAGCAATCGGGGTAATATAAGGGATTAAAGACATTTGTGATTTTTTTAAAAAAAAAAGACAGATATCATCAAGCCCTGGATTAATGGGAGGCATCTATGAGACATCCCCATTACTAATCCTGTAAGTGAAAAGAAATAAAACACAAACACTGCAAAAAATTTTTATTTGAAATAAAATACACACACCCTCTTTCACCTCTTTATTAATCCCAAAACACCCATGCAGACCCGACGTAATCCATACAAAGTCCTACGACAATCCTTAGCTCTGCTATAACCAGAGGCTGCACAGAGGGAAAAGATGTCCACTCTTTGCAGACTCCAGAAATCATTGAGCTGTGAGCTTGTGACGTCACTCAGTTCACCGGAGGTCACATCTGGGTTCCTACGGTGTGACCTCAGGTGACCTGACTGCCAGACTTTTGGACTGTAGGACACGGCTGTGACCCGCAGTCTGTCAGTCAGGTCACCTGAGATCACAATGGGGACCGTCCCCCCTTGACCTTAGTGAAAGTTGAAATCACTGCAATGAGCGCAAACAGTTGTATGCAACCATATATGAAACTTTGCTAAGTTCAAAAATAAAAAAAAAACAAATTTTGCAGTCCATTTTCTCTTAATTATCATTGTGAGAATGAAAAACTAAAGATGAATAAGCATTTTATTGGAAAAAGAACATCATTTTTTGTTTACACTGTTTAAGCTTGCAAAATTCTGTGAAGTTTCTGTGGGCTCAAAATGCTCACTATATCCCTATACAGTATGTATTCCTTAAGGGATTTATTGTCCAACAGAGAGTTGAATTGACAGCTGGCATCAAGCCTAAGGCAGGCTTTGCACACTACGACATCGCAGGTGCGATGTTGGTGGGGTCAAATCGAAAGTGACGCACATCCGGCGTCGCTGTCGATATCGTAGTGTGCAAATCCTTTTACATACGATTAACGAGCGTAAAAGCGTGGTTATCGTATGATCGGTGTAGGGTCCGACATTTCCATAATTTTGCAACCGCGACGGTACAATGTTGTTCCTCGTTCCAGCAGGCAGCACACATCGCTGTGTGTGAAGCCGCAGGAGCAACGAACATCACCTTACCTGTGTCCCGGCTGCATTGTGGAAGGACGGAGGTGGGCAGGATGTTTACGTCCTGCTCATCTCCGCCCCTCAACGTCTATTGGCCGCCTGCCGTATGACATCACTGTGATGCCGCACGACCCGCCCCCTTTGGAAGGAGGCGGGTCGCTCCCCAGAGCGACATCGCAGGGCAGGTGAGTGCAAGATATCGCACTTGCGACGGGGGCGGGAACTATCACTGCAGCATCGGTAACACATTGTTACCGATGTCTGTTACGGGGGGATCGGCAGATTAGGACCAGGGGGTATATATCTTAATCGCCAGTCGGGGCCCACCGTGCTCCAGATGACAAAGGAGCTGCTGGCACCTGAGGATTAGGCGGAGACTATAGAGCTGGATGGCTCTGAGATAACCCAGGAACTCTGGGAACCGGTCACGTGTGTTGGGACACGTCAGACCGGACGACAACCCGATTAGCGTTTTGGTGCACCTAGCGCTACATCAACCACGTGTGCAGGAAACACGTCAGGCCAGGTGGTAACCAGGTAGCGTTGACCGGAAGACCGCCACGAAAGCGCCCTGTCGGCCACGTGTGTAGGACACGTCACGCCGAGCGGTCCTCCGATTAGCGTTTCTGGCCACCTCTCGACTGGCCACGTGTGTGTAGGACACATCAGGCCAGATGGGTACAACAGTAGCGTTGACCGGGAAGCCGAGGAGGATAAGAAACACCCTGTTAACTCCACAGGGTTCCTGGGGTACGCTGTCCGTGCGCGTAAGGGGCACAACCGGACAGGTGGCGCAGCAGGTGCGTTGTCCGTGTGCGTAGGGGGTACAATCGGACAGGTGTCGCAGCAGGTGCGTTGTCCGTGTGCGTAGGGGGCATAATCGGACAGGTGGCGCAGCAGGTGCGTTGTCCGTGTGCGTAGGGAGCACAATCGGAAAGGAAGCACAGCAGCCGCAGCCCAGTTAATGCCACTGGGCTGCTATAGCAAGACTGGAACGGCAGGAGGGAAGCACGGCGCCTGACCCTGATGTGCCAAGCCACGAATCTTGGCGTGACAGGCACCGTTCGCCTAACCCTACCTACCGCTTCCCAACATAGGCTTATGCCGCAATGAGGCTCTAACATGGAGGTGTGCTCTGACTGAGCAAAAGTGAAGACTGCGCACCTCCATGTTGTCTCCAGCCCCTTTTATAACCTGGGTCCGCCCCAAACCCAGGGTGGAACCACCAAGGTCCAATAGCAGAGTGCCATGTCATCAGTGACGTCACATGCGACCTATCCGGAACCGCCACATCATTGATGACCTCATGGCAGCCACGCCCCAAACACTTCACCAGTCATCGTCTGACGACCAATACTGAGGTGCCAGATCATAGGGGCGGGCCTCTGCGAGCCAGTCCGGAGTTGCCAAGTCATCAGGACACCTGACACCCTCTGCCCTATCAGGGCCTGCCACCTCACGGACATGCTCAGTGAGGTCCTTACCGGATCTAGCCTCTGATGCACTAAGTGCCTGAGCATGCTCAGTAGCCTGAGCCACAGGCTTAGAAAGCAGACTATCAGTTTGAGCATGCTCAGTAGGCACATCCCAGAACTTAGACACAGCACGAAGTCCAAGTACCTGTGCAAAAAAGCTGTTAGGGTTAATTGTGGGAGCATGCTCAGTAGCCTGAACTGAGGACTTAGTCTCAGACATAACACAAACAGGCTGAGCATGCTCACTAGGCAAAACACCGGGCTTAGACTCTGGCTGGGGTAAATCGGCGCATGCATGCGCACTAGCCGCCTCTCCACACTTAGACGTGGTGGAAGGAACAGCCAACTGGACGACCCGAGGCACGGCCAAGAACAGCAGCCGGCACCTGGGTGCAACAGGAACCGCAGCAGGCTGCTTGCGGCTATGGCGGCACCGGTTCGTAACAGTACCCCCCCTCTAGCGGCCCTCCCACTCGAATGGTCTATAGTCGCCACAGATACCACTGAGCGGCGGGCGGAAGATGGAGACATGCAGTGGGAGCTACAAGACTCGCTCCACCGCGTAATCACCCCAGACGACCAGTCGATATATGGGGAATGCCGCTTCAACCAAGGAATACCCAGCAGAATATCATCTGCACCTTTAGGGAGAACCAGAAATGAAATGGTCTCCCTATGCCCAGATGACATGGCAAGGGTAATGGGCATTGTCCGCTGGTGAATTACCTTGGGCAACAAGGACCCATCCACCACACGGACTCTCACTGGCCTTGGCATTTGCACCAGCGGGATGGCATGCCGCCGGGCAAAAGAGGAGGAGATGAAACTATCCCCAGCACCTGTGTCCACACTTGCCCTTGTGGACCATGTTGACCCCTTAAAGGAAATGGACGCGGGAAACGTCACCCTAATGGATAACGCAGAGTCCAGTCTACCTCCAGCTATGGTCACCAATCGTGGTCGCTTATCCTGGCGCTTTGGGCAACGGTTGGCATAATGACCATACTGCCCACAAGCGAAACAGGAAATGCCCTTGCGACTCGAAGACCTAACAACACCAACCCTATAGATGTCCATAGGGACAGAGATGTCCTCTAAGGGAGGTGCAGTAGGAGAGACCACTACAGTTGCTGAACGACCCACTGACCTGCGCTCCAGCTGACGTTCGGAGGTCCGCAGCTCAATGCGTGTAGCCAGAGTCATGAGGCCCTCAAGGGTAGTTGGTACCTCACGCGACGCTAATGCGTCCTTCACGTGCAAGGCTAATCCCCTCCAGAACAGTGGAATGAGAGTCCTCTCTGACCACCCCAGTTCTGCAGCAAGTGTCTGGAAACTCACAGCATATTGACTTGAGGAGGTACGCCCCTGCTCCAAAGTCAGTAGCTGTAGGGCCGAGTCGTGAGTGACCTGAGGCCCCAGGAACACTTGTCGCAAGGACTCCAAAAACTTCTTAGAGTCCTGTACTACGGGGTCATTCCTCTCCCACAATGGTGTAGCCCACTCCAGTGCTCTATCAGAGAGCAAGGAGATGATAAACCCCACCTTCGACCTCTCTGTAGGAAACCGTGCAGCCAACAGCTCTAGATGGACTGAGCACTGGTTCACAAATCCCCTGCATGCCTTGCTGTTCCCCGTAAACTTGTTGGGCAGCGAGAGGTGAGGGAGGATAGGAGTAGGCTTGGTGACGGACACCATTGCAGCCGCTTGAGCCACCACATCATCCATATCAGCAGCAAGAGCAGACTTCTCCAGAGACCTCACTCTGGCATCAAGCTGCAGCATGAACTGACATAGCTGCTCCATCTCCGCCATGCCAGCCAGACCCTGGCGCAGTCTTACTGTTACGGGGGGACAGGCAGATTAGGACCAGGGGGTATATATCTTAATCGCCAGTCGGGGCCCACCGTGCTCCAGATGACAAAGATGCTGCTGGCACCTGAGGGTTAGGCGGAGACTATAGAGCTGGATGGCTCTGAGATAACCCAGAGTTACGTCGCGGTAACGTGTGTTGGGACACGTCAGACCGGACGACAACCCGATTAGCGTTTTGGTGCACCTAGCACTACACCAACCACGTGTGCAGGAAACACATCAGGCCGGGTGGTAACCAGGTAGCGTTGACCGGAAGACCGCCACGAAAGCGCCCTGTCGGCCACGTGTGTAGGACACGTCACGCCGAGCGGTCCTCCGATTAGCGTTTCTGGCCACCTCTCGACTGGCCACGTGTGTGTAGGACACGCCAGGCCAGATGGGTACAACAGTAGCGTTGACCGGGAAGCCGAGGAGGATAAGGAACACCCTGTTAACTGCACAGGGTTCCTGGGGTACGCTGTCCGTGCGCGTAAGGGGCACAACCGGACAGGTGGCACAGCAGGTGCATTGTCCGTGTGCGTAGGGGGCACAATCGGACAGGTGTCGCAGCAGGTGCGTTGTCCGTGTGCGTAGGGGGCACAATCGGACAGGTGGCGCAGCAGGTGCGTTGTCCGTGTGTGTAGGGAGCACAATCGGAAAGGAAGCACAGCAGCCGCAGCCCAGTTAATGCCACTGGGCTGCTATAGCAAGACTGGAACGGCATAAGGGAAGCACGGCGCCTGATCCTGATGTGCCGAGCCACGAATTTTGGCGTGACAGGCACCGTTCGCCTAACCCTACCTACCGCTTCCCAACATAGGCTTATGCCGCAATGAGGCTCTAACATGGAGGTGTGCTCTGACTGAGCAAAAGTGAAGACTGCGCACCTCCATGTTGTCTCCAGCCCCTTTTATAACCTGGGTCCGCCCCAAACCCAGGGTGGAACCACCAAGGTCCAATAGCAGAGTGCCATGTCATCAGTGACGTCACATGCGACCTATCCGGAACCGCCACGTCATTGATGACCTCATGGCAGCCACGCCCCAAACACTTCACCAGTCATCGTCTGACAACCAATACTGAGGTGCCAGATCATAGGGGCGGGCCTCTGTGAGCCAGTCCGGAGTTGCCAAGTCATCAGGACACCTGACACCCTCTGCCCTATCAGGGCCTGCCACCTCACGGACATGCTCAGTGAGGTCCTTACCGGACCTAGCCTCTGATGCACTAAGTGCCTGAGCATGCTCAGTAGCCTGAGCCACAGGCTTAGAAAGCAGACTATCAGTTTGAGCATGCTCAGTAGGCACATCCCAGAACTTAGACACAGCACGAAGTCCAAGTAAAGAGGCTGTTAGGGTTAATTGTGGGAGCATGCTCAGTAGCCTGAACTGAGGACTTAGTCTCAGACATAATACAAACAGGCTGAGCATGCTCACTAGGCAAAACACCGGGCTTAGACTCTGGCTGGGGTAAATCGGCGCACGCATGCGCACTAGCCGCCTCTCCACACTTAGACGTGGTGGAAGGAACAGCCAACTGGACGACCCGAGGCACGGCCAAGAACGGCAGCCGGCACCTGGGTGCAACAGGAACCGCAGCAGGCTGCTTGCGGCTATGGCGGCGCCAGTTCGTAACAATGTCGCAGCGTGCAAAGCCCGCCTAAGGGTTAGTAATGGAGAGATGTCTATCAGATACCCCCATCACTAACCTGGTAAATTTAAAATAAACAAGCACTCAAACACAGGAAAAAACTCCATCCATCAATTTATTGATTTAAAAATATACTCAAAGTTCTGCTGTAATCCAATGGTTTGATGTAATTTAATGATGCAAACCAATGTAATACAATGTAATCCAATGGTCGCACAGAATTAAAATACATTCTTTGGAGACTCGTTCTGCGAACAAGGCTCCGTAGTTCTCTTGCAGCCAGTGGCAGGCACAAAATCTTTCACGCTCATCTTAACAAACTTTATTCATCATCCGAACAGCATCTGAACTCCGAACTCGGACATGGATTCCTAGAAAAGTTTTTTTGAAGCACTGGACATTAGGTGTCCTGTAGAAACCCCAAACTGTAAGAAAGGGGTGAAAGATGGTGGATTTTTTTTTAATTTTTCTTTCAAATATGGATTTTTTTTGTTTCTTTTCACTTACAAATTAGACCATAGACCACTCCCATTACTAATTTAAGGATTAGTGGCAGCTGTGAGCTGTTAGTAACCCCTTATTACCCTGATTGCAACCACACCAGGGCAATCTGGATGAGCTGGGTAATGTTACGGGATTGTTGCATATAATAGATGCAACAATCCTAGGCACCTGCAGGCTGCTATTTTTGGGTTGGGGGCATAATAAGCATGTGCCTCTCCAGCCAAAGAATACCGTCCCCCAGCTGTCGACTATCATGGCTGGGTATTAAAATTGAGGGGGACAGCACGACACTTTTTAAAATTATTTATTTTAATTATTTAAAAAAAAGCCACATGTGGTCCCTCTTATTTTAATACACAGCCAAGATAAGCTTGTAGCCATATGTTTTATCTGTGCCTGGTATCATAATATGGCAGGACCCTGCCCCATTTTTTTCATTTTTGTATCTTTACATCAAAGATCCGTGATTGGTTTCAGTCAGACACGCTGTCACAGAGGGTAGAGGCGCATCTAACTGCAACCAATCAGAGACGTGCAGACTGCCAGTGGGCAGGAGAAGCAGTGCATATGTATGAAGGATAATGAGCACCCCCGGAAGCAGTGTACAGCCATGCAAGAGACTTGTTAAATAGAACGCGCCTGCTTTCCCTTTTTTATTATTTCCCCTTTATTTTTTTAATTATTCAAATTGCTGGACCTGGGCCCAAGGTCAGTCCTTGGGTATTTTTGAACCCAAAAAAGTAGTAGTGTGGTTCCATTATTGTACAGTTCGAATCCGCCCATCACTATTCTCTAAAACATGTTTTTCAAGGGTAATGTCAACAGATATTATGGATGTGTAACAGTAGTTTACTTACATTTGAATCTAGGTTTTCCTGCACCCAGGGCAAAAGGTTAGTCTGGTGCTCCTTCTCATACATAGCATAAGATATGCCAGTGCCACATCTGTTTTTTGCAGACCTCTATTTTCCCTCAAATACTGCAGTATATCCTGACATGATGCCCCTAAAAATATGGGTCATAATTGTGCTTTTAAATAGAAATATCTGCTCTACTCTCTGCCCCTAAATTAATATTTGTCCCTCACTATGCTCCCTACATAAAATATGATCACAGACTTTCCCGTTTATGGTATATTGCCTTCACAATGTCCTCTACTTTAAAATATTGCTTCCACAATGTATTTTCTTATGAACCATAACCACCACTGTCAGTCTTTTTATTAGCTATAACTGCCACGTTTCCTTAATAGCTATAACCATCATACTGCCCACCTTTATTAGCTATAAGCACCTCACTGTCTGCACTGATTAGTTATAACCAATACATTTTCCCTATCTCATGTGTCCCCCATCCTGCTGATGCCTTTCAATACTGTGCCCCTTCTTCACACTGTCCCCTCACATTGTGACCCTTTTACGATCTAGTCTCTATACTGTGCCTCTTCTTACAATTTCCTACGATATTGTGCTCTCATACTGCCACACTATAATTACCCTCACACTTTCCCTCCATACTGTCTACTCACATTCTTCCAATACTGTCGCCTAACACTTTTCTTCTTCAATACTGTCCTTGCATGATTTTCTTCCCCATGCCTTCAGCTCCCAATTTTATTCAAATACTGTCCTCTTTTTTTTTCCTCCCGCATACTGTCCCTTATAGTTTTCTCCCTATACTGTTCAATTTACTATTTTCTCCATTCTGTCTCTTCTGACTATCCACATACTGTCACTTCACACATTTCTCCCCTCTCTACTGTTCTCTGACACATATAACCTTATGCTGTTGCCTCACACTCTCCCCATACTGTTACTCACACTTTTCTTTCCAGATATTGTCTACTTAAAGTTTTCTCCCCCATACTTTTCCCCCATACTGCTCCCTAACACTATTTGATTTCCTCAGTTCTATTTCTTCACATTTTCCCTCATATTTTTCCCTCACACTTTCCTCCCCATACTGTACTTTACACTTTCCTTCCACATGCTGTCACCTCACACTTTTCCTCCATAAAACTACCTTACACTTTTCTCTACATACTGTCCCTTCACATTGTCCCATATTACTGTCTCCTCACACGTCTCCACATACGTTCACCTCATACCCCTACCCATACTGTCCCCTCACACTCCCCCATAATTCCCCCTCACACTTTCTCCGCATAATATCCCCTTACACTTTTTTCTCCATTTTGTCAGGGTACACTCCCCCTATAATCTTCACTTACACCTTCTCCCACATTGTCATATGGGTTTAGCTCAAAACTTACCGAGTGTCAAGCTAGCACCTGACCCTGTTCACACAGCAGAGTGTGACATTATGCACTAGGTCACTTGTCAGGCTTCTGAGTTTCTCTGACAAGCTGGGCTGTGGACCAAGCTGTGTTCTCATTGGTTCAGGATTGCTGGAGTTAAGGTCTGCTAGCCAGGAGATTGTCTCTGCAGTCATATGTTGTGAGAGACCGCTACTATCACAGCTACTCCCTGCTCTTTTTAAGATGGCAATTATAGATTTTGCAATGCCTGTCCTTGTGCAGAGGTGCTCTAGTTTCTGGAGATGTTCTGTGTATTATTTGATGTGTTGTGTAAATAATCTCTTTGTTTATTACCTCAATGTTCTTTTTTTCCCTTTGAGCATAGATTCTCTGTACCTATGTGTGTACTTGCAGTGAGTTTGAGTTTTGTTTTTTACCAGTCTGTCTTTTTGTGTAGGATTAATCACTCCTGTCAAACCTTCCCCAGGGTTTGAGGAGAGGGGGGATAAGAGCAGGGCTGGCCAGGAGCAGGGCTAGGTTGGCAGTCCAGACATCTTCCCCATCAGAAGTAACTCTGGAATAAGGGACACCTAGGGCCCCTTAGACCAGGGCTAGTCTCGGAGTCTCGGTCCCCAGTTCTCCCCATATAGTGCATGACAGATACTGCTCCCTCATACATCCCCTTACTTATACTGTCCCGACACTCATCTCTACACTGTTACTTCGCACTTTTACTCTTGTAATCTCCCCTCACACTAACCTCAATACTGTTTCTTCATATTATCCCTCTTATACTGTTCTTTTCTTCCCCTATACTGTGCCCCTTCCACTTATTCCTACAAACTGTTCCCTCACACTTTTCTAGCCCCATTCTGCCCCCTCACACTTTCCTCCATACTACTCCCAAATATTTTTCTTCTTCTATACTGTCCTATTAAACTTTACCCTCTTTGTGTCCATTCAGACATTACCCCACACTGATCCTCACACTTTCCCCTTCATTCTGTCCCCTTACACTTCCCACAAAGTATCCCTCCACACGTCTCCTTCCATATAATTTCCCCTCACACACACACCAAACCAAACTTTCACTTCCTATACCTCCACACTGTTCCCATACACTTTCTGTCAATACTGTCCCATCTTACTTTCCATCACATTTTCTTCAATGTTATCCCTTCACACTTCCACTCCCATAATGTTCCCTCATGCTTTTTTATTCTCATTTCTATTTTGTCAACTCATACATTTCCCCATATACCTGTCCACTCACACTTTTCCTCCTATAATGTCTCTTTACAATCACCCAAATAATGTCCAATCACAATCCCCCCAACAATGTCCCCTTCATTTTCTCTTATATTATGTTTTCATTCTGTCAGCTCACACAATTCCCCCATACAGTCTCTTCATACTTTTCCTCCCATACTGTCCACCCACATTTTCCCTCACCCATGCTGTCCCCTCACACTCAACCCCCATACTATCCCATCATACTAACCTCCATAGTGCCCATCATACTTTCCACTAATACAGTCCCCTCACACACCACTAGGCTGTCCTCTAGCAGTTTTCCACACATACTGTCCCCTCACACTTCCCCCAATATAGTGGCCTTGAACTCTTCTGCCTTCATACTGTTCCCTTTTCTATCCTTATACCATTCCCTAACAGTTTACCTCCAATACTGTCATCTCACAATTGTAACAGTTGCCCCCTTGCTGTCCCCTCACATTTTTCTTCTGCCTTAATTATCCATCATTTGTTACTCAGCCATACTGCTCCCACACAATTTCCCTCACCCATTCGTTTTTTTTCCACACTCAACCTCCATACTGTCCCATCACACTTTCTCCATATTGTCCGCCTACAATTTTTTCCATGTTATTCCCTAACACTTTTCTCCTCACCTGTGAGCTCATACAATTTATCATACTATTCCCTCATACTTTTCTCCCATACTGTCCCCTCACACTTCTCCTTATCTTGTCCCTTCACACACTCCCTATACGGTCCCCTTATCACCCCCTCATTTGTCCCCTCATACTTTCTCTTCACTCTCTGTCCCCTCACATTTTGCCCCCAAACAGGCCCAATCTGTTTCTCACATACTCTCCGTTTCCACTTCACCCCATGCTTTTTTTTTGCCCTAACACTTTTCTGCTCAATATTGCCTCCTCAAACTTTTGTGCCCCAATACTTTTCTCTCACATTTTTCTACCTATACTGCCCCCTCCCTTTAACCCCAATTTATTTTTTTAAACATTGTTGTCCCTTGTTCTGTACCGTCCTAATTTTCTGACCCATACCATCCCCTCACATTTTTTAACCAAGACTGTCCCCTTATACTCTCCCTACTTTTCTGTCCACTTATGATATTCTTTCTCCATTCTTCTCCCTCACACTTCTCCCCATATTATGCCTTTACTCTTAACCCAAACTTTCACTTTACCACTGGATAAGATGTCATAATGGGCAGAAACTTGGCAAATGAGATTTAATGTTGCTAAATGTAAAGTAATGCACCTAGGACGGAGTAATCCTATAACTGCATATACATTAAATGGAAGTAAACTCGGGACTACAGAACAGGAGAAGGACTTGGGTATTCTTATTACAAATAAGCTGAGCAGCAGCACTCAATGTCATGCAGTAGCTGCTAGAGCAAACAAGATTTTAGGGTATATAAAACGAGAGATTAGTTCCAGTGATCCCAACGTATTGTCACCCCTCTATAAATCACTTGTAAGGCCACATCTGGAATATGGGATCCTGTTTTGGGCTTCACATTTTAAAAAGGACATTCAGAAGTTAGAGTCAGTTCAAAGGCGGGCAACTAGACTACTACAAGGAATGGAAGGCCTCTCATATGATGACAGGTTGAAAAAGTTAGATATATTTAGCTTAGAAAAAAGACGTCTCAGAGGAGATCTCATTTATTTGTATAAATACATGTGTGGTCAATATAAAGGACTGGAACATGACTTATTTCTTCCAAAGACAATACTAAGAACCAGGTAGCATACACTGCGAGTGGAAGAAAAGCGATTCCGGCAGCTAAATAGGAAAGGGTTCTTTACAGTTCGAGCAGTCAGACTGTGGAATGCCCTACCACAAGAGGTAGTAATGGCAGATACTATAACAGCTTTTAAAAAAGGTCTGAATGATTTCCACAGTACACACACCATTGTTGGTTATAAAAGAGTGACCAAATGTAGAACTGGTGGAGGAAGGTTGAACGAGATGGACCTAGGTCTTTTTTCAACCTAAATAACTATGTAACTATGTAACTTTCTCCACCATGTTGTCCGCTCACTCCCCTTCTCCTATACTGCTTATCCACACTTTCCTAGCATACTGTCCACTCAAATTAATTCCCCTCAGTTCTTTCCCCTCACAAGATTTCCCTCTAATATAACTCTGTTACTTTGTCTACATAAGAGCACTTAGCTTATCATCTTCCTTCACCTGTCCGTTGCATGTGTGATGTCAACATCGTGACCAGGTGACTAAATCATGCTGCTGACATCACCTTGACCCTAGAAGTATTGGCGGTAAAGGGTTCAAGTGTATTCGTTCCAGAATGACACGAGTATAATTGAATGCAGGGAGTCAGCCTTTTAAATGTACTCAACACTGGCTGGATGTTTAAAAACTGGCTCAGAAACACCGAATCGCACTCCTGGGGAGTGGCAACATGCCTATTACTTTCACCTGTGGCAATTGCCCTGCTTGTCCCCCAATCCTATCTATGAGCCTGGCTTAATAATGGGTTGCATCAGAGTCTCTTTTTAAAATGTCTCTGATTTGACCTTTAATTTCTAATAACAAAAAGCTTTTATTTTTTTTTACAGCACAGTAATTCATTTAGTTTAAATAACCATTAGGGTGTCAATATTATGTATTTCCTGAACAGAAATAAAATATATTATTTTTCTTGCTGCAATAAAATAAATGGGTCTGAAGAAATAACTCTCTCTGGCAGCTGTTGATGTTAGATTAATATTCCCTTCTGCTTTGACAGATGAAAATAAAAATGATTGGAACTTTTGACATAGGGATTCTTTCATACAAGACACCTTATATTAATATCGATACATTGTCAACATTTCAGCATCACAGTACAAAAAATAGGTGTCTTTTCATAATAGAGAAGTGTTTATACTTTCTGAAAAATGAGAGTTACAAACTTCTCTGGCTGACATTAGTATTTTATAGTGTGAGAAGCATTGGTTAGCATATATGAAATAAAGTTATGCCATTTTATTTTATGTACGGGTGTATCTATGTTGAAGGGGTGGTCTGAAGACTAAAGTAATTTTCAATCTAAATCCCTATCCATTTAATGCCATAATCTAAAGAATGTTCTAATATACTTGATTTTGTATCCTTCCTTAAGTACCCTATCTAACTATTTTTCTATTTTTTTCCCTCATTGTTTTTTTATGACACTGAGAATTGGCAGCTGTATCTTGCTGATATTTCTGTATTTTTGTATCATAAATTTCTAATTGTGTGTAAATTGTACATCTATGTTCCTCACTTAAGCATAAGTGTGTGTGAGAACAGTATCTATAGTATTGAACTCCCAACCAGAAAAATTACTTGAACAAGGTTTGACTCCCTCCTGTTACAGGGCTTAGAGAGGGCTAGCCGACGTGGAACGGGGGCGCCCAAAAAGTTAGGGTGTCATACCCTCCGTTGTTAAGTAGGGACAGGTCCCTTAGAGTGAACTAGGAACCCCCATAGTGATTGTCCCAAGCCCCTCTGTATACATATAAAAACATATAAAAATTTCCTTTAAAAAACTGTTTGGAAAAACCCTGTAAAATATATCATATTGTTATCTTTTTGTGTGTTATGGTAGCACTGGGTGAAAAATAGTTTAATAAAGATAATTGATTTTATTAGGATTTTGAGGTCAATCGCATATGTGTTTCTACTCACTCCGTCCGTATTTGTAAACTACATATGACACTGAGAATCTCAGTTCATGTCACTGCCACAGCCTCTGCCGCCTCCTTGAAGCAAAGTGTCCCATTCTCATCTAGGAGAGTCGGACGAGTGGTATCCATGTGGTTGTCTGTGTGTCATGGGGGTTCTATGCAAGTGGGTGATTTATCTCTCACTTCTCATCCGTGTGCTGTCAGTGTGCTGTCCGTGTGCAACCCATTTTTTTTCTCAGCAGCTATTAGTCATTTACAGTCATTTACAAGACCATTTACAGTGTTCTGTGCTACATGAAAATGGACACCACTAGGATGGTCCATGTGCCGTCCATGTGGCGTCCGTTTTTTCTCGCACCCATTGACTTGTATTGGCGAGTCTCCCATGATTTTGGCATTCAATCGCAGCATGTTGCGACTTTTTTCTCATCCAGAATCTGGATGAGAAAAAAACTGACCATCTGCTCTCCCTCACCGAATAAGATTGGTCAGAGTACAATGCGTGATTTTCCCGCATTGCACTTACGGGAGTCATATGCTCATGTGAGAGTACCCTAACAGCATGTCTTCTAATCAGGAGTAACAAGCCAGCAGAAGAGCTGTGTAAGAATGCTTGGCGAGCAGAGATTAGTAACGTCACTTATGGGGCGGCGTTGGTCTCTGCACACTGTGTATTTTGAAGCCAATCTTTTACGTGGAACTTGACTGAAAAAAACCCTGAAAAAATTAACATAATGCACAGCAGTGTAAAAATGACATTGCTGTGCAAAGGTACATTCTTTTGTAGCTTATTTTAAATGCTTCAGGGATTAAAAATCATTAGGGGTTAAACAAATTTCCAGATGTTTCTTCGGCCAGCTTCCATTTGGTAGCTATTGTTTAAAATAATAGCAAAAAAGACTCCAGCAGTAGTCCCAGCACAAAAGATACAGCAAAACCGTTGGTGATGCTGTTTCAGGAAAAATGATGTAAATTTCAGCAAGATCACTCATGTTTTAAAGAAGTTGTTAGTACATACCCTTAAAGGTACATTTACACCACCCATTTTTGAGTCATTAAACATTCACCGATAGGTAAATATTTACTATTTGGCAGTTGTTTCACTCTTTAAAGAGAACCAACCATCAGGATTTTCATATACAATGTAAAATCAGTGCTATACTGGCCCTAGGATCCTGAATGTAACCATACCTTCAGTTCAGAGATTGGATATTTTATTTCAGATATATGTGCAAGTAAAGTTCCAGGACTGCACTGCTATTTAATTGACAGGTGCAACTAGAAGGGAATATGTGGGACAGGTCTTGCTTTCTATTCCTGCCCTTGACTGCCTCCCAGGCATTGGTAGATGGTAGACTGAATGGGCTGACTCATACCTGGAAGGAGCCTATACGGTCTATCATCTACCAAGGCCAGGTAGACAGACAGGGATAGGAATAGATAGGAAAACCCAACCCACATAATCCCTTCCTGTTGCACCTGTCAATCAAATTGCAGTGCATTGCTGTAACTTTACTTGCACATATTTCTGAAATAAAACATCCAATCTCAGAACAAAAGTTATGCTTACATTCAGCATCATAGTGGCAATATAGCACTGGCTTTACTTTATACATGAAATTCCTGATGGTTGGTTCTCTTTAACATCCTTTGACGGATGTATTCATCGTGGATCATGTCAGGGACATTGGAGAGGGCTCATAAATATTTTATGGCTGACATCTGCCTCTAACAGCAGCCTTTTGGCTTGCTTGCCGATTGCTGCTAGCTAGTGATAAAGGAACCCATGGATTTTCGGGCTCACCAAACTAGCAAAGACAAAAAAATAAATCAATTTTGGCAAGTAAATGTGACCCCATAGAAGTCAATGGAGAGTCCAAGTTTGAGGCTGTAAAATGGTTGTAATAAGGGCTAGGGGGCTGCAAAATGAACTTAAATGAAGGGAAGAGCATGCCAATTGCCCTGCAAAGAAATGTGGATGGGTAAATTACTTAAATGGCTTCTGTCACCAGGCCTTAACAGAGCTAATTAAAAAGTTGCCCAAAACAGCCAAGTTTGACAAAATTTAACCACAGAGTGTAAGTTTAAAATGTAGGCTTCAATAGAGCCTCTTTAAATAGTTGCCCCATATAGCCAAGATTGCCAGACTTCCTACCACAGATCACGTAGTTTAAAAAAGTTTGCACTATGTACAGTGCTGGCCAAAAGTATTGGCACACCTGCAATTCTGTGAGATAATACTCAGTTTCTTCTTGAAAATGATTGCAATCACAAATTCTTTGGTATTATTATCTTCATTTATTTTGCTTGCAATGAAAAAACACAAAAGAGAATGAAACAAAAATCAAATCATTGATCATTTCACACAAAACTCCAAAAATGGGCCAGACAAAAGTATTGGCACCCTTAGCCTAATACTTGGTTGCACAACCTTTAGCCAAAATAACTGCAAACAACCGCTTCCAGTAACCATCAATGAGTTTCTTACAATGCTCTGCTGGAATTTTAGACCATTCTTCTTTGGCAAACTGCTCCAGGTCCCTGAGATTTGAAGGGTGCCTTCTCCAAACTGCCATTTTGAGATCTCTCCACAGGTGTTCTATGGGATTCAGGTCTGGACTCATTTCTGGCCACTTTAGTAGTCTCCAGTGCTTTCTATCAAACCATTTTCTAGTGCTTTTTGAAGTGTGTTTTGGGTCATTGTCCTGTTGGAAGACCCATGACCTCTGAGAAAAACCCAGCTTTCTCACACTGGGCCCTACATTATGCTGCAAAATTTGTTGGTCGTCTTCAGACTTTATAATGCCATGCACACGGTCAAGCAGTCCAGTGCCAGAGGCAGCAAAGCAACCCCAAAACATCTGGGAACCTCCGCCATGTTTGACTGTAGGGACCGTGTTCTTTTCTTTGAATGCCTCTTTATTTTCCCTTTGAACTCTATGTTAATGGCTTCTCCCAAAAAGCTCTACTTTTGTCTCATCTGACCAGAGAACATCCTTACAAAACATTTTAGGCTTTCTCAGGTAAGTTTTGGCAAACTCCAGCCTGGCTTTTTTATGTCTCGGGGTAAGAAGTGGGGTCTTCCTGGGTATCCTACCATACAGTCCCTTTTCATTCAGACGCCGACGGATAGTACGGGCTGACACTGTTGTACCCTCAGACTGCAGGGCAGCTTGAACTTGTTTCAATGTTAGTCGAGGTTCTTTATCCACCATTTGCACAATCTTGCGTTGAAATCTCTCATCAATTTTTCTTTTCCTTCCACATCTAGGGAGGTTAGCCACAGTGCCATGGGCTTTAAACTTCTTGATGACACTGTGCACCATAGACCCAGGAACTTTCAGGTTTTTGGAGATGGACTTGTAGCCTTGAGATTGCTCATGCTTCCTCACAATTAGGATTCTCAAGTCCTCAGACAGTTCTTTAGTCTTCTTTCTTTTCTCCATGCTCAGTGTGGTACATGCAAGGACACAGGACAGAGGTTGAGTCAACTTTAATCCATGTCAACTGGCTACAAGTGTGATTTAGTTATTGCCAACACCTGTTAGGTGCCACAGGTAAGTTACAGGTGCTGTTAATTATACAAATTAGAGAAGCATCACATGATTTTTCAAACAGTGCCAATACTTTTGTCCATCCCCTTTTTTATATTTGGTGTGGAATTATATCCAATTTGGCTTTATGACAATTTTTTTTTTTCATTGAAGACAAATTAAATGAAGATAATAATACCAAAGAATTTGTGATTGCAATCATTTTCAAGAAGAAACTGAGTATTATCTAACAGAATTGCAGGGGTGCCAATACTTTTGCCCAGCACTGTAGCCTGTATTCCCAGTCCCCCACAGAGCCAAGATTGAGAGAGCTCCGACCCCCGAATCTAAAAAAAGGACAGTAAACAGCCTCTTTACTAGGTTATATCATACAGCCAAATTGCCCGAGATCCACAACACAGCACCCAATGTTTAAAAAGGCTCATAAACAGCCAGTGTACCCTTTTGACCCTCACAGCTATTGCCCGAGATCCACCACAAAGAAGCCAAATAAAACAGAGATGGGCCCTAGAACCCCATCTAACAGAGTGTTCAAAAAACAGGAATGACAGGTGCCAGACTAGTTGAGGTTCCCACTGCATTGCTCGTTTTCAATGGGGTGACGTTGACTAAAGATGCTGATGCCCCTTATGTGTCAACTCTGCACTTTCAGCAGGGCGCCAATTCTTAGACTGCCTGTTTTAACAATTCCCACACAGGAGTCAATTTTCTGCTCCAGTGGTCGACATTCTAGTTCCTGCATTTGAAAAGCTCATAGTTGGATTTGGAATTGAGCTGGAGGTACGCCAGTTAGACTTGCTACTGCCAGTCCCAGCCATTTACACTTGAAGCAGCTTACCCATGCTGATCAGTGTCTATCCTTGGAATCTGAAGCATTTATTTGGAAAACATTTTTGCTCAAAGCAGGCAGCTCTGTCTGAATACAACCGCTTTGAATAATGGACTTAAGCGGGCTTTACACGAGACGACTGATTGTGCGATGCATCGTCGGGGTCACGGTTTTCGTGACGCACATCCGGCATCGTACACGACGTCGTCTCGTGTAACACCTCCTAGCGACACAGTATCGCTCACAAATCGTGAGTCGTGTACTCGTTGTTAGGTTTCATAAAATTGTTTAATTAAAATGGCGGCAGTTGTTCATCGTTTCCGTGGCATCCCACGTTGCTCCGTGTGACACCACGGGAACGATGAAGAGCAGCTTTACCTGCCTCCTGCGGCACCCGATGGCTTAATGGAAGGAAGGAGGTGGGCGGGATGTTTACATCACGCTCATCTCCGCCCCTCCGCTTCTATTGGCCGGCTGCCGTGTGACATTGCTGTGACGCCGAACGTCCCTTCCACTCCAGGAAGTGGACGTTCGTTATCCACAGCGAGGTCATCCGGAAGGTAAGTGAATGTGACGGGGGTTAAACGAGTTTGTGCGCCACGGGCAACTAATTGCCCGTGATGCAAAAACGACGGGGGCGGGTACGATCGATCATGCTATTGCACAATCGGTCGTCTCGTGTAAAGCAGGCTTAAGACTTTGTTTCCTTTTTTTGGGTTTGGTGGTACTGTCGTCGTGATGAAGATGGAACTCAGCCATGCTTCAGTGATGGAAGTAATCATGAAATGTTAATGTAATAGTGGGCATCCAGCAGGGTGGCCACCCAGTAATCAGCACTGGTGACAGGGGAACTTAGTGGTCACTTTCCAGTCACTGCAGCAAGGATTTACTCACGTTAGTCATATTGCCCAGAGGCAACAACCAGCTGTCATCAGTTGGAGGTGTATTGCAGTTTAAAATTTACAGAGTGCACATTGGCTTCAGCTTAGTTTTAAAAAAAAAAACAAAAAAAAAAACAAACAAACAGACCTGGACAGTAAAGGGGAATGTTGTTTGTTTTTTACCAATATCTTTTTTTCAGTTTAAGCCTTGATTAAACATCACTTACCTGAAGCTCTAATACAACAAAAACAGAAAAAAGGAACCCGGAGAAGGAGTAGGAGGACAAAATGGAGTACGTGCAGGTGTATGTGGATGGTTGGCCAAAGAGGAGTTGACCCTTTTTTAAAAAAAAGTTTTGTGAATGGTGGGGTTAATTTTTTGGGGGGAGTTTGTATTTGTTTGTAATTTCTTTTTTGATATTTTTTTTGTGGAGGGAATATTTTGTTTTTAGTCTAATTACTCTTACTTATTTAATTTTGCTTTGACCTTTTTGTCCTTTGTTTATAAACATAACTTAGATATCTTTCATGAAGCTGTAACCCCAACAAAACCAAAAATAGGAACTCACAGGGAAGCAGGAGTAGGAGGTCAAAGGGGAGTAGGGTCAGGTGGATGTGGTGGTGTGCTTGTCTGTGATGAACACAAGTTTAGACACTGCACTTGTGGCCAGCACCTCCAAAGCATATTGTACAAGCTCAGGCCATGTATTCAAATGAAATGGGGCAGAACCATCAGCAAGCAATGCGATATGTGGGGACACATAATCTTCCACCATGTCTGCTAAACTCTGACTCCTGGAAATATGCACCGCAGCAGATGGTATTGCTGGATGATATGGAGGGCTACACATAAATCGTTGTCCCATTGTGGCCATGATTACGGTCCCTTTCAAGGTGTGGTCAGTGAAACCACTGCGTTATTCACTTTCTCCTCCTACTCCACCTTATTATTCCACCGAGCCCCCGATATCTAGTGGAAATTCCATAGGAACAACGTTGCACAGCTTGGCCTTTTAATCGCACATTTTTCAATCTTGCTCCGGTGGAAAAAATAGCGATGCCACTTTGTCTTTGTAGCATGGATCCAGTAGGGTCTGTACCCAGTAATCGCCACTGGTCAGGATCCTTGCAACTTGAAGATCGTTGCACAGGCAAAACAGCATGTATTGGCTCATGCGTTCCAGGCTTACAAAAGCACGCTGCAGTCATGCTCTTGACCTAACTTACCATCCACCCTGCTGGGCAGACGTTTATTCCTCCTCCTCCGATGATAAAATTGTCCCCTGGCTGGAAAGTTAGAATCATGGATGCTTTTGGCCCAGAAATCCTACCTCAGAACCCTGTGTGAATGACAGAACAATTAAATGAGTCAATGTTTCTCTTACTCTTCTTCCTAATGTGCCAATGCCTAATTCATTTTGGCCTCCAGCGTTTTTTCCAACTGGTATAAAATCGGTATGTTGATTATGGCTTCATCAGTGCTCACCATATTGGTAGCGTATTCAAAACACCACAACACGGCACATATTGTGCATGGTTCTACATGGAGGTCCACTCTTTGGTAGGGAAGTCATGTTGGTTCACAAAGTGATTCTGCTGTGCATGCTGCAGATGAAATTCCACTATTGTCTGCTTCTGCTCACACAGTCTCCTCACCATATGCAAGGTGGAGTTTCATCTTGATGGTAAATTGTATATGAGGTGGTAAGCTGGAAGGCCAAAGTGACTCTGCAGCACAGACAGGTGAGCAGCATCAGAGTGAGAATGCCAAAAGTGCGCATAAACTGCCCAAACTTTCAGCAGACGCTCTGACATATGTAGGTAATTTCTGATGAAGCTCTGCACCACCACATGCGCCAGGCAAGGGATGTGTGTCTAACTGCCCAGGTCCATAGCTGTGATGAGATTTTGGCCTTTATCACACACCCCCAGGCTGGGCTGTAGATTCACAATGACCAGCCACTCATCTGTTCGTTCTTTAATGCCCGTCCACAGGTTTTGCATGATTGTCATGTGGTATGCTGCTCTATACGCAACAGGTGTCATGGCGACTTCGGACTCTCTTCACACTCCAGAGTCTAATATGCCACCTAATCCTTCTGTGTTGTATAGTCAGAGCCAGGCATCAACCAGTTTTGTGCTTGCTGATGATCGGTCTGGTAGGGGTTAATTCCTGCTAGCCAGTGACTTGCTGCTGGAGTCACAGGTTACTGATGACCTATCACAGCTACCTCCGCCATTTAAAAGATGGTGGATCCTGGTCTTCCACGACAAGTATAGTTATAGCGATACTGGTCTTGATGCAGGTTGATTCAGCTGCTGGAGCACTGTTATATGCTATCATGCTGTGTTGTAGAGCTACCCTTGTCATTGTATACTACCTATTTTTTCTTTATTTCATCTCTATGCACATATTGTCTTTACCTCTGTGATTGACTGCTGAGAGTGGGAGTTTTAGTTCCTCCATGTCTGTCTATTTGTGTGGGAATTTATCACTCTAGTCCCGGCCCTTCTCAGGGTTGTTTTTTGTGGGTTTAAGATCAGGACTTCTCAGGAATTACAGTTACGATGGCGGTTAACATTACACAACCTGGTAGTGGACTGGAAGACCCAATAAACTGTTAAGTGGAGCGCTTACTATAGGAAACACTGACCTGTGTCTCCTCTTTAACTCCTGTCAGAAGCTGCTGCCGCACAGACCTTTTAACTGCACCATAAGGTTGAAGCCTGGAACCAAGCTTTCCAAGTGCAAAATGTATAGCCTGGCTGGTCCAGAGAGACAAGCTCTCAAAGAGTACATAACTGAGAGTTTGACCAATGGTCACATTAGGCCATTTTTGTCCCCAGTAATGAAAAAAAAAGATGGTGGATTTTGTCCATTTCTGGATATATCGGAGCTTATCCAGATTACGGTTTGTGATCCGTATTCTATGCCCCTGATTCCAGACCTAGTTTATTTAACCAGATTTCTGGTGCAAAGTGGTTTTTCAAAATCGACCCCAGGGGGATCTATAATCTTATTAGGGTCCTCAGGGGGATGTACTGTATTTTTCCACTTGTTGTGGACATTTGCTATCATATACCTTGATGACATTCTCATTTATTCTCTAGACTGCAGTTGACACATTGAACATATTAAACAAGTATTGCAGATACTCAGAGAAAACAAGCTGTACGCTAAGCTTGAAAAATGTGTATTCGCCGATCAGGAATTAACATTTTTGGGATGTATTATTTCCACATTTGGGTTTAGAATGGATCCCTTCAAGCTACAAGCTATTCTAAAATGGGACTGTCCTGAAAATCTTAAGGCGCTACAACAATTCTTGGGGTTTGCGAATTGCTACATAAAGTTTATTAAGAATTTTTCTGCTATATCGAGACTTTTGACTGACATGACGAAGAAAGGCTTCTGACTGGTCTGAGATGGCTTTATATAGGTCTGACTGTCTGAGAAAATGCTTTGCGTCTGCACTAGTACTTATACAGCCAATGTGTAATTTCCCTTTACTGTGGAGGTTGACACTTCTGAGGTAGGGGCAGTTTTGTCTCAGAGTCCATCACTTGGTAAACTTTATCAGTGTGCCTTCTTTTCTATGATGTTGTCACCAGCCGAATGTAATTACAATATAAAGTAGGTCATTTGGAATTGCTCACCATCAAATGGGCATTTGTGGAGTGGCAACAGATTTGAAGGGAGCTATTCACCCTGTCACTGTAATTAAGGATAATTAAGGTGACAGGAGCTGCTGAAGACACCGCCGCTCCTGTCACCGCCACGCAGCAAATGAAGAGAGCCGCGTGATCTGCTGAGCTGTCACTGAGTAGAGTTGAGCGCGGTTCGCGGTTCGAGGTTCTCCAGTTCTAGGCTCGAGTGATTTTGGGGCCTGTTCTAGATCGAACTAGAACTCGAGCTTTTTGCAAAAGCTCGATAGTTCTAGAAACGTTCGACAACGGTTCTAGCAGCAAAAAAACAGCTAATTCCTAGCTTGGTTTCCGCTGTAATAGTGTAAGTCACTCTGTGAATCACACTATTATGACATTTCAGTGTATAGTGTGCGTGAACAGCGCCTTCAGATCACTGCTGTTTCTATAATGGCGATCGCCATTTTTTTTTTTTTTTTCCTTGTCTTCCTTCCCTAAGCGCGCGCGTGTAGTGGGGCGGGCCAGCATGTCAGCCAATCCCAGACACACACACAGCTAAGTGGACTTTTAGCCAGAGAAGCAACGGCATGTGTGATAGGATGTCCATGTCACATGTCCCTGCATTATAAAACCGGACATTTTCCTCCAGGACGCCATTATCTCTTCTGCGTCTTTGGTGTCAGACATCACTGTCGCAGCTCCGTCCTCCTGAGTCCTATCGCCGATACAGCTGTATGCGCTCTATACACAGCGTTAGACAGCTTAGGGAGAGCACTTTCTATCAGTCCTTTTAAGGGCTCAAACCGGTAGGGTCAGAGCCATAGGTGACAGGTCCTGAAAACAGAGACAGCGTCTGTGTAGCCAAGGTCAGGGATTTTGTCGCTGCATTTCACCATTAGGAGGGAATAGAAAGGCAGGCTTCCATTCCTCTACTCAGAGCCCCACAATCCTGGCACTGTACCCTCCTGTCCTCTGCACACTCCAACTTTTTTTAACTAAGCCATTATACTAGCAAACAGTCAGTGTACCTAGTGGCATCCTAAACGTGGCTATTGGACTTTTGTCTATTCACACTATTGTAAAGATATTTGCAGCACGTCTGCCTGCATTGCACACTCCAACTTTTTTAACTAAGCCATTATACTGGGAAACAGTCAGTGTACCTAGTGGCACCCTAAACGTGGCTATTGTACTTTTGTCTATTCACACTATTGTAAAGATACTTGCAGCACGTCTGCCTGCATTGCACACTCCAACTTTTTTTAACTAAGCCATTATACTAGCAAACAGTCAGTGTACCTAGTGGCATCCTAAACGTGGCTATTGTACTTTTGTCTAGTCACACTATTGTAAAGATATTTGCAGCACGTCTGCCTGCATTGCACACTCCAACTTTTTTTAACTAAGCCATTATACTAGCAAACAGTCAGTGTACCTAGTGGCATACAAGAAGTGGCTGTTGTACTCCATTAGTGCCCCACTGGTGCCAAGCTATTTCTAGCACCTGTGCAGGACACCCTCCTGCTCTGTTTTTAATAAGCTATAATGATAGCAAAAAATACTGCAATTTAGTGGCATCATAGAACTGGCTGTTGTATTCCATTTGTGCCCCACTGGTGCCAAGTTATTTCTAGCACCTCTACATGACACCCTCATGCACATTTTGCTACGCTAATGTTATAGCAAACTCAGGGAATTCATTGCTGCCTTTGATAATTCGGAGGGATAGAAAGTGAGGCTTCCTTTAACTTTTCCTTCTGTTCATAGACAGCATCTCTAAGTTCACACCCGAGGAGCAATTTCTCCTCCACGTCTAAGTGTGGAGAGGCAGCTAGTGCGCATGCGTGTGCCGATTTACCCCAGCTGCAGCCTAATTACAGTGTTTTGCCTAGTGAGTATGCTCAGCCTGACTGTGCCATTCCTGACGCTAAGTCTTCATTTCGGGATACAGCGCATGCTCCCACACTAAGTGTGAAAAGCCTCTTTGCACAGGTGCTTGCATTCCGTGCTGGGTCTAAGTCCTGTTTTGTGCCTAGACACCATGCTAAAGCTGATAGTCTTTTTTCAGAGACTGTATTTCATGCTACTGAGCATGCTCAGGCACTTACTGCATCAGAGACTATGTCCGGTAATGAACTCTTTGGCCCTGCCCCTGATGTGGGGGTCCCATATAGACCACAGGGCATCAGGTGTCCTCCCAAATGGCTTGAAGAGGCCCACCCCTATGACTTGTCACCGCATTATTGATGGTCAGACGATGACTGGTGAGGTGTTTGGGTCATGGCAGCCATGAGGTCATCATTGAAGTTGCGTTTCCAAATAGGACGCTAGTTATGCCACTCATGACGTGTCACTCTACTTTTGTCTCCAGGAGGTTCATTGTGGTTCACCCTGGTTTGGGGCGGACCCAGGTTATAAAAGGGGCTGGAGCCAACAAGGAGGTGCGCAGTCTTCTATTATGCTCCGAAAGAGCACACCTCCATGTGTTGAACCCATTGCGGCTTTAGGCCAGAGGTAGGCAAGGATAGGTTGTCGATGCAGGCCACCACCACAGTTGGTAACGCAGAACGGTTAAGACCAGCTCCTGTCCTACCAGTCCTGCTTGTGCAGCCCAGTGGCATTAACAGGCCTGCTGCTGCTGATGCGCCTGCTGTCCACAGGTGTGCCCCTACGCACACGGTCAGCGTACTCAATGGCCCCTGTGTTGTTAACAGGGAGTTCCTGGGCTGGGTGGGCATGTGGACCCTGTGACGCTAACAGGGCTCCCAGTCTACAGATCCGAATGGCGTCTAACTCGGTTCAGGCTACTATTAGTTTCATAGCCACACAGCTCTGTATCCTCCACCAAACCTTCCAGTTGCCAACCTCTCCTTTTCCAACTGTGAGCACGGTGGACACTGACTGCTGATGGGGATATATACCTTTCTCTTTCTTTTCTTATTAATTTTCGTTATATAGCGGTAACATAGTATATACCACTTTATCCAAATCTGCCAGTCCCACTGTAACAGATGGTGTTTCTTCAGCAAATGTTACTGTTGCTTAACCACCAAATCCACGGACCAAAACTTTTTCCCCTTTCCAACACACCTGTTCCCCTTTCCACCAGCATCTGTCCTTTTTCAACTCATTTTGGTATATGACCAAAAGTGCAACTCTGCAGGGACACCGTACTCAACGCCATCTCAGCACAGCAGCCAGCCCTCGGTCCATCAGATGTGGACAAGTAAAAGACCATTTCCTCCTATCCATGACAAAGCGTTGAGATTCACTCTGTGCAGCACTGGTGTTTAGAGGAAAAGTAGATCTAAGATTGCGTACCACATTCTGCAGATACTCCTGTATACGTGCGTCCATTTCTATGGCAGGAATTATTTTGCCAAATTTTGTCTTGTATCGGGGATCTAACAGTGTGGCAACCCAGTATTCTGGATTACTTTGAATTCGTACAATCCGAGGGTCATGTTGTAGGTAGTTCAGCAAGAAGGCGCTCATGTGTCTTGTGCATCCAGGAGGACCAAGTCCTTGGTGTGTTGGTGGCATCGTGCCTCCTTCCTCTGCCCTCTCCCCACAACCTCGCACAACCGAAATGTGAGCAAGCTCTCACTCATCTGCTGAGTCTTCCATGCCCATCGCCAGTTCGTCCTCCATTTCTTCATGGGCTCCTGCACCTTCCTCAACACTTTTTGCTGATACTATGTGCCCTTGTTAATCCCTCTCCCTCACCATGACTGCCGCATAGGTGCCGCTGACCATCTGGACCTCGTAGATCTTGTTATCCCTTCCGCATATGACTCCTCCTGTACTTCCTCCCCTTCCTCTTGTCCCAACACCTGACTCCGAATAATAATTACAGTGTGCTCCATCCTGTAGATGACCAGAATTGTCACGCTGAGAATGACATTGCCAGTGCTAAACATCTTCGTCAACATTTATAAACTGTGTAGCAGGGTGCATAGGTCCTTGATCTGACACCACTCCAGCAGCGTGATCTGCACCACCTCTGGATCAAGTTATCCCAGGCTATATCTCATAACGTATTGCAGCAGGGTTCGGCGGTGCTGCCACAAACGCTGCAACATGTGCAGATTCAAATTCCTGCGTGTGGGCACATCGCATTTCAGGCGTTTAACCACCAGACCTAAAGACTTATGTAGCGACAAAAGTTGTTGAGCTGCTGTGTGCGCACGATGGAAGTGAGCACATAGCGAGCGTGCACGCTGCACAAGGCCATGTAGGCCGTGATGGTGTTTTAAAAATTGCTGGAGAATTAGGTTCAACACGTGAGCCATACAAGGCACGTGTGTCACATTGCCCTGACGATGGCCCGCAGCCAGGTTTGCATCATTGCCGCACACGGCTGTTAAGTCACCAACGGAGTCCGCTCCGTCAATTTGTACTCCGGTTGCCAGGTGACAACGTGTTCCTTTCATGAATAGTGCTGATGATGGGAGAGGAGTCGATGCCAGCGGCGCAGGTGGACGCAGGTTATGCTCACCCACTGGGCTGCATTACCTTGACAGATGCAGAATCTCTGGCTGAATGTAGCTGGTGGGTATCTCACAGATGAAATACCATCATTCAGCTACAACCAATGGGAAGACACCACACCCTTTTTTATGCCCATCCTGTCTGCAGACCACTGCCAGACATAGCTCTGCTTTTACCCCCAGTTCAGTTTTATGATTTTGTGTGCTTGTTACCTGACTACTTTTCCTGCTTGCTGTTTATGTACCTTGTTGGCCGATCCGCATTTCACCTCTGCTTGTTTTCTGATTAAGTCCTGGCCGTCCCATTCTGTTCCTGTTCCTCAATTAATGTTTTGACCCTGCCTGACTACTATTCTCTGGAACTGCAGCCTTCCACAGGTATTAATCACCTTGGGCCCTGTGCAATTCCTAATCCCTGTGTAGGGGTTAAAGGGTTTCAGGGTTCTAGGGGTCCTGCTTGGTGAGTGGCTTCCCTCTAGCCTATCATTTACAGCCCATCTGAGTGTGTGGATCAAGCAAGGCGTTACACCGTGCTCTCTGCAGAAGGCCATGTGGGCCAGGATAGTGCTTTAAAAATTGCTGGACAACCAGGTTCAACACGTGAACCACACAAGGCACGTGTGTCACATTGTCACAGCGAAGGGCCGCACCCATGTTTGCATCATTGTCGCACCCGGCCTTCCCTGGCTGCTGGTTGAGTGGAGACAACCATTGATGAAACTCGGTCTCCAGAGCTAACCGTCCACAACTTCTCAGCGGTGTGACTCACATTTCCCATACATTTCAAAGTAAAACTTTAACCGCCTGATGGCATTGAGCTCTGCTGCCAGCATAGTAAGGAGGTGTGTGGTAGTCCTTGTACGCAGTTACAAGGAAGGGTGGCCTGACCACACGGGGTTTGCGCCAAGGTGGAGGACCCACACGAGGTTGAAGAGGCAGAAGCAGTGTATTAACTTCTACATACAGAAGAAGGATTGAAACAACTCGTGGGGACGGCAAGACTTGTACAGCAGACCCTTCTCCATCTCTCCCCACAGTAACCCATTGCCCAGTCAGCGACATGTAACGTCCCTGTCCATGCTTACTGGGCCAATTATCTGTGGTGAAAAGCACCCTGTCACACAGAGTTTCTCAAGGAATCAGTGATGTTTAGTGCGACATGCTGGTGTAGCGCGTGCACACCTTTGTTGGAGAAGGAGTGGCGCCTGAGCATCGGCTCTTGGGGCACTGCGATGGGCATAAGGTCTCGAAAATCCTCGGTTAAAAAGGTTGGAAAGGCAGCATTTTGGTAGCCAACAGTTTCCAGATGATGAAAGTCAACCTCTAAGCCATGTCATGCCCTTCTAAAAGCATGTAAAACACAGCGCGGGGACTCCAACCACAGTCTCCCTCGTTTCCACTAACTGGGCCACACACACCCCACTTGACTGGCATCGGTTAAGCCCCCTTTTGAAAAAGAAAAAGATGCTTTGCATGAAGCACTCTCAAAAATACGCGTGCCTTTCCCGTCCCCTGGCTGACCCAGGGGAAGAAAAGTCCTCTGAGAGCCATGACTTGTTCATCTTGGTTCTTTTAGAAACACAGCGAGGGGACTCCAACCACAGTCTCCCTCGTTGCCACTAATTGGGCCACACACACCCCACTTGACTGACATCAGTTGATGCCCCTTTTCAAAATAAAAACGATGCTTTGCATGAAGCACTCTCAAAAATACGCGTGCCTTTCCCGTCCCCTGGCTGACCCAGGGGAAGAAAAGTCCTCTGAGAGCCATGACTTGTTCATCTTGGTTCTTTTAGAAACACAGCGAGGGGACTCCAACCACAGTCTCCCTCGTTGCCACTAACTGGGCCACACACACCCCACTTGACTGGCATCAGTTGAGCCCCCTTTTGAAAAAGAAAAAAGATGCTTTGCATGAAGCACTCTCAAAAATACGCGTGCCTTTCCCATCCCCTGGCTGACTCAGG
This sequence comes from Anomaloglossus baeobatrachus, assembly GCF_048569485.1. Lineage (NCBI taxonomy): Eukaryota > Metazoa > Chordata > Amphibia > Anura > Aromobatidae > Anomaloglossus > Anomaloglossus baeobatrachus. Next base: position 189,503,360 of record NC_134358.1, read on the forward strand.
GGAAGAAAAGTCCTCTGAGAGCCATGATTTGTTCATTTTGGTTCTTTTAGAAACACAGCGAGGGGACTCCAACCACAGTCTCCCTCGTTGCCACTAACTGGGCCACACACACCCCACTTGACTGGCATCGGTTGAGCCCCATTTGAAAAAGAAAAAGATGCTTTGCATGAAGCACTCTCAAAAATACGTGTGCCTTTCCCGTCCCCTGGCTGACCCAGGGGAAGAAAAGTCCTCTGAGATCCATGACTTGTTCATCTTGGTTCTTTTAGAAACACAGCGAGGGGACTCCAACCACAGTCTCCCTCGGTGCCACTAACTGGGCCACACACACCCCACTTGACTGGCATCGGTTGAGCCCCCTTTTGAAAAAGAAAAAGATGCTTTGCATGAAGCACTCTCAAAAATACGCGTGCCTTTCCCATCCCCTGGCTGACCCAGGGGAAGAAAAGTCCTCTGAGAGCCATGATTTGTTCATTTTGGTTCTTTTAGAAACACAGCGAGGGGACTCCAACCACAGTCTCCCTCGTTGCCACTAACTGGGCCACACACACCCCACTTGACTGGCATCGGTTGAGCCCCCTTTTGAAAAAGAAAAAGATGCTTTGCATGAAGCACTCTCAAAAATACGTGTGCCTTTCCCGTCCCCTGGCTGACCCAGGGGAAGAAAAGTCCTCTGAGAGCCATGTCCACATTGTCAGTGGACAGACACGTGTGCTTATCTGCCAGCAGACCCCCAGCAGCACTGAAGACAGGTTCCGAGAGAACGCTGGCTGCAGGACACGACAAGATCCCCAAGGCGTACGTGGCGAGCTCAGGCAATTTATCCAGATTGGAAGCCTAAAATGAGCAGGGCTCAAGTTGCACAATAATGGAATCGATGTTTCCTTGCATATACTCATATATCTGTGTGTCCTCCTCTTTTTCCCTGTCCAGCTCTTTTGTTTTCGCATGAGTATATGTCCTTGTCACTTTCCCATGTGTTGTGAGTTGTTTGTCACCTTTTGGACACCTTTGAGGGTTTTTTCTAGGTGTTTTTCTGTGTTTGTGATTGCCTGCCATTGTTTCCTATGCAGTTTGAGTTCGGTTCGTCGAACATTCGACGAGCCGAACTCGAACGGGACCTCCATTCGGCGAACCGACCTCGAGCCGAACCAGGACCGGTTCGCTCATCTCTATCACTGAGGTTACCTGGATCCAGCGGTGGATGCAGCGGTGGCCGCGGGTAACCTCAGTGACAGCTCAGCTGATCGCGCTACTCACCGCCGCTCCGGTCAGCTCCACGCAGCAACTGAGGTTAGTATCGCGATCAGCTGAGCTGTCACTGAGGTTACTCGCGGCAACCGCTGCATCCACCGCTGGATCCAGGTAACCTCAGTGACAGCTCTGCCGATCACGCAGCTCTCTTCATTTGCTGCGTGGAGGTGACAGGAGTGGCGGTGTCCTCTGCAGCTCCGGTCACCTCCATGCAGCAGAGCTGGATGCGACGCTGGAGCATCCTGGATTCCGCCGGACATGGAGGGCTTTTTGGGGTTGATTAAAGTGGTGAACCAGGGAATGTGTTTGTGTTTTTTATTTCTAATAAAGGATTTTTCAGTTGTGTGTGTTTATTTACTGTAATTTACAGATTAATCATGGAAGGTTTCTCCGGGAGACGCCTGGCATGATTAGTCTAGGACTTATTGGCAGCTATGGGCTGCAAATAACTCCTTATTACTCCGATTTGCCAACGCACCAGGGCAAATCGGGAAGAGCCGGGTACTGTCCCAGAACAGTCGCATCTAATGTATGCGGCCATTCTGGGCGGCTGCTGACTGATATTGTTAGGCTGGGGGGCTCCCCATAACGTGGAGCTCCCCATCCTGAGAATACCAGCCTTCAGCCGTATGGCTTTATCTGGCTGGTATTAAATTTGGGGGGAACCGCACGGCGTTTTTTTTAATTATTTATTTATTTCTATACTCCATAGTGACACGCCCACTGGCTGCTGTGATTGGGTGCAGTGAGACACTCATCACTCAGCGTGGGGGCGTGTCTCACTGCAACCAATCGTAGGCGCCAGTGGGCGGGGAACGCAGGGAATACGAGATTGTTTAATGAGCGGCCGGCTTTTTCAAATTAGAAAAAGCCGCCGGAGCAGTGTGACCGCTGTGCAGCGCCGGTGATCGGGGATCGGTGAGTATGAGAGAGGGGGGGACACTTCAGTCACTCGGGGGATTAGAGGTCACCGGTGAATCCTTCACAGGTGACCGCTAATCAGTACACGGCACACAAACAGAGCCGCGGCATGACAATGAAGTCGGGTGAAGTTCACCCGAGTTCATTCTCATCCCGCTACTCTGTCTTCCGACATGTAGTACCGACATTTTGCATCACACACGGACACTTCTCGGAAGATCAAATAACACGCACGTGTGCCTTTAAACATAAAAAAACATATGTGCACGTTTGGTCGTATCTCCGGTATGTACAGAAACGGACCAAACACGCACGTTTTAAACGGATGTGTGTTGCAGGCCTAAAGCAGCTTTTTGAAAGGGAAGTCGCTAACGAAGTCGCTGTAAAGTCCCCATTACACACTGAGACTTTGCTGCACAGCGGGAAACAAAGGACCAAAGAATGGTCCTGAACGATTTGTAGCGATCAGCAACTTCACAGCAGGGGCCAGGTCGCTGATGTGTTTCACACACTGCAATGTCGCTGGGGAGGTCGCTATAACGTCACAAAACCGGTGACGTTACAGCGATGTCATTTGCGATGTTGCAGTGTGTAAAGCCACCTTTAGATAGCTGAGGCCCAGGATGAGACCCCATATGGGGTTCCTGCGAGCAAGTCATTTGTTCCCTGGAACCTTTGCCTTTAGGTTTTGGGGGAGCATCATGATTCTGCCCTGGCTGGTCACCCTGGGGTGAAGGGAACACTGGATCTCCTATTGTGCCATTTTAGGTGGCCCAAATTCCAGGAGGATGTAGTCTCCTATGTTTTCGCTTGTACCACCTCTCTGCATTCTAAACCATCACACACTCGTCTATCCGGTTTTCTGCTGCCATTAAGTGTACCTAGCAAACCTTGGATGTATATTTCCATGGACTTTATTACCGATCTGCCTCCTGCGGGTATTTTGATTGTGGTTGACAAATTGTCAAATATGACTTATTTTATTGCCTTGCCTTATTTGCCTAATTCTAAGGCGGGCTTTGCACATTACGACATCGCATACCGATGCTACAATGTCGAGTGTGATAGCCCCCGCCCCCGTCGTACGTGCAAAATCTTGTGATAGCTGCCGTAGCGAACATTATCGCTACGGCAGCTTCACATGCACTCACCTGTCCTGCGACGTCACTCTGGCCGGCGACCCGCCTCCTTCCTAAGGGGGTGGCCATGCGGCATCACAGCGACGTCACACGGCAGGCGGCCAATAGCAACGGAGGGGCGGAGATGAGCAGGATGTAAACATCACGCCCACCTCCTTCCTTCTCATAGCAGCCGGGACGCAGGTAAGGTGATGTTCCTCGCTCCTGCGGCTTTACACACAGCAATGTGTGCTGCCACAGGAACGAGGAACAACATCGTACCTGTCGCTCCACCGGCATTATGGAAATGTCAGAGACTACAACGATGATACAATAATGACGCTTTTGCGCTCGTTCATCGTATCAAAAAGGTTTTACACACTACGACATCGCAAGTGACGCCGGATGTGCGTCACTTTCGATTTGACCCCACCGACATCGCACCTGCGACGTCGTAGTGTGCAAAGCCGCCCTAAGACCTTAGCCCAGGTATCTATTTGGGAGATTGTCAGACTCTATGGACTCCTGTCTGACAATTGTCATTCTGCTCTCGCTTAGGGATTAAGTTATCTTACTCACCGGCTTCTATCCACAGTCTAATGGGCAAACCGAGCACGTGCATCAGAACATGAAGCAGTATTTGCACTGTTTTGTCTCTGATAACCAGGAGGAGAAGGCCACGTTATTTCCTTTAGCTGAGTTTCCTATTAATAATAATAACCATCATTATAAATCCTCTGGTGTGACTCCTTTCTTTTGCATCTTTGAGCAATATTCTTAATTCTTTACTTTGCAGGAAAGTCTCTTTTCTCGGGTACCAAATGAGGACCAGTTGGGGTCAGTGTTATTGTCAACTTTGAGAAAAGTTCAGCAAAATTTGCTTAGCATGGGCTCTAGGTATAAGGGTTACTTTACACATTACGACATCGCTACTGATATATCTTCGGGGTCACTTCATTAGTGATGCACATCCAGCGCCGGTAGCGACATCACAACGCTACGATAATGTTCGCTACGGCAGCAATAAACACATATCGCATGTGCGGGGCGGGTACTATTGCACTGGACATCGCTAGCCGGTCCCTGCGATGTCGCTGCGTGTAAAGTAACCCTAAGTGTGTGGCTGACTGTGGACAAGTGCCCGGTATGAATCTGTGTTTTGGTGATTGGGTGTGATTATCCACTAACAATATTAAGCTCAGGAGTAGAGATGAGCGAACCGGTCGTGGTTCGGCTCGAGTTCGGTTCGCCGAACGGGGGTCTCGCTCAAGTTTGGTTCGGTAAACCGGTTCGGTGAACCACTCGAACCACATAGGAAACAATGGGAGGCAATCACAAACACATAAAAAGACCTAGAAAACACCCCCAAAGGTGTCCAAAAGGTGACAAACAACTCACAACACAACACAAACACATGGGAAAGTGACAAGGACATATACTCATGCGAAAACAAAAGAGCTGGACAAGGAAAAAGAGGAGGAGACACAGATATAGGCATAGCATGCCCTTCTAAAATTATGTAAAACACCGCAAGGTTACTCCAAGCGGAGTCTCCCTTTTTTCCAAAAATTGGGCCACACACACACACCCACCCCTTCAGTGGCAGCACTTGTGCCCCAGTTGTACACTTCACAGCTAGATTTGCATCAAGCACATTCAAAATGCACGATCCTTAACCGTCCCCAGGATGACACCGGGGTAGGTAGCTAAGTCTTTCCTGATACCAGCTCTGTTCATCTTGGATCATTTTTAAAAACACTGTAAGCAAGGGTTACTCCAAGCGGAGTCTCCCTTTTTATAAAAAAATTGGGCCCCACACACACCCACCCCTTCAGTGGCAGCACTTGTGCCCCAGTTGTACACTTCACAGGTAGATTTGCATCAAGCACATTCAAAAATACGCCATCCCTAACCATTCTCAGGATGACACCGGGGTAGGTAGCTAAGTCTTTCCTGATCCCAGCTCTGTTCATCTTGGATCATTTTTAAAAACAATGTAAGCAAGGGTTACACCAAGCGGAGTCTCCCTTTTTTCCAAAAATAGGGCCCCACACACACCCACCCCTTCAGTGGCAGCACTTGTGCCCCAATTGTACACTTTGCAGCTAGATTTGCATCAAGAACATTCAAAAATACGCCATCCTTAACTGTTCCCAGGATGACACCGGGGTAGGTAGCTAAGTCTTTCCTGTTCCCAGCTCAGTTCATCTTGGATCATTTTTAAAAACAATGTAAGCAAGGGTTCTCCAAGCGGAGTCTCCCTTTTTTCCAAAAATTGGGCCCCACACACATTCACCCCTTCAGTGGCAGCACTTGTGCCCCAGTTGTACACGTCACAGGTAGATTTGCATGAAGCACATTTAAAAATGTGCCATCCTTAACCGTCCCCAGGATGGCACCGGGGTAGGTAGCAAAGTCTTTGCTGAAACATGACTTGTTCATCTTGGCTCCTTTTTAAAAACACAGCAAGCAAGGGTTACTCCAAGCAAAGTCTCCCTTTTTTCCAAAAATTGGGCCACACAGACACCCACCGCTTCAGTGGCAGCACTTGTGCCCCAGTTGTACACTTCACAGGTAGATTTGCATTAAGCACATTTAAAATACACAAGCATTTACTCTCCCCAGGATGACACAGGAGTAGTAAATTCCTTGTGGATCCATGACTTGTTCATTTTGATGAACGTTAGCCTGTCCACATTGTCACTGGACAAACGCGTGCACTTATCTGTCAGCACACACCCAGCAGCACTGAAGACACATTCAGAGACAACGCTGGCAGCTGGACACGACAAAATCTCCAAGGCGTAAGTGGAGAGCTCTGGCCATTTTTCAAGATTTGAAGCCCAAAATGAGCAAGGCTCCATTTGCAAAGTAATGGCATCGATGTTCATTTGGAGATACTCCTTTATCATCCTCTCCAGCCGTTGACTATGTGTCAGACTTGTTGTCTCTGGTGGCCTTGCAAAGGATGGTCTAAAAAAATTATGAAAAGATTCAATAAAATTGCTGTTACCAGCACCAGATACGGTGCTACTGGTACGGGTAGACTGTTGAAGATGACGAGACCGTCCCATGTTTGTCAAGTTACAACTGGGAGATTCACTCCCTGCACCACGGTTGTTTGGTGGAAAAGCCGAGAAAAGATCAAGTAACAGCTTCTGCTGATACTCCTGCATACGTGCGTCCCTTTCTATGGCTGGAATTATGCCACAAAATTTGGACTTGTACCGGGGATCTAATAGTGTGGCAAGCCAGTACTCATCATCACTTCTAATTTTTACAATACTAGGGTCATGTTGGAGGCAGTGCAGCAAGAAGGCGCTCATGTGTCTTGCGCAGCCATGCAGACCGAGTCCACGCTGTGTTTGTGGCATAGACGTGCTAACCGTTCTTTCTTCCTCTGACATCTCCCCCCAACCTCTTTCAACAGAAATTTGACCAAGGTCTCCCTCATCCGCTGAGTCTTCCATGTCCATGGACAGTTCGTCCTCCATTTCTTTATGTTCTCCTGCACTTTCCTCAACATTTCGCCTGCTACTATGCGCCCTTGTTGATCCCTGTCCCCCATGGACCCATGCCTGCTGCGTTGGTGATGATGAACGTTTGGACCTTGGTGATGTTGTTGTGTCTTGCGCATATGAATCCTCCTGTAGTTCCTCCCCTTCCTGTTGTGCCACCCCCTGACTCCGAATAGTATTTAGCGTGTGCTCCAGCATGTTAATGACTGAAATTGTCATGCTGATAATGGCATTGTCAGCGCTGAACATATTCGTCGCCATGTCGAAACTGTGCAGAAGGGTGCATAGGTCCTTGATCTGAGACCACTCCATCAGGTGATCTGCCCCACCTCTGCATCTCGTTGGCCCAGGCTATACGTCATGACGTGTTGCACCAGGGCTCGACGGTGCTGCCACAGTCGCTGTAACATGTGGAGAGTCGAATTCCAGCGTGTCGGCACATCGCATTTCAGGCAATGAACTGGCAGGCCGAAAGACTTCTGGAATGATGCAAGTCGCTCAGCAGCGGTGGTTGAATGGCGGAAGTGAGCAGACAGTTTTCGTGCCCTGTTCAGAAGATAGTGTGTTAAAAATTGCTGGACAACAAGGTTCAACACGTGAGCCATATAAGGCACGTGTGTCACCTTGCCCAGGCGAAGGGCCGCACCCAGGTTTGCAGCATTGTCGCACACGGCCTTACCAGGCTGCAGGTTGAGTGGAGACAACCATTTATTAAACTCAGTCTCCAGAGCTGCCCACAACTCAGCCGCTGTGTGACTCTTATTTCCAAGACATTTCAAGCTAAAGACTGCCTAATGCCGTTGCGCTCTGCTGCCAGCATAGTAATGAGGGGTGCGTGATTCCTTCTGCGCAGTTAGAACGCTGGTGGCCTGACCAGGCAGGCTTGGGGCGGAGGTGGAGGACCCAGACGAGGTAGAGGAGGCAGAAGCAGTGGCGGAACTTGGACAGACAGAGGATTGACACACAAGTCGTGGGGACAGCAAGACTTGTGCAGCAGACCTTTCACCATCTATCACCATAGTTACCCAGTGCCCAGTCAGCGACATGTAACGTCCCTGTCCAGTCTTACTGGTCCAAGTATCGGTGGTGAAATGCACCCGTTGACACACAGAGTTTCTCAAGGAAGCGGTGATGTTGTGTGCGACATGCTGGTGTAGCGCAGGCATACCTTTCTTAGAGAAGTAGTGGCGACTGGGCATCTGGTACTGGGGCAAAGCGACAGACATAAGGTCTCTAAAATCCTGTGTGTCCACCAGGCGGAAAGGCAGCATTTCGGTAGCCAAGAGCTTAAAGAGGGATAAAGTCAACCTCTTAGCTTTGTCATGTACAGTGGTGGAAGTTGTGCGTGGAAAACCAGGTGTGACAGCTGTCCCCGCAGTCCTAGAAGATGAAGAGCACGTGGATGCACTTGAAGGGGCAGGCGGTGGATGTTTCGCTCAGCTAGACTGCATTGCAGCACGGTGAGCTTCCCACTGGGACATATGATATTTATTCATGTGACGATTCATGGAAGAAGTTGTCAAACTCCTGAGGTTTTGCCCTCTAGTAACAGAATCACGACAAATTTTACATATCACATGGTTTGGGCGATCTTTTTCTATGTCAAAAAAGGTCCAGGCTAGGCAAGGCTTAGAGGGCATGCGACCTGCTGAGCCCCCCGACTAGTGCTCAGAGGCAGAGTGGTGGCTGAGGATGCAGTTGTAGACGTGCTACCAGTACTACTCCTCTGTCCAGGAAGGCGCAAGGTAACTTCGTCAGTAGCATCCTCCTCCACCGCCTCTGTTGACCTCCTCGAGTGCCTGACTGTGGGTTGACAGTAGGTGGGATTTAGAACTTCCTCATCAATTGTTGTGTTTGTACTCCCCTCACCCTCAGACCGAGCTTCTTCTTGCCCTGACCGAATATTTAAGTTGTCATACCAATCTGGTATCTGCGTCTCATCGTCATCAGTATGTTCCTCATTGTCTACAACAACAGGTGTTACAGTTTTTGAATAAGGGTCAACATTATGCTCAGAAACTTGGTCCTCACGGCCTGAATCAGAGTCACAAAGGTTCTGGGCATCACTGCAGACCATTTCCTGGTCTGTACTCACTGTGCCTTGGGAGCACACCTCTGATTCCCAGGCTATAGTGTGACTGAAAAGCTCTGCAGACTCAGCCATCTCAGATCCACCATACTGTGCAGGGCGGATGGAGATTTCAGAGCTGGGAGAAAGCAAGTGTGATTTGGATGACAACTCAGAGGACTGGTGTTTTTTGGATTCGGTAGTTGAGGTGGCGGAGAGGGCACTTGTTGGACCACTTGAGATCCATTCAAGCATTTTCTTTTTTTTGGCCATCATCTACCTTTGTTCCAGTTGTTCGTGTCCATAAAAAAGGGAGCACATCGGATTGTCCACGGTAAGTAGTAGACATTTTACTTTTGCTGGAAGATGGTCTATCTTCAGCAGATGTTAATGGAGCTTTGCCACCTTCCCCACGGACAAATCATTTTTTTTCCTTTTCCAACACGCCTCTTCCCCTTTCCACCAGCATATGTCATTTTGCCACTCATTTTGATTGCGACAAGATTGTGCACTTAAAATGTATTAGTAAAAATTGAGAGGTGGTGTAGATTGCAGCGGTGGTCTATCTTTATTAACAGCAGAATAAACAACAATAACTATTCCTGACAATGCAACTACGGCCCTTAAACTGGCAGCATAGTTTGCTAGTATAATGGCTTAGTAACAATGAGCTTGAGTGTGCAATGCAGTAGTGCTGCAAATAGCTTTGCACCATTGGGACACTAATGGAAGTCCAACAGCCACTTTAAGGATGCCACTAAGTTTACTCGGTGTTTGCTAGTATAATGGCTTAAGGGGGCTTTACACGCTACGACATCGCTAATGGGGTCACGGAATTGGTGACGCACATCCGGCCACATTAGCGATGCCGTTGCATGTGACACCTATGAGCAATTTTGCATCGTTGCAAAAACGTGCAAAATCGCTCATCCGTGACATGGGTGTCCATTCTCAAAAATCATTACTGCAGCAGTAACGAAGTTGTTCCTCTTTCCTGCGGCAGCACACATCGCTCCGTGTGACGCCGCAGGAACGAGGAAGCTCTCCTTACCTGCCTCCCGGCCACAATGCGGAAGGAAGGAGGGGGGCGGGATGTTACGTCCCGCTCATCTCCGCCCCTCCGCTTCTACTGGGTGGCGGTTCAGTGACGCAGCTGTGACATCGCTGTGACGCTGAACGGACTGACCCCTTAGAAAGGAGGCGGTTCGCCGGTCACAGCGACGTCGCCGGCCAGGTAAGTAGTGTGACGGGTCTGGGCGATGTTGTGCGGCACGGGCAGCGATTTGCCCGTGTCGCACAACAGATGGGGGCGGGTACCCACGCTAGCGATATCGGTACCGATATAGCAGCGTGTAAAGCGGTCTTTAGTAACAATGAGTTTGAGTGTGCAATGCAGAGGTGCTGCAAATAGATTTGCACTAGTGGGACACTAATGGAAGTCCAACAGCCACTTTTAGGGTGCCACTAAGTTTACTCAGTGTTTGCTAGTATAATGGCTTAGTAACAATGAGTTTGATTGTGCAATGCAGTGGTGCTGCAAATAGCTTTGCACCAGTGGGACAGTAATGGAAGTCCAACAGCCACTTTTATGATGCCACTAAGTTTACTCAGTGTTTGCTAGTATAATGGCTTAGTAACAATGAGTTTGATTGTGCAATGCAGAGGTGCTGCAAATAGATTTGCACTAGTGGGACACTAATGGAAGTCCAACAGCCCCTTTTAGGATGCCACAAAGTTTACTCAGTGTTTGCAAGTATAATGGCTTAGTAACAATGAGATTGAGTGTGCAAAGGGCAGGAGGGTACAGTGGCAGGGTTGTGGGTCAGTGTACAGGAAAGGAAGCCTCACTTTCTATCCCTCCTAATGGGGAAATTCAGCGAGGAAGTCCCTGACCTTAGCTACACAGACGCTGTTATCTTCTGTAGCTGTTAAAATCTGTTTTCACGGACCCTACTGTCACCTATGGCTTTGAGACTGCTGTTGTTAGCCCTTACAAGGGCTAATAGAAACTTCTATCCCTTTTCTGTATAGCGCTGTGTGTAGAGCGTACACAGCAGTATCGGAGACAGGAGCTACGCCAGCGGTGACTGACTCCCAGATGCAGAAGAGATAATGGCGTCCGGACGGGCAGATACCCCTTTTTATAATGCAGGGACATGTGACATGGACATCCTATCACACATGCCGTTGCTTCTCTGGCTAAAAGTCCACTTAGCTGTGTGTGTGTCTGGGATTGGCTGACATGCTGGCCTGGCCCACTACACGTGCGCGCTTAGGGAAGAAAGACAAGGAAAAAAAAAATGGCTTTCGCCATTATCCCAGCAGCAGTGATCTGAATGCGCTGTTCCCGCACACTATACGCTGAAATTTCTTAATATTGTGAGTCACAGAGTGACTTACACTATTACAGCGGAAAGCCAGATAGTAATTAGCTTGGCTTTTTGCTGCTAGAACCGTTCTCGAACGTAACTAGTAGAGATGAGCGAACCGGTCCCGGTTCGGCTCGAGGTCGGTTCGCCGAACGGAGGTCCCGTTCAAGTTCGGTTCGTCGAACGTTCGACGAACCGAACTCGAACTGCATAGGAAACAATGGCAGGCAATCACAAACACATAAAAACACCTAGAAAACACCCTCAAAGGTGTCCAAAAGGTGACAAACAACTCACAACACAACACAAACACATGGGAAAGTGACAAGGACATATACTCATGCGAAAACAAAAACAGCTGGACAAGGAAAAAGAGGAGGACACACAGATATATGAGTATATGCAAGGAAACGTCGATGCCATTACTGTGCAACTTGAGCTCTGCTCATTTTAGGCTTCCAATCTTGATAAATTGCCTGAGCTCGCCACGTACGCCTTGGGGATCTTGTCGTGTCCTGCAGCCAGTGTTCTCTCGGAACCTGTCTTCAGTGCTGCTGGGGGTCTGCTGGAAGATAAGCACATGTGTCTGTCCACTGACAATGTGGACATGGCTCTCAGAGGACTTTTCTTCCCCTGGGTCAGCCAGGGGAGGTGAAAGGCACGCGTATTTTTGAGAGTGCTTCATGCAAAGCATCTTTTTCTTTTTCAAAAGGGAAGGTCAACTGATGCCAGTCAAGTGGGGTGTGTGTGGCCCAATTAGTGGCAACGAGGGAGACTGTGGTTGGAGTCCCCTCGCTGTGTTTCTAAAAGAACCAAGATGAACAAGTCATGGCTCTCAGAGGACTTTTCTTCCCCTGGGTCAGCCAGGGGACGGGAAAGGCACGCATATTTTTGAGAGTGCTTCATGCCAAGCATCTTTTTCTTTTTCAAAAGGGAAGGTCAACTGATGCCAGTCAAGTGGGGTGTGTGTGGCCCAGTTAGTGGCAACGAGGGAGACTGTGGTTGGAGTCCCCTCGCTGTTTCTAAAAGAACCAAGATGAACAAGTCATGGCTCTTAGAGGACTTTTCTTCCCCTGGGTCAGCCAGGGGACGGGAAAGGCACGCGTATTTTTGAGAGTGCTTCATGCAAAGCATCTTTTTCTTTTTCAAAAGGGAAGGTCAACTGATGCCAGTCAAGTGGGGTGTGTGTGGCCCAATTAGTGGCAACGAGGGAGACTGTGGTTGGAGTCCCCTCGCTGTGTTTCTAAAAGAACCAAGATGAACAAGTCATGGCTCTCAGAGGACTTTTCTTCCCCTGGGTCAGCCAGGGGACCGGAAAGGCACGCGTATTTTTGAGAGTGCTTCATGCCAAGCATCTTTTTCTTTTTCAAAAGGGAAGGTCAAAAGTTGCCAGTCAAGTGGGGTGTGTGTGGCCCAGTTAGTGGCAACGAGGGAGACTGTGGTTGGAGTCCCCTCGCTGTGTTTCTAAAAGAACCAAGATGAACAAGTCATGGCTCTCAGAGGACTTTTCTTCCCCTGGGTCAGCCAGGGGATGGGAAAGGCACGCGTATTTTTGAGAGTGCTTCATGCCAAGCATCTTTTTCTTTTTCAAAAGGGAAGGTCAACTGATGCCAGTCAAGTGGGGTGTGTGTGGCCCAGTTAGTGGCAACGAGGGAGACTGTGGTTGGAGTCCCCTCGCTGTGTTTCTAAAAGAACCAAGATGAACAAGTCATGGCTCTCAGAGGACTTTTCTTCCCCTGGGTCAGCCAGGGGACGGGAAAGGCACGCGTATTTTTGAGAGTGATTCATGCAAAGCATCTTTTTCTTTTTCAAAAGGGAAGGTCAACTGATGCCAGTCAAGTGGGGTGTGTGTAGCCCAATTAGTGGCAACGAGGGAGATTGTGGTTGGAGTCCCCTCGCTGTGTTTCTAAAAGAACCAAGATGAACAAGTCATGGCTCTCAGAGGACTTTTCTTCCCCTGGGTCAGCCAGGGGACGGGAAAGGCACGCGTATTTTTGAGAGTGCTTCATGCAAAGCATCTTTTTCTTTTTCAAAAGGGAAGGTCAACTGATGCCAGTCAAGTGGGGTGTGTGTGGCCCAATTAGTGGCAACGAGGGAGACTGTGGTTGGAGTCCCCTCGCTGTGTTTCTAAAAGAACCAAGATGAACAAGTCATGGCTCTCAGAGGACTTTTCTTCCCCTGGGTCAGCCAGGGGACGGGAAAGGCACGCGTATTTTTGAGAGTGCTTCATGCAAAGCATCTTTTTCTTTTTCAAAAGGGAAGGTCAACTGATGCCAGTCAAGTGGGGTGTGTGTGGCCCAATTAGTGGCAACGAGGGAGACTGTGGTTGGAGTCCCCTCGCTGTGTTTCTAAAAGAACCAAGATGAACAAGTCATGGCTCTCAGAGGACTTTTCTTCCCCTGGGTCAGCCAGGGGACGGGAAAGGCACGCGTATTTTTGAGAGTGCTTCATGCCAAGCATCTTTTTATTTTTCAAAAGGGAAGGTCAACTGATGCCAGTCAAGTGGGGTGTGTGTGGCCCAGTTAGTGGCAACGAGGGAGACTGTGGTTGGAGTCCCCTCGCTGTGTTTCTAAAAGAACCAAGATGAACAAGTCATGGCTCTCAGAGGACTTTTCTTCCCCTGGGTCAGCCAGGGGACGGGAAAGGCACGCGTATTTTTGAGAGTGCTTCATGCCAAACATCTTTTTCTTTTTCAAAAGGGAAGGTCAACTGATGCCAGTCAAGTGGGGTGTGTGTGGCCCAGTTAGTGGCAACGAGGGAGACTGTGGTTGGAGTCCCCTCGCTGTGTTTCTAAAAGAACCAAGATGAACAAGTCATGGCTCTCAGAGGACTTTTCTTCCCCTGGGTCAGCCAGGGGAGGTGAAAGGCACGCGCATGTTTGAGAGTGCTTCATGCAAAGCATCTTTTTCTTTTTCAAAAGGGAAGGTCAACTGATGCCATTCAAGTGGGGTGTGTGTGGCCCAGTTAGTGGAAACGAGGGAGACTGTGGTTGAAGTCCCCGCGCTGTGTTTTACATGCTTTTAGAAGGGCATGACATGGCTTAGAGGTTGACTTTCAGCATCTGGAAACTGTTGGCTACCAAACTGCTGCCTTTCCAACCTTTTTAACCGAGGATTTTCGAGACCTTATGCCCATCGCAGTGCCCCAAGAGCCGATGCCCAGGCGCCACTCCTTCTCCAACAAAGGCGTGCACGCGCTACACCAGCATGTCGCACTAAACATCACTGATTCCTTAAGAAACTCTGTGTGACAGGGTGCATTTCACCACAGATAATTGGCCCAGTAAGCATGGACAGGGGCGTTACATGTCGCTGACTGGGCAATGGGTTACTGTGGGGAGAGATGGAGAAGGGTCTGCTGTACAAGTCTTGCCATCCCCACGAGTTGTGTCAATCCTTCTTCTGTATGTAGAAGTTAATACACTGCTTCTGCCTCTTCAACCTCGTGTGGGTCCTCCACCTTGGCGCAAACCCTGTGTGGTCAGGCCACCCTTCCTTGTAACTGCGCACAAGGACTACCACACACCTCCTTACTATGCTGGCAGCAGAGCTCAATGCCATCAGGCGGTCAAAGGTTTACTTTGAAATGTACTGGAAATGTGAGTCACACCGCTGATAAGTTGTGGACGGTTAGCTCTGGAGACCGAGTTTCATCAATGGTTGTCTCCACTCAACCAGCAGCCAGGGAAGGCCGGGTGCGACAATAATGCAAACATGGGTGCGGCCCTTCGCTGTGACAATGTGACACACGTGCCTTGTGTGGTTCACGTGTTGAACCTGGTTGTCCAGCAGTTTTTAAAGCACTATCCTGGCCCACATGGCCTTCTGCAGAGAGCACGGTGTAACGCCTTCCTTGATCCACACACTCAGATGGGCTGTAAATGATAGGCTAGAGGGAAGCCACTCACCAAGCAGGACCCCTAGAACCCTGAAACCCTTTAACCCCTATACAGGGATTAGGAATTGCACAGGGCCCAAGGTGATTAATACCTGTGGAAGGCTGCAGTTCCAGAGAATAGTAGTCAGGCAGGGTCAAAACATTAATTGAGGAACAGGAACAGAATGGGACGGCCAGGACTTAATCAGAAAACAAGCAGAGGTGAAATGCGGATCGGCCAACAAGGTACATAAACAGCATGCAGGAAAAGTAGTCAGGTAACAAGCACACAAAATCATAAAACTGAACTGGGGGTAAAAGTAACCAGAGGTTTATAGCTATGTCTGGCAGTGGTCTGCAGACAGGATGGGCATAAAAAAGGGTGTGGTGTCTTCCCATTGGTTGTAGCTGAATGATGGTATTTCATCTGTGAGATACCCACCAGCTACATTCAGCCAGAGATTCTGCATCTGTCAAGGTAATGCAGCCCAGTGGGTGAGCATAACCTGCGTCCACCTGCGCCGCTGGCATCGACTCCTCTCCCATCATCAGCACTATGCATGAAAGGAACACGTTGTCACCTGGCGACCGGAGTACAAATTGACGGAGCGTAGTCCGTTGGTGACTTAACAGCCGTGTGCGGCAATGATGCAAACCTGGCTGCGGGCCATCGTCAGGGCAATGTGACACACGTGCCTTGTATGGCTCACGTGTTAAACCTAATTCTCCAGCAATTTTTAAAACACCATCCCGGCCTACATGGCCTTGTGCAGCGGGCACGCTCGCTATGTGGTCACTTCCATCGTGCGCACACAGAAGCTCAACAACTTTCATCACTCCGAAAGTCTTAGGCGGGCTTTGCACGCTGCGACATCGGTAACAATGTGTTACCGATGCTGCAGCGATAGTCCCGCCCCCGTCGCACGTTCGATATATAGTGAAAGCTGCCGTAGCGATTATTATCGCTGCGGCAGCTTTACACGCACATACCTGCCGTGCGACGTCCCTCTGGCCGGCGACCCGCCTCCTTCCTTAGGGGGCGGGTCGTGCGGCGTCACAGTGACTTCACACGGCAGGCGGCCAATTGAAGCGGAGGGGCGGAGATGAGCAGGATGTAAACATCCCGCCCACCTCCGTCCTTCTCATTGCAGCCGGCGGCAGGTAAGTTGAAGTTCCTCGCTCCTGCGGCTTCACACACAGCGATGTGTGCTGCCGCAGGAGCGAGGAACAACATCGCACCTGTCGCTGCACCGGCATTATGGAAATGTCGGAGGCTGCAGCGATGATACGATAACGACGCTTTTGCGCTCGTTCATCGTATCAAAAAGGATTTGCACGTTGCGATATCGACTGCGACGCCGGATGTGCGTCACTTTCGATTTGACCCCAACGACATCGCACGTGCAATGTCGCAACGTGCAAAGCCGCCCTTAGGGTCTGGCAGTTAAACGCCGGAAATGCGATGTTCCGACACACAGGAATTGGAATCTGCACATGTTGCAGCGTGTGTGGCAGCACCGCAGAGCCCTGCTGAAATACGGTATGACATATAGCCTGGGATAACTTGATCCAGAGGTGGTGCAGATCACGCTGCTGGAGTTGTGTCAGATCAAGGACCTATGCACCCTGCTACACAGTTTACAAATGTCGACGAAGATGTTTAGAACTGGCAATGTCATTCTCAGCGTGACAATTCTGGTCATCTACATGATGGAGCACACTGTAATTATTATTCGGAGTCAGGTGTTGGGACAAGAGGAAGGGGAGGAAGTACAGGAGGAGTCATATGCGGAAGGGATAACAAGATCTACGAGGTCCAGATGGTCAGCGGCACCTATGCGGCAGTCATGGTGAGGGAGAGGGATTAACAAGGGCGCATAGTATCAGCAAAAAGTGTTGAGGAAAGTGCAGGAGCCCATGAAGAAATGGAGGACGAACTGGCGATGGGCATGGAAGACTCAGCAGATGAGTGAGAGCTTGCTCACATTTCGGTTGTGCGAGGTTGTGGGGAGAGGGCAGAGGAAGGAGGCACGATTCTCACCTCTCTGCCACCAACACACCAAGGACTTGGTCCTCCTGGATGCACAAGACACATGAGCGCCTTCTTGCTGCACTACCTACATGACCCTCGGATTGTACGAATTCGAAGTAATCCTGAATACTGGGTTGCCACACTGTTAGATCCCCGGTACAAGACAAAATTTGGCGAAATAATTCCTGCCATAGAAATGGACGCACGTATACAGGAGTATCTGCAGAATGTGGTACGCAATCTTAGATCTGCTTTTCCACTAAACACCTGTGCTGCATAGAGTGAATCTCAACGCTTTGTCATGGATAGGAGGAAATGGTCTTTTCCTTGTCCACATCGGAGGGACCGAGGGATGGCTGCTGTGCTGAGATGGCGTTGAGTACGGTGTCCCTGCAGAGTTGCACTTTTGGTCATATACCAAAATGAGTTGAAAAAGGACAGATGCTGGTGGAAAGGGGAACAGGTGTGTTGGAAAGGGGGAAAAAAGTTTTGGTCCGTGGATTTGGTGGTTAAGCAAAAGTAACATTTGATGAAGAAACACCATCTGTTACAGTGGGACTGGCAGATTTGGATAAGGTGGTATATACTATGTTACCGCTATATAACGAAAATTAATAAGAAAAGAAAGAGAAAGGTATATATCCCCATCAGCAGTCAGTGTCCACCGTGCTCCCAGTTGGAAAAGGAGAGGTTGGCAACTGGAAGGTTTGGTGGAGGATACAGAGCTGTGTGGCTATGAAACTAATAGTAGCCTGAACCGAGTTAGACGCCATTCGGATCTGGAGACTGGGAGCCCTGTTAGCGTCACAGGGTCCACATGCCCACCCAGCCCAGGAACTCTCTGTTAACAACACAGGAGCCATTCAGTACGCTGACCGTGTGCGTAGGGGCCACACCTGTGGACAGAAGGCGCATCAGCAGCAGCAGGCCTGTTAATGCCACTGGGCTGCACAAGCAGGACTGGTAGGACAGGAGCTGGTCTTAACCGTTCTGCGTTACCAACTGTGGTGGTGGCCTGCATCGACACCCTATCCCTGCCTACCTCTGGCCTAAGGCCGCAATGGGTTCAACACATGGAGGTGTGCTCTTTTGGAGCATAATAGAAGAATGCGCACCTCCTTGTTGGCTCCAGCTCCTTTTATAACCTGGGTCCGCCCCAAACCAGGGTGAACCACAATGAACCTCCTGGAGACAAAAGTAGAGTGACACGTCATGAGTGGCATAACTAGCGTCCTATTTGGAACCGCAACTTCAATGATGACCTCATGGCTGCCATGACCCAAACACCTCACCAGTCATCGTCTGACCATCAATAATGCGGTGACAAGTCATAGGGGTGGGCCTCTGCAAGCCATTTGGGAGGACACCTGATGCCCTGTGGTCTATATGGGACCCCCACATCAGGGGCAGGGCCAAAGAGTTCATTACCGGACCTAGTCTCTGATGCAGTAAGTGCCTGAGCATGCTCAGTAGCATGAAATACAGTCTCTGAAAAAAGACTATCAGCTTTAGCATGGTGTCTAGGCACAAAACAGGACTTAGACCCGGCACGGAATGCAAGTACCTGTGCAAAGAGGCTTTTGACACTTAGTGTGGGAGCATGCGCTGTATCCCGAAATGAAGACTTAGCGTCAGGAATGGCACAGTCAGGCTGAGCATACTCACTAGGCGAAACACTGTAGTTAGGCTGCAGCTGGGGTAAATCGGCACACGCATGCGCACTAGCTGCCTCTCCACACTTAGACGTGGAGGAAAAATTGCTCTTCGGGTGTGAACTTAGAGATGCTGTCTATGAACAGAAGGAAAAGTTAAAGGAAGCCTCACTTTCTATCCCTCCGAATTATCAAATGCAGCAATGAATTCCCTGAGTTTGCTATAACATTAGCGTAGCAAAATGTGCATGAGGGTGTCATGTAGAGGTGCTAGAAATAGCTTGGCACCAGTGGGGCACTAATGGAATACAACAGCCAGTTCTATGATGCCACTAAATGGCAGTATTTTTTGCTATCATTATAGCTTATTAAAAACAGAGCAGGAGGGTGTCATGCACAGGTGCTGCACATAGATTTGCACTAGTGTGACTAGACAAAAGTACAATAGTCACGTTTAGGATGCCACTAGGTACACTGACTGTTTGCTAGTATAATTGCTTAGTTAAAAAGAGTTGGAGTGTGCAATGCAGGCAGACGTGCTGCAAATATCTTTCCACTAGTGTGACTACACAAAAGTCCAATAGCCACGTTTAGGATGCCACTAGGTACACTGACTGTTTGCTAGTATAATGGCTTAGTTAAAAAGGGTTGGAGTGTGCAATGCAGGCAGACGTGCTGCAAATATCTTTCCACTAGTGTGACTACACAAAAGTACAATAGTCACGTTTAGGATGCCACTAGGTACACTGACTAAAAACAAAAAAGTGAGCCGGAGTATGAGATGGTATACATGGAACTTGTGAGACCATGTTCACACTGGCCATGAGACTAAGAGAAACCAAGGAAAAAAATTGTGAAAACATACCCTGCTGTAACTAAATAAAAAGCATAGTGCATATAAACATAGGGTACTTAGTAAACACTGTTTTTGATCAAAAAAAGCATAAAGCTATCCCACCAAATGTCAAGGTGTACCCAGTTGGGATAGTACCTACACTCTCTAATATTAAAACCTTACCATGGGTATAAAATAGGCCTCAATGTGGCTAAGGGCTGAGAGCGACCGGGTCCCAACAGGACACACACAGTCAGGGGGATTCACAGAATGAAATGTCCAGCTCGCTGAGAAAGGGGGCCACTCCCTGTTTGTACTGAATACAAAAAAACTACATAAAAACAAAAAAGTGAGCCGGAGTATGAGATGGTATACATGGAACTTGTGAGACCATGTTCACACTGGCCATGAGACTAAGAGAAACCAAGGAAAAAAATTGTGAAAACATACCCTGCTGTAACTAAATAAAAAGCATAGTGCATATAAACATAGGGTACTTAGTAAACACTGTTTTTGATCAAAAAAAGCATAAAGCTATCCCACCAAATGTCAAGGTATACCCAGTTGGGATAGTACCTAAACTCTCTAATATTAAAACCTTACCATGGGTCTAAAATAGGCCTCAATGTGGCTAAGGGCTGAGAGCGACCGGGTCCCAACAGGACACACACAGTCAGGGGGATTCACAGAATGAAATGTCCAGCTCGCTGAGAAAGGGGGCCACTCCCTGTTTGTACTGAATACAAAAAAACTACATAAAAACAAAAAAGTGAGCCGGAGTATGAGATGGTATACATGGAACTTGTGAGACCATGTTCACACTGGCCATGAGACTAAGAGAAACCAAGGAAAAAAATTGTGAAAACATACCCTGCTGAGAAAGGGGGCCACTCCCTGTTTGTACTGAATAGGTACACTGACTGTTTGCTAGTATAATGGCTTAGTTAAAAAGAGTTGGAGTGTGCAATGCAGGCAGACGTGCTGCAAATATCTTTCCACTAGTTTGACTACACAAAAGTACAATAGCCACGTTTAGGATGCCACTAGGTACACTGACTGTTTGCTAGTATAATGGCTTAGTTAAAAAAAGTTTGAGTGTGCAATGCAGGCAGACGTGCTGCAAATATCTTTGCACTAGTGTGACTGCACAAAAGTCCAATAGCCACGTTTAGGATGCCACTAGGTACACTGAGTGTTTGCTAGTATAATGGCTTAGTTAAAAAGAGTTGGAGTGTGCAATGCAGGCAGACGTGCTGCAAATATCTTTCCACTAGTGTGACTACACAGAAGTACAATAGTCACGTTTAGGATGCCACTAGGTACACTGACTGTTTGCTAGTATAATGGCTTAGTTAAAAAAAGTTGGAGTGTGCAATGCAGGCAGACGTGCTGCAAATATCTTTGCACTAGTGTGACTACACAAAAGTCCAATAGCCACGTTTAGGATGCCACTGGGTACACTGACTGTTTGCTAGTATAATGGCTTAGTTAAAAAGAGTTGGAGTGTGCAATGCAGGCAGACGTGCTGCAAATATCTTTGCACTAGTGTGACTACACAAAAGTACAATAGTCACGTTTAGGATGCCACTAGGTACACTGACTGTTTGCTAGTATAATGACTTAGTTAAAAAAAGTTTGAGTGTGCAATGCAGGCAGACGTGCTGCAAATATCTTTGCACTAGTGTGACTAGACAAAAGTCCAATAGCCACGTTTAGGATGCCACTAGGTACACTGACTGTTTGCTAGTATAATGGCTTAGTTAAAAAGAGTTGGAGTGTGCAATGCAGGCAGACGTGCTGCAAATATCTTTGCACTAGTGTGACTACACAAAAGTCCAATAGCCACGTTTAGGATGCCACTGGGTACACTGACTGTTTGCTAGTATAATGGCTTAGTTAAAAAGAGTTGGAGTGTGCAATGCAGGCAGACGTGCTTCAAATATCTTTGCACTAGTGTGACTACACAAAAGTCCAATAGCCACGTTTAGGATGCCACTAGGTACACTGACTGTTTGCTAGTATAATGGCTTCGTTAAAAAGAGTTGGAGTGTGCAATGCAGGCAGACGTGCTGCAAATATCTTTGCACTAGTGTGACTAGACAAAAGTCCAATAGCCACGTTTAGGATGCCACTAGGTACACTGACTGTTTGCTAGTATAATGGCTTAGTTAAAAAGAGTTGGAGTGTGCAATGCAGGCAGACGTGCTGCAAATATCTTTGCACTAGTGTGACTACACAAAAGTCCAATAGCCACGTTTAGGATGCCACTGGGTACACTGACTGTTTGCTAGTATAATGGCTTAGTTAAAAAGAGTTGGAGTGTGCAATGCAGGCAGACGTGCTGCAAATATCTTTGCACTAGTGTGACTACACAAAAGTCCAATAGCCACGTTTAGGATGCCACTAGGTACACTGACTGTTTGCTAGTATAATGGCTTCGTTAAAAAGAGTTGGAGTGTGCAATGCAGGCAGACGTGCTGCAAATATCTTTGCACTAGTGTGACTACACAAAAGTCTAATAGCCACGTTTAGGATGCCACTAGGTACACTGACTGTTTGCTAGTATAATGGCTTAGTTATCACACATGCCGTTGCTTCTCTGGCTAAAAGTCCACTTAGCTGTGTGTGTGTCTGGGATTGGCTGACATGCTGGCCCGCCCCACTACACGCGCGCGCTTAGGGAAGGAAGACAAGGAAAAAAAATGGCGATCGCCATTATACAAACAGCAGTGATCTGAAGGCGCTGTTCCCGCACACTATACACTGAAATGTCATAATAGTGTGAGTCACAGAGTGACTTACACTATTACAGCGGAAAGCCAGCTAGGAATTAGCTGTTTTTTTGCTGCTAGAACCGTTCTCGAACGTTTCTAGAACTATCGAGCTTTTGCAAAAAGCTCGAGTTCTAGTTCGATCTAGAACAGGCCCCAAAATCACTCGAGCCTAGAACTGGAGAACCTCGAACCGTGAACCGCGCTCAACTCTAGTGACTAGAACTATCGAGCTTTAGCAAAAAGCTCGAGTTCTAGTTCGATCTAGAACAGCCCCCAAAATCACTCGAACCGCGAACTGGAGAACCACGAACCATGCTCAACTCTACTCAAGAGACCTTCACTTAAGGTAGAACCTTGTTTTATTTGTTCATTCAGGATTAAAACCATCATCAACCCGTTTCCTTCTGCTTTGCCTTACCTGCAGGATATAAAATCCATAATCTATGTCATAAATCTCTTTTAAAGTGATTTGAGTGTTCAGAAACCCCTCGACCCCTGCTTTTGGTGGTTGGGTCTTTGAAGTTTGAGGTGTCCAGAATTATTGATTCCTGGGTCGGGAGTCATTCTCTGGAGGGGTTATGATCCTGAGGAGAGGACTAGGGTACCAGCATCAAATATTCATGCAGAGCGCCTGGTTAGGGCTCTTTATTGTTGTCACAGAGAGAGACAAAGTCTTGAGGGTCTTGATGCCCCTTATAGAGAAAGGGGAACTGTCATGCAGTGTGCTGCTCTATACGCACCATGTGTAATGGCGACTTCTAAAACCTTATACTGCGTTGCATCCCCCAGCTTTGTGTAGCAGTGAAAAACAGCTGCATACAGGCTTTAGTATGTCATTCTCTGTATACAGGCCGTTTATTAATCTAAACTTATTTGTGTGCCAAAGAATAATGAGAACCTGTAATTGGGGGAGTGGTGGTGGTGCTGCTTGTAGTGTAGTTGATTCAGGAGGAGAACATAGTAGATGTGTGCTTGCTATGCTCCAAACTGAAACACCTTCCACGTCTGCTTGCAGGCCACAGGCTGATCTTCATCATTTATTAGGCCCAACTACCACTGAATGAATGGTGAGACCAGAACATGTTCAGGTGGTTTTAGATGATATGGCTACCAGTGCCTCCAGTTCCTTTGCATAGTCTTCCACAGCTGAATGCTTAGAGTCATCTCCTAACTTCTATGGTTATCTTCCCTCCACTGTAACCCATTAAAAATCAGCCAAGCAGTGTGAGCCACAAGTCATGCAGCATTCACTTATGCTTTTTGATGACTCTGTTGGTTGGAGTCCTGTGGCCCATCCACCTGGCACTGCCCCAGAGGTGGAAGAGACCAAATGTACTGATGCCCAAACACTTGTTGTGTTGAAGGATGACTCTGTAGGAGAACTGGTGAACATGGTCTGCGGATCACTGCACCATAGCCCAGAGGATGAAGAAACACAGGTGCCAAATACTGTGCCTCTTGTCAATTTACAGACTGGAAAGGAGGGCAGGGCTGAGGAGTGGCGGAAAGATGATGTCAGGAATGACAACAAGGTGCTTGACCAAACCTAGAGCAAAGGCCATGATGGTTACATGCACAGCTCCCATGAAGAGGAGGTGTTCATGCAGTCAAAGCAGTAGCACAGCAAAAGAGAGAGCATGCAGCAAGTCTTGTGGACGTCCCACAACCAGTAAGTTCACACGAGAGAAAATCTACCAGCAAAGCCACCTCAAAAGAGCAAAGGATGAAAACTTACATCAGTTCACCTGCATTCGGACTTTTCCCTCCATGGAGCATGGAAAACACCATGTGCGGTGTGAACACTGAGGCAAAGAAAAAATCAAGCTTCCAAGGTTTGGATAAAATTTCAGGCTTTATTGCAAACTTACTAGTTAAAATCCAAATAACAAAGTTATCTAGGCAGGTTGTGCACAGCCCCAATGGGGGACTAAAAGGAAATAAATAAATAAATGGATTGACCGTGGATGTTGTGACGACACAGACTTTTTCAATGTGTATCCTGGGTTAATTTTCTTACATTAGCCAGACGTATTGTTCTTCTGTGTATTAACTCATGCTTGCTAAACTATGGTTTCTGCCAGACCCTTCTGAGCATTCATTGTCATGTAGTTGTGTATTGCTTTTCTAATGTAAATTACCTCAGTGGCTATTGTCTAGTTTGTGGTTTGCAGACTACATGTAAATATCCTCAGTCTGTCTGTCCACATCATTTAAATGAACATTATCCATGCAGCTTGAAATTCATCCAATAAGAGAAGCAACCTTGTACAACCAATCCAATAAAGGCACAGTATATCCTAAGGGAAGGCGCGGGCTATGCAAAGGTACTTCTTGGAGTCACCAGTTGTTGATGGATGTTGCATGATCGAGTCTAAGCTCTTAGGAACTGGCTAGGAGATCAGAACCAGGATGCCTTGTGGACTTGGTATAGGGACTTTGGCTCCGACTAGAGGATCACTTGGCTACATAGCTTCAATCTAGGGACTTCGATTCCAATTGGAGACCATAACCACAGTCTAGGGATTTTGACTCTGGCTGCCAGGATTATATCATATCATCATACTAGAGACTCTTGCTGCATGCTACCAATCTAGGACCTGTGGATCCGATTGGCAAGCCATAACTGAACCTGCATTATAATACTATATGGACTTCAGCATTGAAAGAAAGGATTCGGCTAAGATATCAAGGACTACATAAGGAAGGAATCCAGCTTGGGACTATCCAGTCATCTGACTACAGACTTTGTAGACCTCAGCCAGCTTCCTAAATCTGGCATTTTTCCATTCTCGGTGGGTGCCCGCCGAAAGCGGGGTGCTGCTGGATTGGAGTAAGTAGCCCTGGAAGCTCTGAGGCACGGACATTCTAATCCCTGGTCAGCCAGTGGAAGGGTGAGAAACTGTTGCCAGTTACATTCTGTGGTTTTGCTGGTTATGTGCCATATGCCGTTAATTATTTGGGGATCCAATAAAGTCTTAATATTGTGATTCCCTCACCCTGTGTTGTCTGAGTAGTGTTCCACCCACGGTTAAGGAGGTCGGGCATTCAGTTGGAATGAGCCCTGGGCCATGCTGTCTTTCTAAAGGCGGCCGGGCCAGCGGACGAGTGCACCCACTGACCCCCGTGTCTCCACAGATGTTGTTCAAGCAGCTACATGTTTCAGACTGAAGAGTCCTTTGTCAAAGCAACAATGTTGGATGGGTTCCATGGCCCATCTCTGTTTTAATTGGGGGCTGTGTGATGTATCTTGGTCAGTGAGAGCTGTGAGAGTCAACTGGGTAAACAGGCTGTTTAGGGGCCCTTTTTTTAACATTTGGTAGTCTGTGGGTGAACGTTGTCAATCTTATAGGGGACAATTTTTGTTAAACTTGTTGCTCTGTGGGTAAACTATGAGAATGTTCTATGTTTGCTTGCTTCGAACAATATTTTTTTGAAAATAAATGCTTCAGAAACCTGGGCTAGACACTAAGCAGCATGGGTGAGCCACTTCAAGTGTAAATGGCAGGGACTGGCAGTAGAAAGTCTAGCCGGCAGACTGCCAGCTTGATCATAAATTCAACTACGAGCCTTTTAAATGCAACAGCTATGCTGTATGCATCAGGTGCTGAAAATGAATCTCTGTATGAGGAACTTGGAAAATAGGCTCTTTCGGGCTTTTTTTTAAAAAATGTATTTCTGTGATGGTACTATTGAAATCTTAGCTGTGATTGTGAAATGTGAAAACTTTGTCGGCAGGGTGTAACATAATGTTGGCTGTGCCTTAGACGGAAACCGTTTTGGCGCATGTCATAACACCATTGTGGAATGGTGGACATTTCTCTGTCTGTGTTTTCTCTTACTTCGCTCGTCCACCTCCTCCTCCTCATCCTTTCAGTACAGCATCTGCACGAGCAACCTCAGCTCAGCACAGCCAGGGGGAAACAACAGCAGGCTGTTCTGAGACTCAGTTGTTTGGGGTTAAAATTCCCCACTGAGCTGGAGCTGTGGATGGACTCCATATGGGCCTTATTAAAATTGCTGCTCTGTAGGGCAACTTTGTCTATCTTTTTTTTTTTTAACTAGAATGTATTTATTAAGATTTTCAACATAAAGACATGTAAACAATAGAGGCGGCAGTGCCTCTTTCTCAACCCCATCACTCCCGCCACATACATGCACCAATCAAACAGTCTCTAAAGGAAAGTATAACGAAAGTTGCAGCTCGTTACAGTAAGTACTTCATGTCAAGTAATGTCAAAATGCATTAACAGTTTACAAGTTCAGTAAAACTTGATATTAAATTTCGAATTTAGAATTACCGTACTGTTCTCACCACCTCTCACTATTATGATGGTTTCTGCTATGTTCCACATATGCTCCACACCTTTAGTCTTAGTTTAAAATAGACCCAGGAGAAATCTAGCTAATTCCTTTGAGGCTAATCCCAAACCGTCAATCCACTGGGCCCATATATTTTCAAATTTGAGGACACAGTTCCTTTTCCAATATACACCTTTCTACAAATTTATCAGCCAGTTAACTTTATTGATATATTCTGCAATTATGGGAGTTTGGACAGACATCCAGCATTGAACAATGAGTTTTCAGGCCATAAACAGCATTCTGGAGACATCCAGTTTCCCCTCCTCTTCAATAGGTAAATCTTCTATTTATCCCAGAATGCATTCAAAGGGTGCCAGGCTCAGCTCGACCATACATACTCTATTGACTATTCCTAGCACACCTCTTCAGAATATTTCAAGATTTGGACACGACCACATCATATGTAGTAAATTAGCCGGGCATATTTTGCATCGTGGACAGAGAGGATCAGTTCTGACTCTAATGTCGAACAGAAATTTAGGTGTGCGGTATACCTGGTGTATTATGTATAAGTGTGACAGTCGGTGAGCTTCTCCCAACGATAGACCCGGAACTCTTTCTAATATTTCTGCCCACTGATTGTCCTCTATGGGACCTATATCTCACTTTCATTTTTCCTTCGAATTTACCAAATAGTTCAGGAGCACCAGATTTAGAATATCCTAGTATAAGTAAGAGATCACACCCGCTGAGCCTCCAGAAGTTGCGATTCACTGTATGACCTTGTTCTCTTGTATCAATCTACCCGCATTAAGACTCTCTGCATGGTATGCCTGTCCCAATTGTAGATACTTATAGAATTCTGAATTCTGAATCCCATATTCAAATTCAAAATTCAAAGTCTACTGATCCCCCTCAGAACCCAGCTCCCAAACTCTTCCAGTCAATGTAGATTAGAAAACCATGGAGTCTTCCATATGGAGGTGTATAGAGAGGCTTCCTGTATGTCCTGTATTTTTTTAATTTTCTCCCATATTTTGTGGATTAGCAGTAGAGCATGGGCGCCGTGCGCGGCTGTTCTAAAGCCTCCTGACTCTAAAACCTAATAAAGTCTAGGGGAATCAAAGTACTGTTGTAAAAGCAGTCGCTGTGCCCTTACCCTCCAGGATCTTCCCATCCCCGAATATGTTGAAGCTGAGCTGCCACATAGTATACCCATGGGTTAGGAACTGCCAGACGCCCATTTCTTTTGTCTCTCTTTAAGGTCTCCAGTCTGACGCGTGGCGACTGTCTGCTCCTGATCAACTCCCGAAATAGTGACTTTACTTTGTGGAAAAATCTCTTTGGCACCCATTCTGGAGAGTTATGTAGCATGTACAACAATTGGGGCATACAGATCATTTGATTAGGTTGGTGCGGCCCACTACTGTTAAGGCCCTTTTACACACTGAGACTTTCAGCAATCCCACCAGCAATCCCAACCTGATAGGGATCGCTGGTAAGTTACTAGGAGGTTGCTGGTGAGAGGTCACACAGTCAGACGCTCCAGCGATCCCACCAGCAACCTGACCTGGCAGGGATCGCTGGAGCATCGCTACACGGGTTGCTGATGAGCTGTCACCAGCAACCAGTCACCAGCCCCCAGCCAGCAGCGATGCACTGAAGCGAAGCTGCGCTTGGTAACTAAGGTAAATATTGGATAACCAACCCGATATTTACCTTGGTTACCAGCGCACGCAGCTACACGTGCAGTGAGCAGGGAGCAGCGCACACTGCTTAGCGCTGGCTCCCTGCTCTCCTAGCTACAGTACACATCAGGTTAATTACCCGATGTGTGCTGCAGCTACATGTGCACAGAGCAGGAGCCGCGCACACTGCTTAGCGCTGGCTCCCTGCTCTCCTAGCTACAGTACACATCGGGTTAATTACCCGATATGTGCTGTAGCTACACGTACAGAAAGCAGGGAGCCGCGCACACCGCTTAGCGCTGGCTACCTGCTCTCCTAGTTACAGCACACATCGGGTTAATTACCCGATGTGTACTCTGCTACACGTGCAAGGAGCAGAATCCGGCACTGACAGTGAGAGCGGCGGAGGCTGGTAACGAAGGTAAATATCGGGTAACCAAGGACAGGGCTTCTTGGTTACCCGATGTTTACCGTGGTTACCAGTGTCCGCAGAAGCCGGCTCCTGCTGCCTGCACATTTAAGTCCCCTTTACACACTGAGACTTTCTAGCAATCATGCTGCACAGCGGGAAACAAAGGACCAAAGAATGGTCCTGAACGATTTGTAGTGATCAGCAACTTCACAGCAGGGTCCAGGTCGCTCATGTGTTTTACACACTGCAATGTCGCTGGGGAGGTCGCTATTACGTCACAAAACCGGTGACGTTACAGCGATGTCGTTTGCGATGTTGCAGTGTGTAAAGCCACCTTCAGAGGTAAAGAAGACCAGATATCTCTTTTGTCCTTAAACTTAGAGAGAATTGGTGCTAGGTTAAGGTTCTTGTAGTCCTTGACATGGGCAGTGAACTTTATCCCTAAGTATTTAAATTGAGTGACTACCTGTAGACCCGATTTTACGTAGTTAGGTGTTAGCAGATAATCCTGCCCATTGGATGACTCCATTCTACTACATCCTGATCGAACAGCACGGAAATTAGCATCATGTAGAAACATAAAAGCATAGTTAGAACTGCAAACACCTTGTCCCCCCTCCCCATCCCACAAACAAACAGTAGTTGTAATACAACACTAAAGTTGAAATGAAGGCACCAGTCCATCCTGAAGCCGTAAATGGAATCAATTAAAAAACTAAAAAATTTAAAAAGAGCCAACATACACAAAAAAGAGAAAAACAAAAGGGAGAAAATGAAAAAAAAACTTTTATGAAAAACTTTTGAAGGGATCTTCTGGGACTGGACACTGAAAACGAAAATAGCCTTTCCACTGAGTCAATTATTATGTGATGTCAGCGGACAATCTACTGGTAATCTATGGCACATGACTTTAGGTGTTGAACATCAACATTGCGGGTTTTGCCTGAGCTGTTGCTCATTTGTGATGAGCCACCGGAGAGAGTCTTTAGGATTTTCGAAGAAGAAAGTCTCATTTAGTGCAGCAACCCCAAGCTTCGCTGGGTATAACATGGAATAGGAGATTTGTGCATTTCTCAGGCGTAGTTATAGATCTGTAAATTAAGCTCTTTTTTTGAGATTTCGACTGAGTAATCAAGGAAAAATGAGATTCTGTAACCATCCACCATTATGGGACCTTTATTTCAGACCATTCTGAGAATAGCATCCCGGTCTTTATAATGAAGTAGTTTCATCAGGACAGGTCTTGGCAGAGCTCTACATGGGAGGGGTCTGGTGGGCACCCTGTGGGCTCTTTCCACAGCGTATAGCGGGGACAAGACCTCTGCACCAAATATTTTGTGCAGCCATTTCTCAAAGAATTCAGTTGGGTTTACTCCCTCTGTTTTTTCCTGGACTCTAATCACTCTCACATTATTTCTTCTCAGTCTGTTTTCTAAGTCTTCTGTCTTGTTGAGCAAGGCCACCAGTTGCTGGTGGTGTCTATAGGAGTCACGAATAACTTGGGGCATTTTATCCTCAAGGTCACTAATTTTCCCTTCTGATGCTGCTATACGATCATTCACTTTTTGCAGACCTTGTCTCATGCCTGAGATTTCATCTTTAATCTGGCCCATTTGTATACTGAGGGATGCTATATTGGTGCCATATTGTGTTATAGCTGTAAGGACATCCTTCAGTGTGGGCTCTCTTCCTTGTTGGGTTATGACACTCTTTTCAGCAGATATGTGCTGCATAGGAACTGGGATTTCAGGCCAGGCCTGCACACCGGAGTGTACTGACAGGGAGCTAATACTACTCTCCTCATCCTCCTCCGTTAGAGCGTGGGAGCTGCTCTTTGTGTGTTTCAGCTTTTCTGGCTCCTTATGTGAGGAGGGAGCACTCCTCTCTGGCCCCCTGGAAAATCCTTTCAGTTTCTCTGCAGCGTGCGCAGCCGACGACCTCCGCGCCTTGGTACCTGGAGTGGACGCTGTGGCGCCATTTTTCAAGTCCCCATTGTTTCCCGCCGCTGCCTCCTTCTGCCTTTTGCCTGCTCCTCCAGCTATGAAACAGCCATCTGACCTTTTCGGTGAGTGCAGGGGGATCTCCGGGGGCAGTATATCAGTAAGTGAACTCTGTTACGACCCAGTGGAGCTCAGGATAAGTTACAGTCCCCGGAGCACTCCCTCTCTGCATCCTCTCACATCTCCGGCCAGGCCACACCCCCAACTTTTCCTATCTTGAGTGTGTGGGTGAACCAGAAATACAGACTACATAAGGGACATGTTCTTAAACTTGTTGCTCTGTGGGGGAAGTCTGGCAATCTTGACTGTGTAGGTGAACTGGGAATACAGGCTCTGTATGGGCCCTTTTTAAATTGTTTGTGGAGAATCTCTGAAATCCATCTCAGTTTCACTGTTAACATTTTTAGTTTCTTCATTTAGTTGCTATGTAATCATAATTGCTAGGGTGAGGGAAGCCCTTTAAGTTATTTATCAATATTTGTGTACGGGACATTTGGTATGCTCTTACCCTCATTTAGGTACCTTTTGCAGCCCCCTGGCGCTTACCGCAACCATTTTACAGCCCCGAACTTGGGCTCCCCATTGACTTGTAAGGGGTTCATTGATCAGGATCAAGTTTGACGTCAAGTTCGCTTGCCAAACCCAATGTTTTTTTTTTTGGTCTGTGCTGATTTGGCAAACCCAAATGTCCATGAGTTTGCTGGTCATCACTAATCCCGAGCCATGTTTCTAAGTAAAAACAAAAGAAAAATGTTATTTTTCTCAGAAGCAAAGGAAGAGAAAAAGAAATAATAAACGCTACCCGAAGCTGAAATAAAGTTTTACTCTTCTAAGATTTCCCCACCTCTCTTGATGTTTTCTAAACACCTTTCCAATGATGTTCTTCCAAAAGCACCAAGCCGTGGTGATGCTATGGGCACGAACGTTGTATAGGCCGGTGCTGAACAGAAAGCTCCCTGCCTATCATAGATGTTGGCAAATTGTAATATCAGCGGGGATAGTATTTATATAGACAAGTGTGTACCCTGCAGATAAATGTCCTGTCTTCCCTGCACTGTCAGCACACGTCACTCATCTTACTGCAGCTAGAAAACTGTCTAATGATGTGTAATTATGGTAATGATGTGTGGACTGTCCTGTTAAAGGAGAGTGGATTTGAATGCTAGTTCATGCACTAGGAAAGTAGCAAGGTTGCATATATTTATCAGGAATGTAATAGATTTGTATGCGTATTCTGTGTATCTAGCAGAGATGAATGTGTGTACTAAATGTAGAAGAGTTGTAAATATAAACTCTTGCTGTAGCAGAGCTGTACGTGTGTATTATGAATGTAGAAGAGCTGCATATATATACTATGGATGTGGCAGTGCTGTGTGTTGTGTACTATGGATGTAGCAGTGCTGTATGTGTGTACTATGAATGTAGTCACGCACCCACGGGGTCTGAGGTTACCTGTCACCGGGCCGCTGTGCTTCTCCTGGGTCACTGCGGTGGCCTTGACCTGTTCCATGACCCAGGTGGTGTCAATTAAGACAGGGATGGGGATGATGGGGGTAGTTGTTCGTGATGCCACCTGTGGTGTGCGAACAATTATTATCCGCCGCTACAGACTTCTCTCTTCTGGGGTGGATGGTAATGCAGCTCGAGTGTCACAGCTCTCCACAGGCAGAGCTTGGCCCCAGGGGGGACGTTAGGAGTGGTAGTTGCCTAAGGCGAAGGGGCGCGATGTTGGAAGCGCCAGCAGTAATGGGACAACATAGAGGGTGCAGTTCAAGTTCTTTACTCACTGGAAGAACACTGCCATTGGAGCACTGAGCTACGCTGTGATGGGCTTCAGCCGATCCCGGATACTTTGGAGGTCGAGACCGGTGTTTCCTTCTCTCTGTCTCCTTTCGTCGGTTTCCCTCCACCCCCTGTTTCGGGGCCGTGGAACAGGTCATGGGTGCCTTCTGCAGTCCCCGTGAACCCTTGGATCCTCCTTCTGTCCTAAGAACCTGGGTCAAGGCTCCAGTTCCAGAACACGGGTCCCGAAATGTCTATGTCATTGCTTATCTCTTCCTGAGTGCGACCTGATGCTTGCAGCGCCCGGAACAGACTGATTAATGTGTGAGATGGCTCCTAACTACCCCTGTTAGTGCCCTGCCTCCCAGGTTCCTCAACTAGTGGGCAAGAGGTCCCATACCTCATGATGGCCACCCCAGCACCTACCCTAGCCCAGTCCCAGTGGAAGATCTCCCATGTTATGTGATGGTTGAGTGTGTTGTTGGTGGTTTACCGATAACGACCTACTCCGTATCCGAGATGAATACTGCACCTCTGGTGAGCAGAACTTAGTGTTTTTAATTATGGATGTAGTAGAGCTGTACGTGTGAGCTATGGAACTGGCAGATATCTGTAAGTATATACTGCAGGAATTAAGTACGGTTATAGACAGACTATTAGACAGATTATTTTTAATACTTTTAATCTTCACAGATCCCATAATAACAGAAACTGTATCGCAGGACTGGTGCTTAGCAACTATAGTGCAAATATTCAAAAAGGGGACGAAATCTGAGCCTGGTAATTATAGGCCGGTAAGTTCGACCTCTACCATGGGTAAAATCCTTGAGGGTTTCCTAAGAGATAGCGTCTTGAATTATTTTAAGAAGAATAACATCATGTCTAAGGACAATTAAACCCAAACTTTAAAACAGGTGTATATACCGAACACCATGTGTCCAGCACTAAACACCAAACACAGACTTTTGCCTGTACGTCCTCTTCCTGTTTGTATTTGTCACTTGAATAAAGCTTGTTGAAAGGTTGCAGACCAGCAAGTCATCAAGCTTTTAGCCAGTGTGCACTTCGAGAGATATTTCAGCCATACTAAATATACTTGAAAAAGCTCTGACTGGCAGTGTCACCCAATGACTTAGCAAGATTAAAAGCTGGATCACGGGCCATGGCACCATTTTGTCTTCACTAGAATAGGGGGAGAACACTGTTGGAGTGAGGGACAGTGATCAGTGCATTTAATTGTAAATCAATTACAATGCTGCAACCTGCAGCTTTGTATAGTGGTCAAAGACAGCAGTGTAATCTATTAGCTCAATTTAGCCAAAAACAGTGTGCCAATGGCTGTGCAACCTTATACTGCATTACATCCCACAACTTTGCTCAATGTTACCAAACAGTGTACAGGTGGTTTAATCTATTAGCTCAATCTAGCAAAAACAAAGTTTTTCACAGTGTGCCTTGCTGTGCCAATAGCTGTGCAGCCTTATACTACCTTACATCCCGCAGCTTTGCGTAGCGATAGCAAACAGCATACAGTTGGTGTAATCTCTTTATGGCCACAGTGCCACCAAACCCCAAAATGGAAACAGAGTCTTAGTCCATTATTCAAAGCTGCCATATTCAGATAGTGCTGCCTGCTTTGAACAATTATTTTTTCAAAATAAATGCTTTGGATTCCTAAGATACACACTGAGCACCATAGGTGAGCTGCTTCAAGTGTAAATGCCTGGGACTGGCAGTAGCAAGTCTAGCTGGCATACCTCTGGCTCAGTGACATACTGCCAATAGAGGCAGGCCATGCCACTCTTATGGAGCCCGTGAGCTTGGGGGGGCCCAGCCCTGGCTGCCGGCGGTTTATGCGCTTTCATCATTCCCAGCAAGAGGGGCCTGTGCCAGTCACTAAGCAGCTGATTAAGGCCGCTGGGGTCCAGCACTGTTTGTATATCTGCAGGCCGGCCACAATACAGAGATGCAGACTTGCCCACACTGCAAACTGTGTGAGCTCTGCTGAAGAGATGGGAGTGGCCAGACAGCATCTTCTTCCAGTCGGAG
Organism: Anomaloglossus baeobatrachus; assembly: GCF_048569485.1. Lineage (NCBI taxonomy): Eukaryota > Metazoa > Chordata > Amphibia > Anura > Aromobatidae > Anomaloglossus > Anomaloglossus baeobatrachus. Next base: position 189,538,010 of record NC_134358.1, read on the forward strand.
AGCTGTGAGAGATGTCAGGAGGAGAACAGCCAATATGAGGGGGACGGAGCATGTTCTGTACAGCGCAGGAAAAAGAAAAGATGAAAAGGAAAACTGTGCAGGAAAAGGAGCAGATACCAGAGCAAGCAGAGAAAACAGAGCAGAGCAAATATTCAAAATGAGCAGAGCAAACAGAGAGCAGAGCAAACAAGAATATACAGAGCACAGAATGAACAGAAAGAAAAAGCAGAGGACAGGAGCTGAACAACACTGCCACAAGCACCCATAGATACTGCAGCAGGGAGGCGGAGCCACTAACATGATCTCTCACATTACAGGAGCAGGTGAGTATTATAATGTACAAATGTACTTGTAACACTACTATCATTACAAAAGTTACCACACAACACATAAGTAAAACCAACCAATAATCGAAAAGAGCAAGTATAGTATGTAGCTCTCACTATCACAACACGGACAAATTGACAGTAAGGAATTCCTCACCGTACAACAATAGGGTGACTCAATTCAAATATTTGCAACACCATGTGTGCGCCAAAATTATCCGTCACATACCCAGCAGTGTAAAGTGATCAAATTCATAAGTTGATAACACTGTGGCGAAAAAGTAGAAACTGTTCCAATAGGGGAGGGGGCAAAAAGGTAGCCACACAATACTCCCCAAATGGCAACAATCTGACCTTATATGTTCAATGACCTCCCAACGCGTTTCTTAATTAGCTTAATCATCAGGGGATTTTGGTCAACAAATCAGAAACTTCAGTCTAGTACGGACTTCTAACATGGTGTGTCCGGGCATGGCATAGTGCTTCATGTGTGGCTACCTATTTGGATATTGGGAGAATACTGTGTAATACTGTATACATGTGTAATGTGTATCAGCAGTATAGCACTTGCTTCACTAAGGAATGAAAAAAACAGAGGAGAAGGAGTGTAAAATGTAAAAAAAACTGTGAAAATATTTTATTAATCAAATACAGTGGTTGAAAAACAATGAAACACAAAATGATTTTGGGTTTCATTGTTTTTAAACCACTGTATTTGTTTAATAAAATATTTTCACTGTTTTTTGCATTACATACTCCTTTTCCTCAGTTTTTTTTCATATATAAAAAAATTAGTAGCTTGTTAAATGAATAACCTCTTCTCGATATTGGACACACCGGTGCGTCCTATAATGTGGATTGTTCCCGCAAATGGATGTACCACTGCGTCCTGGCAATCGTGAGTATACATGAACTGTGTATGCGCAGTCGCAGCCGGGAGCTTGGCTAAAGTAACAGCCAAACTTCAGCTATCATAACCAGTTCTGGTGCCTGCACTTCTCCTGGCTGTTTAACCCTATAAATGCAGTGATCTAGAGTGATTGCAGCATTTAGAAGCTTGAGAGAAGGAGAGGACTCCCTCTCTCATGTGATCATTGTCCCCAAGATCCAATCACAGGGGCCCAATGGTTGCCATTATTGCAGTAGGTCAAATAATGACTTCCTGCTCTTTCAGCTATAGTGGTCTGTTAGACCATTCCAGGAGCATGTTCAAACAGTCATTCTGCCTTCTCACACTGGGACTTGCAAAACAAATCATGGGACTGCATGATTTTTATTTATGCCCCTGCAACTGAATAATGTAATTATATTTTTTTTCACTGCACAATGGTATAAAATTCTGTGACATACATATGGTGTCAACATGCTTACTGCAGACCTTGGTGAATTATTTGAGGGGTCTATCTTGAAAAATGAGGTAACTTATAGGAAGGGTGACAACAGAGTGTTTGGTCACTTGTGTGGAGGTGAACTGTTCTTAATTAGGCCAGGTGTATGGGTCCTATTGTTTGTTATATCAAGAGAAGTTAAGCATTGTCTCTTCCCAGACTTATCGGCACCTTATTGTCTGTAAATGTGTATTGCCTCAACCCCTCTTACTGCATATTTCAGAGGAAAATTATGTCGTCGGATTGAACTTGCGATCAATGAGGGAGCAGCTATCTTCACCAATTTTGTAAGAGAACTTGGTGGTACAAAAGGTCATGCTTCTGCTACCAGTAGATTATTCTAGATGCTCCCATGGAAAGAACTTCAGCTCTAGCTGGGAAATCACAGAACTGGACCAAGAGAATCATTCTAGATCAGCTTAGTTGAGGAGCTTTGGTTTCAACTGATGAAACACAGAATTGCCTCCTAAGCTTGCCGCTATCTCTTCTCAGTGGGTACCCACTAAAAGTGGGCTGCTGCTGGACTAGGATAGTTGGTCCTGGAAGCCATGAAGTCATAAAGACTCTAATCCCTGGCAGGCTAGTGGAACTGTGAGACTCTGTTGCATATACCATCTTGTGTTCTTGCTGGGAGTGTACAATATGTTTTTGCCTGTTGTTGAATGAATAAAGTCTTACCAATGGGTAGTTCACTCACCTTGAGTAGCCTGAGTAGTGTTGTACCCATGGAAAAGGAGTGCAAGTGTTCAGTGGGATGAGCCCTGGTGCATGCAGTCTTTCTGAAGCAAGCAGACGAGAGCACCTGATGACCCTCATGTCTCCATGACTGGTGGCAGTTGTGGGATACTACTCAGCCCAGCTGATCTGTTGGAGCTACAGGGAACAGGTGTTTATAGACACGATCCAAAGGCTCCACAACCAGGGAGACATAGAGGCATACACAGCAGGCCATAGCTGAGGCATACAGGTTTAGGACACCAGCATGTATAACCCCACCAGCTCGGCCTTGGGAAGAGGAACAGAGTGGTTATATAGTCTCAGCAATTATTGATTACTACAGGAACTGTGCAAGTGTCGACAAATTGAATACAGGGCCATGGACACCCTGTCAAATTTAATACAAGAATTGGTCTGTTGGGACACATAGGAAATAAACTACGTGCCAGATCAAGGATCCCATTGTACTCTGCAATCAACAACCCAGTCCCAAGCAACCCAAATCCAGGAATTGTTGGCTGCAATCAGGCCCAAAGCATCAAGCGAGGAGAGAGCTTGTATTCTGCAATCAGTTTTGGCGTTCAAGTTTGCCTTCTACAGCTACTCAACCAGGACTATCTAACTACCCAGCAAAAGCCCTAAAATAATAAGGACTTACAAACAGGGCCTGTGACTTTCCCAATCCATGGTGCTGTTATACATGTGGGTGCCTTTGACATATCGATAAAAATTGTCTACAAAGCCGAGGCTTCATGTCTGAAGCCCGTCTGCCGACCCAGCTGGTCAAAGTCTGGCAAGATGAGTCATCGGGGCCTGTCTAAAGGATGCTACCCCAGGATCTAATAGAAGCAGAGGAAGTGGTCAACCCAGTCGAACACCCTCCCCGAGCCAACCTCTATTTCCTCATAACTGATGCTTGTCTGCTGGGCCAGCCAATCAACATATACCAAGACAAGCCATCAGGGTAAGAGGGATGCTACCTCTAGGATACACCAGCATCAGGGAAGGTGATCTACCTGGTCAGAGACCCTATACCAGCCAAACTCATTAGCCCCATGCCTGAAGCCCACCTGAAAGTCAACATCTGCTTTAACAAGCCATCAGAGTCTGAGGAGTGCTACCCCAGGATACACCATCCACGGAGAAAGTGATATACCCAGTTAGGCACCCTACCCCAGCCAACCTAATTTGCCCCATCCAGCCCATCAAGGTCAGTGACACACAGTCCAAGGGTCTTCGAGAAACTGAGTCTTCCATCACCCTGGTAAGCCCAGATATTGTTCACCCAGATCTCACTTTACCAAACCACAATATGACCACCTCTCTGGCTGGTGGCCAATGCTCAGACATCCCTCTAGGATGTGTGCAGTTGAATGGGGGCATTAACCAGGGAGAAGTTGAAATGAGGCTTATGGATGGCCTCCCTACACCTATTATTTTGGTAAATGACTTTAGGATAAGAAATATCCAATCAGTATCTAACAGCCATCACCCACAACCAAGCCAAGCAGCACCTTGATGCGGATTCTTCTGCCACCTCTTCCATGGATAATCCACATCCCAAACCTCCAGCATGTTCTTCTGTCTTCTTAGCACCTGAATATAACTGATCAGACTGTGGCCGCTTACAGGGAGAAAGGGAAGTTTGTGAAGTAAGGCGTTAGGGGAAGCCCAACTCATAGACCCCACCTTAGAGCTTGTCTTCACTGCATCTGCCCAGCTGGGGAAGCAAATCAGGGGAAGGTATACAGATGGGAGCTTCTGTTGCTGACCCCACCACTGAAAGAACAAAGATTATGGAAATGTTGGCATGTCGTCCCGAGAAAAGGACGAGGATGATTGGTAAAATATCACATCTGGCCACCCTGTCAACTGCGACCTTTGGCATGATCCATCAGTTTTCCTGGACTAATTAATAAGGGGAAGGAATGTAAAGACTAGAGATGAGCCAACGCGTTAGAGTTCGAGTTCGGTTCGTCGAACATAGGCTCCGTTTGACGAACGTTCGACGAACCGTTTCGACAAACAACTCGAACCCCATTGAAAACAATGGCAGGCAAACACAAACACATAAAAACACATAGAAAACACCTTTAAAGGTGTCCAAAAGGTGACAAACAACTCCCAAGACACCACAAACACATGGGAAAGTGACAAGGACATATACTCATGCAAAAGCAAAATAGCTGGACGAGTAAAAATAGGAGGAGAAATAGATATAGGCATGTCATGCCCTTCTAAAATCCTGTAAAACACAGCAAGTGGATTCCAAGCAGAGTCTCCCTATTTCCCAAAAATTGGGCCACAGACACCACTTAAGTGGCATCACTTGTCTCCCAGTTGCAAACTTGACAGGTAGATTTTCATGAAACACAATCCAAATCGACCAGCCTTTACTCTCCCCAGGATGACACAGGGGTAGAAAAATCTTTGCTGATCCATGACTTGTTCATCTTGGAACATTTAAAAAAAACAGCAAGGGGACTCCATCCAGAGTCTCCCTTTTTTCCAAAAATTGGGCCACGGACACCACTTCAGTGGCATCACTTGTACCCCAGTTGCAAACTTGACAGGTAGATTTTCATGAAGCACAATCCAAATCCACAAGCCTTTACTCTCCCCAGGATGACACTGGGTTGGCAAAGTCCTTGCTGATCCATGATTTGTTCATCTTGGATCATTGTTAAAAACACAGCAAGGGGACTTCAAGCAGAGTCTCCCTTTTTTCAAAAAATTGGGCCACACACATCACTTCAGTGGCATCACTTGGGCCCCAGTTGCAAACTGGACGTGTTTATTAGCATGAAGCACATTCAAAAATACGCCAGCCTTAACTGTCCTTAGGATGACACCAGGGTAGAAAAAACCATGCTGATCCATTACTTGTTTATCTTGGATTATTGTTAAAAACACAGCAAGGAGAATCGAAGCAGAGTCTCCCTTTTTTCAAAAAATTGGGCCACACAAAACACTTCAGTGGCATCACTTGGGCCCCAGTTGCAAACTGGACGTGTTGATTAGCATCAAGCACATTCAAAAATATGCCAGCCTTAACTGTTGCCAGGATGACAACGGGGTAGCAAAGTCCGTGCTGAACCATGACTTGTTCATCTTGGAGCATTGTTATTAACACAGCAAGGGGACTCCAAGCAGAGTCTCCCTTTTTTCCAAAAATTGGGCCACAGACACCACTTAAGTGGCATAAGTTGTCCCCGAGTTGCAAACTTGACATGTTGATTTGCATAAAGCACAATCCAAATCCATCAGCCTTTACTCTCCCCAGGATGACACAGGGGTAGTAAAGTTCTTGCGGATCCATAACTTGTTCATCTTGATGAACGTTAGTCTGTTCACATTGTCACTGGACAGACGCGTGCGCTTATCTGTCAGCATACACCCAGCAGCACTGAAGACACATTCAGAGACAACGCTGGCTGCGGGACACGACATGATCTCCAAGGCGTAAGTGGCAAGCTCAGGCCATTTTTCAAGATTTGAAGCCCAAAATGAGCAAGGCTCCAGTTGCACAGTCATGGCATTGATGTTCATTTGGAGCTACTCCTGTATCATCCCCTCCAGCCGTTGACTATGTGTCAGACTTCTTGTCTCTTGTGGCCTTGCAAACGATGGTCTTAAAAAATTATGAATCGATTCCATAAAATTGCTGTTACCACCAGATATGGTGTTGCTGGTACGGTTTGACTGATGATGACGAGACAGTCCCATGTTTGGCAAGTTACAACTGGGAGATTCACTCTGTGCACCACTGGTGTTTGGTGGAAAAGCCGAGCTAAGATTGCGTAACAGCTTCTGCTGATACTCCTGAATACGTGCGTCCCTCCCTATGGCTGGAATTATTTCGCCAAATTTGGACTTGTACCGGGAATCTCAGAGAGTGGCAACCCAGTAGTCATCACTACTTCTAATTCGGAGAATCCGAGGGTCATCTTGTAGGTAGTGCAGCAAGAAGGCACACATGTGTCTTGCGCATCCCTGCGGACCAAGTCCTTGCTGTGTTTGTGGCAGTGAGGTGATAACAGTGCTTTCTTCCTCTGACATCTCCCCCCAACCTCGAACAACTGAAATTTGACCAAGGTCTTCCATGCCCATCGCCAGTTCATCCTCCATTTCTTCCTAGGCTCCTGCACTGTCCTCAACATTTCAGCTGCTACCATGCGCCCTTGTTAATCCCTCTCCCTCTCACCGTCCCATACTTGCCACCTTGGTGATGCTAAACATGTGGACCTTGTAGATCTTGGTAGCCCTTCCGCATATGAATCCTCCTGTACTTCCTCCCCTTCCTCTTGTCCCATCCCCTGACTCCAAATAGTGTTTAGAGTGTGCTCCAGCATGTAAATGACTGGAATTGTCATGCTAATAATGGCATTGTCAGCGCAAAACATATTTGTCGCCTTGTCGAAACTGTGCAGAAGGGTGCATAGGTTCTTGATCTGAGACCACTCTGTGGAAAGTCGAATTCCAGCGTGTCGGCACATCGCATTTCCGGCGATGAACCGGCAGGCCAAAAGACTTCTGGAGCGATGCAAGTCGGTCAGCTGCGTCGGTTGAACGGCGGAAGGGAGCAGAGAGTGACTGTGCCCTGTGCAGAAGCCCATCTAGGCCGGGAAAGTGGGTTAAAAATTGCTGGACAACAAGGTTCAACACGTGAGCCTTTCTAGGCACGTGTGTCTCCTTGCTCTTGCAAAGGGCCGCACCCAGGTTTGCAGCATTGTCGCACACGGCCTTTCCTCGCTCCAGGTTGAGTGGAGATAACCATTTACTAAACTCGGTCTCCAGAACTGACCACAAGTCCTCAGCTGTGTGACTCTTATTTCCCAGACATTTCAAGGTAAAGACTGCCTGATGCCGTTGAGCTCTGCTGCCAGCATAGTAAGGAGGTGTGCGGGATTCCTTCTGTGCAGTTACAACGCGGGTCGCCTGACCAGGCAGGCTTGGGGGTGAAGTGGAGGATCCAGACGAGGTTGAGGAGGCAGAAGCAGGGGAGGAACTTCGACATACAGAGGATTGACGCACAAGTCGTGGGGATGGCAAGACTTGTACAGCAGACCCTTCTCCAACTTGCACCATAGATACCTAGCGCCCAGTCAGCGATATGTACCGCCCCTGTCCATTCTTACTGGTCCAAGCATCGGTGGTGAAATGCACCCTGTCACACACAGAATTTCTCAAGGAAGCAGTGATGTTGTGTGCGACATGCTGGTGTAGCGCAGGCACACCTTTCTTGGAGAAGTAGTGGCGACTGTGCATCTGACACTGGGGCACTGCAAGGGACATAAGGTCTCGAAAATCCTCTGTGTCCACCAGTCGGAAAGGCAGCATTTCTGCAGCCAACAGCTTGCAGAGGGTGAAAGTTGACCTCTTAGCTTTGCTATGGCTCGGAGGAAATGGCCTTTTACTTGTCTACATCTGAGGGACAGAGATCTAGCTGCTGTGGGGAGACGGTTTTGAGTAGGGTGTCCCTGGAAAACTGCTGGTCTGTGACGAAAGTGCAGGCGGAGACATGATATTGCCTTCATCCAAAGTTGGTGTTCTCGATGTCTAAGAGAGCTGTACACTAGCACCTGTTTCCCCTCCCAAAACAACTGATGACCTGCCAAGCAAACTGCCTATTTCGGTTAAAGAGGTGGAAGGTCTTCCTGTTGCGGTTAAAGAGGTGGAAGGTCTGCATAGAAAAACATGTGAGACAGCTGTCCCCACAGTCACAGAGGATGAAGAGCGTGAGGATGCACTTGAAGGGGCAGACGGTGGTTGGCCCGTTCCGCTAGGCCGCATTATAGCACAGTGAGCTTCCCACTGGGACTTATGCTTGTTATTCATGTGACGGTTCATGGACAAAGTAGTCAAACTAGTGAGTTTTTGACCTCTACTTACAGATTGGTGACAAATCCTACAGATCACATGAGTTGGGTGATCCTTTGCGATGTCAAAAAAGGACCAGGCTATGGAACTATTAGAGCCCATGCGACCTGCAGAGCCACCCCGACTTGTGCTCAGAGGCAGAGTTGTGGCTGAGAAAGCAGTTGTTGATGTGCTTCCAGTACTCCGTCTTTGTCCAGGAAGGTGCAAGCTAACCTCGTCGTCAGTCTCATCCTCCTCCACCGCCTCTGCTGACCTCCTCGAGTGCCTGACTGTGGGTTGACAGTAAGTGGGATCTAGAACTTCATCATCAACCGTTGTGTTTGCACTGCCCTCGCCCTCAGACCTAACCTCTTCCTGCCCTGACTGAATATTTAAGTTGTCATTCCAATCAGGTATCTGAGTCTCATTGTCATCAGTATGTTCCTCATTGTCTCCACCAAGAGGTGTTACAGTTTGTGAATGAGGGTCTACATTGTGCTCAGAAACTTGGTCATCAGGGCCTGAATCAGACTCACAAAGTTTCTTCGCATCACTGCAGACCATTTCCTGGTCTGTACTCACTGCAGCTTGGGAGAAGACCTCTGATTCCCAGGCTATAGTATGACTGAACAGCTCTGCAGACTCACCCATCTCTGTTACAACATACTCTGCAGGGTGGGTGGAGACTTGAGAGCTGGGAGAAAGCAAGTGCTATTGGGTTGACAAGTCAGAGGGCTGTTGTTTTTTGGATGTTGAAGTTGATGTGGAGGAGAGGCCACTTGTTGGAGCACTTGAGATCCATTCAAGCATTTTCTTTTTTTGTGCATCATCTACCTTTGTTCCAGTAGTTCGGTTCTGTAAAAAAGGGAGCACATCAGATTGTCCACGGAAAGTAGTAGACATCTTACTTTTGCTTGAAGATGGCCTTTCTTCAGCAGATGTTACTGTAGCTGTACCACCTACCCCACGGACACAAACTTTTTTTCCCTTTCCAACACGCTTGTTCCCCTTTCCACAGCATCTGTCCTTTTGCCACACATTTTGTTTGTGACCAGATTGGACTTTTAAAATGTCGTAGCAAAAATGGAGAGGTGGTGTACAATGCAGAGGTGGTCTAGCTTTATTGACAGCTAAAGAACCAACACTGACTATCCCTGACAATGCAACTATGCAATTTTGCAATTTAAAATAGCATAGCAAAAATGGGCAGGTGTGTAGAATGCACAGGTGCTGTGGGTATCTGGACAGCAAAGGAACAATAACTTAGTATCCCAGACACTTATAGTATGCCACTAAAAGTCTCAGCACTGTTTGCAATTAAAATTGCGCAGCAAAAATGGGCAGCTATGTAAAAAGCAGAGGTGGTGTACCCTGCTTGGCACCAGAGGAACACTAAATTAGTATCCCAGACACTTTTAGTATGCCACTAAAAGTCTCAGCACTGTTTGCTATTAAAATTGCATAGCAAAAATGGACAGGTGCTGTAAGTAGCAGGACAGCAAAGGAACACTAAGTTAGTATCCCAGACACTTTTAGTATGCCACTAAGTGTCAGCACTGTTTGCTATTAAAATTGCGTAGCAAAAATGGGCAGGTGTGTAGAATGCACAGGTGTTGTAGGTAGCTGGACAGCAAAGGAAGCCTCACATTCTATCCCTGCCAATGAAAAAATGCACCAAGGAATTGCCTGAGCTGATATAGCCAGACACTGTTATATAAGGCCCTGCACAGCATTGGCACGGACCTGCCTAGCAACAATGCCTATGAACGGCTGCAATGCAGCCCTGAAAAGGGCTGAAATTACAAGTAGTCCCTATTACCTAAAGCACTGTGTCGATTGCACTGTATGTCTATAGCGCACACAGCAGCATCAGCAGCTGGTGCGGTGACTGTCACTCACCCGCAGCAGTGAGATAATGGCGGCGACGGGGAAAATGGCCGGGTCTTATAGAGCAAAAATATGTGACAGCCTGGCCCGCCCCACTGTACGCGCAGTTAGGGAAAAAAAATGGCGATCGGCATTCTTTCAGCACTGAGCAGCAACACTGATGTAAACCCCGTCCACCCCGCACACTATATGCTGAATTTTGATGATATCATGATTCACAGTGACTCACACTATTACAGTTAAAAGCCAGCTAGTAACTAGCTACGCTTTTTGTTGGTGGAACCGTTCTCGAACGTAACTCGTTCGGCTATACGTCATAACGTATTGAACCAGGGCTCGGCGGTGCTGCCACAGTCGCTGTACCATGTGGAAAGTCGAATTCCAGCGTGTCGGCACATCGCATTTCCGGCGATGAACCGGCAGACCAAAAGACTTCTGGAGCGATGCAAGTCGGTCAGCTGCGTCGGTTGAACGGCGGAGGGGAGCAGAGAGTGACTGTGACCTGTGCAGAAGCCCATCTAGGCCGGTAAAGTGGGTTAAAAATTGCTGGACAACAAGGTTCAACACGTGAGCCTTTCTAGGCACGTGTGTCTCCTTGCTCTTGCAAAGGGCCGCACCCAGGTTTGCAGCATTGTCGCACACGGCCTTTCCTCGCTGCAGGTTGAGTGGAGATAACCATTTACTAAACTCGGTCTCCAGAACTGACCACAAGTCCTCAGCTGTGTGACTCTTATTTCCCAGACATTTCAAGGTAAAGACTGCCTGATGCCGTTGAGCTCTGCTGCCAGCATAGTAAGGAGGTGTGCGGGATTCCTTCTGCGCAGTTACAACGCGGGTCGCCTGACCAGGCAGGCTTGGGGGTGAAGTGGAGGATCCAGACGAGGTTGAGGAGGCAGAAGCAGTGGAGGAACTTCGACATACAGAGGATTGACGCACAAGTCGTGGGGATGGCAAGACTTGTACAGCAGCCCCTTCTCCAACTTGCACCATAGATACCTAGCGCCCAGTCAGCGATATGTACCGCCCCTGTCCATTCTTACTGGTCCAAGCATCGGTGGTGAAATGCACCCTGTCACACACAGAATTTCTCAAGGAAGCAGTGATGTTGTGTGCGACATGCTGGTGTAGCGCAGGCACACCTTTCTTGGAGAAGTAGTGGCGACTGTGCATCTGACACTGGGGCACTGCAAGGGACATAAGGTCTCGAAAATCCTCTGTGTCCACCAGTCGGAAAGGCAGCATTTCTGCAGCCAACAGCTTGCAGAGGGTGAAAGTTGACCTCTTAGCTTTGCTATGGCTCGGAGGAAATGGCCTTTCACTTGTCTACATCTGAGGGACAGAGATCTAGCTGCTGTGGGGAGACGGTTTTGAGTAGGGTGTCCCTGGAAAACTGCTGATCTGTGACGAAAGTGCAGGCAGAGACATGATAGTGCCTTCATCCAAAGTTGGTGCTCTCGATGTCTAAGAGAGCTGTACACTAGCACCTGTTTCCCCTCCCAAAACAACTGATGACCTGCCAAGCAAACTGCCTGTTGCGGTTAAAGAGGTGGAAGGTCTGCCTGTTGCGGTAAAAGAGGTGGAAGGTCTGCATAGAAAAACATGTGAGACAGCTGTCCCCACAGTCACAGAGGATGAAGAGCGTGAGGATGCACTTGAAGGGGCAGACGGTGGTTGGCCCGTTCCGCTAGGCCGCATTATAGCACAGTGAGCTTCCCTCTGGGACTTATGCTTGTTATTCATGTGACGGTTCATGGACAAAGTAGTCAAACTAGTGAGTTTTTGACCTCTACTTACAGATTGGTGACAAATCCTACAGATCACATGAGTTGGGTGATCCTTTGCGATGTCAAAAAAGGACCAGGCTATGGAACTATTAGAGCCCATGCGACCTGCAGAGCCACCCCGACTTGTGCTCAGAGGCAGAGTTGTGGCTGAGAAAGCAGTTGTTGATGTGCTTCCAGTACTCCGTCTTTGTCCAGGAAGGTGCAAGCTAACCTCGTCGTCAGTCTCATCCTCCTCCACCGCCTCTGCTGACCTCCTCGAGTGCCTGACTGTGGGTTGACAGTAAGTGGGATCTAGAACTTCATCATCAACCGTTGTGTATGCACTGCCCTCGCCCTCAGACCTAACCTCTTCCTGCCCTGACTGAATATTTAAGTTGTCATTCCAATCAGGTATCTGAGTCTCATTGTCATCAGTATGTTCCTCATTGTCTCCACCAAGAGGTGTTACAGTTTGTGAATGAGGGTCTACATTGTGCTCAGAAACTTGGTCATCAGGGCCTGAATCAGACTCACAAAGTTTCTTCGCATCACTGCAGACCATTTCCTGGTCTGTACTCACTGCAGCTTGGGAGCAGACCTCTGATTCCCAGGCTATAGTGTGACTGAACAGCTCTGCAGACTCACCCATCTCTGTTACAACATACTCTGCAGGGTGGGTGGAGACTTGAGAGCTGGGAGAAAGCAAGTGCTATTGGGTTGACAAGTCAGAGGGCTGTTGTTTTTTGGATGTTGAAGTTGATGTGGAGGAGAGGCCACTTGTTGGAGCACTTGAGATCCATTCAAGCATTTTCTTTTTTTGTGCATCATCTACCTTTGTTCCAGTAGTTCGGTTCTGTAAAAAAGGGAGCACATCAGATTGTCCACGGAAAGTAGTAGACATCTTACTTTTGCTTGAAGATGGCCTTTCTTCAGCAGATGTTACTGTAGCTGTACCACCTACCCCACGGACACAAACTTTTTTTCCCTTTCCAACACGCTTGTTCCCCTTTCCACAGCATCTGTCCTTTTGCCACACATTTTGTTTGTGACCAGATTGGACTTTTAAAATGTCGTAGCAAAAATGGAGAGGTGGTGTACAATGCAGAGGTGGTCTAGCTTTATTGACAGCTAAAGAACCAACACTGACTATCCCTGACAATGCAACTATGCAATTTTGCAATTTAAAATAGCATAGCAAAAATGGGCAGGTGTGTAGAATGCACAGGTGCTGTGGGTATCTGGACAGCAAAGGAACAATAACTTAGTATCCCAGACACTTATAGTATGCCACTAAAAGTCTCAGCACTGTTTGCAATTAAAATTGCGCAGCACAAATGGGCAGCTATGTAAAATGCAGAGGTGGTGTACCCTGCTTGGCACCAGAGGAACACTAAGTTAGTATCCCAGACACTTTTAGTATGCCACTAAAAGTCTCAGCACTGTTTGCTATTAAAATTGCATAGCAAAAATGGACAGGTGCTGTAAGTAGCAGGACAGCAAAGGAACACTAAGTTAGTATCCCAGACACTTTTAGTATGCCACTAAGTGTCAGCACTGTTTGCTATTAAAATTGCGTAGCAAAAATGGGCAGGTGTGTAGAATGCACAGGTGCTGTAGGTAGCTGGACAGCAAAGGAAGCCTCACTTTCTATCCCTGCCAATGAAAAAATGCACCAAGGAATTGCCTGAGCTGATATAACCAGACACTGTTATATAAAGCCCTGCACAGCATTGGCACGGACCTGCCTAGCAACAATGCCTATGAACGGCTGCAATGCAGCCCTGAAAAGGGCTGAAATTACAAGTAGTCCCTATTACCTAAAGCACTGTGTCGATTGCACTGTATGTCTATAGCGCACACAGCAGCATCAGCAGCGGGAGCGGTGACTGTCACTCACCCGCAGCAGTGAGATAATGGCGGCGACGGGGAAAATGGCCGGGTCTTATAGAGCAAAAATATGTGACAGCCTGGCCCGCCCCACTGTACGCGCAGTTAGGGAAAAAAAAATGGCGATCGGCATTCTTTCAGCACTGAGCAGCAACATTGATGTAAACCCCGTCCACCCCGCACACTATATGCTGAATTTTGATGATATCATGATTCACAGTGACTCACACTATTACAGTTAAAAGCCAGCTAGTAAATAGCTACGCTTTTTGTTGGTGGAACCGTTCTCGAACGTAACTCGTACTACCGAACTTTTAGCAAATCGTTTGAGTTCGTCGAACGACTCGAACACCCCCCAAAATCACTCAAACATGAAGTTGGAGAACCTCGAACATCGCTCATCTCTAGTGAAGACCCAGCGTTTGGCCACGTGCATGGGGGTGAATTGTTCTTAATTAGGCCAGACATATGATTTCTATTGTTTGTTAAATCAAGATAAGTTAACCATTGTCTTCTTCCCTTATTACACTGTGCCTCAAAAGTAGTTTTCAACCTCATATGGGGTATTAAGTATTAGTCAGGTGAAATTGTGTAACAAACTGTAGCATCCATTTATTTATATTAGCTCTATTGATAATTAAAAACTTGAAGCAAAAGCAAAATTTTATTGGAAAAAAATGTGAATTTACTCAAAACATTTTTTTACAATTCTGTGAATCGACTGAGGATGAAAATGCAGAATACAACCCTAAATAAATTCTACAAGAGGTGTGGCTCCCAAAATTGGTCACTTGTGGGGATTTCAGCTATTTTGCTATGTCAGAAAGTTTTCCAAAATTAGAATTGCACTCTTTTTTCCTTCGGAATACTGCCTTGCATCTCAAAAGTAGTTTTCCCCCACATATCAGTGTTTGTAGTATAAATTGCACAACAAATTCTATGTTTCATTTTTACATGTTACGTTAATGAATAAAAATTAAAAATTTGGGTAAAAGCAACATGCTCATGGAAAAATGTATTGTTTTTATCTTCATATTTCAATGTTAAAAAATTCTTCAAACCACTTGTGGGTTCAAGTTCCTCACCGCACTTCTAAATAAATTCCTTCAGGGGTGTAGTGCCATGCCATGCCCTCAAACAGTAGTTTTTGACCACACATGGGGTATTGACTTACTTAGGAGAAATTATACAAGATACTGTATAGTCCATTTTTTTTTCTTGTTACCCTTGTAAAAATTTGAAAATTTTGGGCAACAGCAACATGTTTGTGGTAAAAATGTATTCTTTCATTTTCATGGCTCAACCTTATAAAATTCTATGATGCACCTGTGGGTTTAAGGTGCTCACCACATATCTAAATAAAGTCCTTAAGGTCCATTGTGGGGAAGTTTCACTGTTACAACACATCAGGGTCTTATCAAATGTGACATGGCATCTGCTCTCTATTTCAGCCAATTTTGCATTACAAAAGTCAAATGATGCTCCTTAATCTTCCAAGCCCTTTAGTGCACCCAAACAGTAGTTTATCACCACAGTTCTTGCCCAATTTCCTATCAGTGACCCACTCTGGTACCTCCAACCTTTGCCCTTACTTTCAGATCAGTACAGTAGCTATACAGTCTTCTCTATCTCTATGCACTCATCTCTATGATCAGTTACAGGAAGAAAGAGAGAGCTAAGTTATCAAAATATGGTTTTTTTTTTGTATTGACTGGAAACTGGTAAGAAAAAAGGCAAATATAGCATTCAGTATGGAGGTGGTATGGCAAACTGTGTTCCAAAAATAGTCTGCAAAATTGAGTTATAAGGAGTAGTGTGAGCCAATGGGTTGGAAATTGAAAGCTTTCCTTGTAATAGAAGGGGGAATGAAGAGCAGTCTGTGTGGGAAAAAAGGGACATGGGGATTTATCTCTTAGAAATGATAGTGGGAGTAAACTGTGTTAAGTAGGGAGGCATGGAGAGCAGTATTTGTAAGAGAAGTCTGCTTAAGATGGCGTATAAGGAGCACTTTTTGAGAGAGGTTATTAAAACAATCTATATCAGAAAGCTAACCATGAGGAACTGTCACTATAAAAGAGGGAAGAAGGGACAATGCTGGAGCCAAAAGACCTAACACATTGGGCACCAACTCTCTATTCTCTCAGCATTAAAAATATTACCTCTTTTGCTGCCCCAACCCCCAAAAATACAGTGTCCCTTTTTTCTGTACATGGCCTTTTGGGATTCTGACATTAACTTCTTCTCTGGATTATACTAAACTCTCTGGTGCTGAACAGTAATCCATTATTTTGGATTATTCAATATATTGTAAAAGAAACAGGCAATTTAGTGTAGAAGAAACAGGACCCAGATTGATAATTTCCTTACTCACTAACTACAAAAGCATAGAGTGAATATTGCTCTCTTTCTGGGCAGATATTTGATGAGTCAAGTCAGTTAGTGGGCTATCCACCATAAACGATGGATAGCTTACTGCCTCTTACCTGTATGTATAGCTTTTATTTCCCTTCTTTCACTTTTTTACCTTAATCTTCTGTGTCGGTATTTATATTGCACTCGTGTAGCACAGTGTCATCTTGAGATAGGTCAGAAAGTGTCAATATTGCCATGGGACAGCTTATCACAATACTGTATGTCATAATGTTGGAAAAGGAGGTCTTCTCTTGTTGTAGTTGCTATTTGGCTTCTCCTCAAGTTCAAGAACCACTGCACATCCTTATGCAGGATGCGTGTAGACCAAGAAAATGGAGCAGAAATAGAGCCAAAAAATAAGATGGATAGATTTATGAGTTTGGTCTGTGGTCTTAATAGGTTTCCTTACTATGGTCTTATGTCGATATTAATTAAATTGGCTGGTGTGACGTGCAAATAGGGTTTTGTCTATGTGGTGCCCCTGGGGTTCAGTCGCCACAGGGTATTGCATCTGAATTTAGTTGCAATGCTCATCCGAGTAAGAAGAGGTTAACCACTGGTGTTTTATAGCTTACACAACACAATGAGTCAGCAGTTTTACAACATCCTGTGCTCATAGCTTACACAACACATCCAGCAAGGGAAATTCCCAGTTGCTGGGACAACTACTGGTGAGTCATCAGAAAGGTGGGGGTTGCACTGAGGGAGTAGAAAAACACAAACAGTTTCACTTGAGTTCAGTCTGTGACACAGAAGAGAGAACAGCTTCAGACAGAGAAGAGCAAGGCCTATGGGGGGATGTCGAACGGCTCCCCCCAGAGGGGCCAACCGGGTACCGCACAGAATGAGAGAGAAGCAAAAGACTACTGGGTGGAGCTGTGAGACAAAGGAGTAACACAGTAGTCGGAGGGTGAGACCCAACAGCCACTTTGGGACTGGCGCCACACAGGTGCAGAAGCCCTAGGGTAGAACATACTTCACATTGGACTATCAGAATCTGCAGGGAACGGGTATTTCATGTCCCATTGCCCACCACCAAAAGTCCCGGGGCACCGGCAGCATATAGTGACAGGAGCCATGGCCACGGTTGGGTCCATAACAAGTTTCATGCTGCCTGTGTACGGGACGGCAACTTAAGCCAAGGACACTCGGGTCCCCAAGTAGCTCCACGCCACAGGGATCCACACTACATGGCACAAGGAAGAAGGTCTCACACACTTCACAACACTGGTGGTGACCTCTGATTCATCTGGGATCGGCTGGGGCCCATCACGGCGATGACCGGCACTCTGAGGGTGCTGCACACGAACTGTGAGTAAAACACCTGGAACCGCAGCCCCTGTGTGAGACTCTGATTTGCCGGCATCAACGGCCCTTTCCCCGTCACCACCGTCCTCCCTGGGGATCGCTCCACCTGTGGGGAGCTGAACTATCTGAGCTGCGTTGCCATCAGCCCCGGAAGAGAGCATCATCTTGCAGCGGTGGCTAATCCATGGCCGTGAACCATGGGTGGCGCTGCAAAGCAAAACTCCCATCCCCCTTACACCCTCTTTGATGTAGCCAATGGGGCCACGGAGCCGGGTCAGGCCATTCGCAGCAACCTCAAACACCACTGGCCTGGTGATGACTAGCCCTGCAGGTCCCATGGGGCGCTAGATCTATAGATAGTTTAAAGCAGAAGGTTGATAAAGGGAGCTGTTTATTTTAGGCTATCAGATAAGAGGGACCAGCAGAGTGTAGACACAGGGACACATGCTGCATGCCTTATAAAGAACCCTCCTTGATTAAAGGTCCAAGAAGAAAAAAAGGCCTGATACTGTGGTAGTAAAGTTTCTGTCAGAAGTAAATGCTTGTTACCAGTTGGTAACCAACTTGGACCTCTGTGTTGTGCATTATTGATCAGTGGAGCCATGTGCCAAAGCATTCATTTCCAAATAACTATGGTTATAGTGGTTGCAACAAGTGAAGTGAATGGAGGAAACTAATGTGGGTAATTTATTATCAGATTTTGAGTTTATTTATGGCAGTCATTACTCACTATTGGGCTCCTACCAAATAAATTGCAGTGTCTAGAGCAAAAAGGGAGCTGAGGAATAAGAAGGAAAAGCATACGAGTTTTTAGTATGAATTAATTTACCAGACTTTTGTGATTTCTAAATTCATTTCTGTTACTTCAGACGATAAGGAACTCTGCATAAGTGAGAGGTCACCTCAAATATAAAGAAACTTTTGTCT
The DNA here is from genome assembly GCF_048569485.1 of Anomaloglossus baeobatrachus. Taxonomy (NCBI): domain Eukaryota; kingdom Metazoa; phylum Chordata; class Amphibia; order Anura; family Aromobatidae; genus Anomaloglossus; species Anomaloglossus baeobatrachus. The sequence goes on from NC_134358.1 coordinate 189,556,484, forward strand.
CACCTGACACTCTGTTTTAACAAATCATTGTACTTTGGAAAAAACAATTTCAGTGCACCTTTACTTAGAACTTAGAGCCCCATTCTTCAAGGTATTTTTGCAAAGTTGCAGACAAATTTGGTCATTTTTTTTTCTAATCCTTTCTCGCTCTAATAAAGTAGGCAGAGATTGGATAGGACATGGTGTGTTGTGGTCCTCCCAACAAATGCATCCCCTTATTAGAGCAGATTATGAAGAAATGTACTCCAGTGCTTAACAAGGAGAACATTTATGGTAGAACCATCCAGCAGTTGGAAGAGGTGTGCACTTTGTAATGAGTTAGGACCATCTTACTCTACATTTGCTTTCATTAAGACTAACCTCCACAATATAAGTCTCATGCTATCTTATAAATAATAACTCTGCTGCCGAATTATTCCAACACTCCCCTCACTATTCCTCCACTTCTTCTCTTTACATATTTCCTAATTGACTTCCAATTTCCCAACTGATGGAGTTTAAACTACTAACAGTTTTCTACAAGGCTGTCCATAATCTGTTCCCACCATATACAGTATCTCAGCACTAATCTCCCGTATCTTACCACACATAATCTCTGGTTCTTACAAGACCTCCTTTTCTTCTCTACTCTTTAATGATCTTCACCCAATTACTAACAAGACTTCTTCCGAGTATTACCCATCCTTTGGAAATATAGGCCCTAAAACACTCTATTGCCTCACACATTAACAGTGTTAAAACAGAACTTAAAAACCTTCTGTTAAAGATAGCTTACAGCCTGCAATGACCCAGCTTCCACCTCACACCACCACTAAAGTGGCTGCAACCCCTCCACCTACTGTCTCCTTCCCCTTAACTGATTGACTGTAAGCCTACAAGTGTAGAGCCCACTCCCCTTCTGTACCAATCTGTCTTTGTATTTTGTTCATTATAGTTTATATTTCTATTTTGTGTAAAAAACCCCTTTTTCACATGCATCACCATGCAATTAATGGCATTCAAAAAATAAATAAATATATAATAATATTAATACTTAATCAGACCATTAGTATTCTGACATTTCTCTGTAGTTTTAACTCATTTTGCTTAATTTTGAAAGTCATATTTTTAATAAACCGCACTACTACATCTATAGCAAAATTAGGACCATCTATTTCATAAGGTCTTGCAATGTACAGTCAAAATGATTGGGCATAGGGAGGTAAGATGCACCAAAGGTGCACAACATAATGAATTTCATACATTTCACAGTGACAGGTGTCTTTATATGTTTCTCTAAGGTCGGAGTCACACTTACGAGAGACTCACACGAGTCTCACATCACATCACCCGGCACAGCCTGCCGCACTCCGGACAGGAGCGTCTTAGCTGCATAGAAATACATGCAGCTGACGTGCTTCTGTCAGGAGAGTGTGTGGTCATACTGCCTTATGCAAAGCGAGACTCATGCGAGTCTCTCGCAAGTGTGACTCCAGCTTAAAAATGCAACTCCAGTCAGGGACTAGACTAAAGTGGTGTAGCATATGTTGAGATCAGCGTGCAGGTGCTGCCATGCCCATACCCCTCATGCTCTGCACACTTTGCTAAAGCTGAAATTTCACTTTGCAAAAAAAATTAGAGACTTTTCAGTGTTTACATAAAAAAACTTGGCATAAACACCTCAACTCAAGACTGCAAGTTAAATATACACTGAAGACCATAACTAATTACTTATGCCTGTTGACCGAGGAAAAATGAAACCACAGGATATTTGTGCTTTTCTGTAACTAGTAAAATATTTTAAGAAATCTGCCATAACTAGAGGGAACGATTCTGTCAAATACCTGGTGCTTGGAATATAATGAAGAGTTAAATAGCTCTCAGCCCATCAGAGAATTATCTTCTGCTATTCTCTCCTTATGAGGCAGAGGGTATTTTCTCTTATAGCAATATGGTGCTTGATAACTGGCTGCATTGACGCCACCAGGAATGTAAATTATCTACAGCTGTCCAGTCTAGGTTCACATTATTGTTTTTAACAGTGAATTATATTAAAAAACACTCTGAAAGAAACTATCAAATTACACTAAACATAATTTAGATATTCTTTGAATCTTCGATAGGTGCTTGCACTAGATGTCAGATTTTGATAGGAGGCAGGGAGAAGCCAGCGGCCTTTTTAAGTGCTCTAGATGCTGTTCATTACTTCCCCGACCCTTCCTGACCCTTCCTGACATCCGTTCTGCCTGAACTCCCTTTCTTCCATCTCCTCTATTTTGTCTAACCTTCCATGCCCCTCTCCTGCTCATTGTCCCGTTCCTGTGCCCCCTCCTCCAGCTTGTTCTCTCTGTTACCAACCTCTGGCTTGTCCCAGACTTTGACTCCACCTCCTCCCTTGTACTACGCTACCTCTCTTGGTTATGACCCAGTTAGTATGATTCCTCTGAGCAACCTTTCTGTTACCTAGGACGCCGTGTGTCTGGGCTCCCTCTAGAGGTTGTTCTCGTTACAGACAGCTCTGATTCCATTTTGTGGTGGATCTCATTACACACACTGTGTGCTGACTCCCCCTAGTGGTGACATCACCAGTAGCCTTAGCTTGGTCGTGTGTTGTGCCTTGTGTATAGTACTATGGTTTTCTAATCATTTGCTGCCCAACCTTGGACCCTGCCTTTGACCTCCATTTTGCCTAGCCTTTTCTCTTGATCAACTACCTTCCTGGATTTTGGACCTTTGATTGTGACCTGATTACTCTTTTGTTTTATCCTTCTGTTTTTGATGAGGTCTCGTGGAATCTGACCCCGTACCTCCTGATTTCCCTGCCTCATGGTTTTTACATTAATAGTGACTCAGCATTACATCTGTCTCACACGTTGCTCGTATGTAGTGACTACGTATCACAAAAGCTACAGGATTTCAGAGTCAAGCATGCATGGCTAAAAATATACAGCCAGTGTCTGATACATGTTGCTGGTGATTTCAGCAGCATGTATCTGCTGTAAGGTTTCCTTTAATCAAATAATAAGAAAAATTGAAGTTCTTAGTGAAATGTTGTAAGGTAAAGTATGGGTGAACACAACTGTATGCGTTGTATATGCCATCAAAGGATATTGCTTGACAATGAGTTCCAAGAAACACCAAATATAAAGTCCTGGATGGCCTCATTTAGGCACTGCGCTATGCATAGCAAAGAGTTATAATTTTTCCCAAAGTGTTGCTTTAAGAATTGTATAGTGATGTTTTATAAGAGCATATGATAAATTGCTCAGAAAATCTGCATATTTTTTTGACTATAGTAACAACTGGATTTTCTTTATCTGTCTATAAGGTTATTTTTTCCTGAATAAATACTTTTTGTAGAAGCAAAACACAGCACATGTTGTCATTGATGTATGAGTCCTCCTTTTCTATTTAATGTCATACAAAGGTATTTATGAAAAATATTTACTGAACACCCTTAGGCCTCAGAGTTGTGGTTTTTTTCCCATTTTAGTACATCATTTATGTCTTAGCTCATACTAGAAACCTACTAATATTAATGTTTTAACATTATAAACCTTTTTCCAAAACAAATAACAGCTCTGACTTTATTGCTTTCTCTACTTAGGTAGAATAATGGTATACATCATAAATAGAAAACTAATGATATTTAATAGAGTATTTTTGTTTATACAAAATCTTATCCCATAAATAAATTACATAAAGATGACGTTTCACCACCTGTATTTTAAACTGGATACCTCAGGACAAAAGGGCTGAAGAACTGAATAAAACAGTTTTTCTTTTTTTATTTCTATTTTCTGTTACAGAGATATTCAGTTCTAAAAGTAAGTGCACCTAATATGCTCAATTCCCATTCAACTCATGGGGAATTAATAGAGATTTTTCTCTAAGGGCATTTAATTTTCTTCCTGTATGACATTGCCCAATTATAAGAAGGCAGTATTATATATGGGAATAAAAAGCAAATATTTTTAGATAAAGGTAGATCTGCTGTTTTTAGTGTTATCTGGTAAGACCAATGTGTCTATCCTTATCACACTAAGATCCCCTCATTCCCAACACTTATTGTCATTACAAGTGCTGGGAGAGGTGGAGAGCGAAGAAGTAATGTTATTACATATAAAGCTCTAGATCTGGATCTACCCCAGGTACTGGGGAATAATACACTGTTTTCATCTTCTTCATCATTGCTCTCTTCTCTTGTTGAAGTAATATCATTCTTAATGTAATCACAATTACAGCACTGGGAAAGGAAAGTTAGGGTACCGTCTCACGTAGCGATGCACCAACGATCCCACCAGCGATCCGACCTGGCAGGGATTGTTGGTGCATCGCTCGTGAGCTATCAATCAGGCAGATCTCACCAGCGACCAACGACCAGCCACCTTTGACTCGTGTAATGATGCTGCGCTTGGTAACCAGGGTAAATATCGGGTAACTAAGCCAAGCTCTTTGCTTGGTTACCCAATATTTACCCTGGTTACCAGCGTACACCGCTTACAGGCTTCCAGCGCTGGCTCCCTGTATACATAGCTAGGGTACACATTGGCTTACTAAGCAAAGCTCTTTGCTTAGTTACCGGATATTTACCCTGGCTACGTGTGTAGGGAGCCAGGGCTGGCAGCCTGTAAGCGGTGTACGCTGGTAACCAGGGTAAATATCGGGTAACCGCTTTGCTTTGTTAGCCGATATTTACCCTGGTTACCAATGTACGCTGCTCACACAGAGTCGGTGCTCGTTAGTCTCCCGCAGTCAAACACGCCGATGTGTGCTGCACAGTAGGAGACCAACGAGTAAAAAATGAACCAGAACAGTGTGTAATGATCAGCGATTTCACAGCAGGAGCCAGGTTGCTGCTTAGTGTCACACACAGCGAGATCGCTGATGAGGTCACTGGTATGTCACAAAACCTGTGACTCAGCTGCGATCTCGCTAGCGATCTCGCTATGTGAGAAGTACAATGATGAGCAGTGATAAAGATTATCATGAGATGTGAAAGGTCATTTCCCTCTCCTGCTTTTCCAGCCTTCAGTCCACGCTCCTTGACAAGTCATATAAAAGCTGTGATGGTGCAGCAAGGTAGAGCAATATTTTAGGACAATTAGGATTACCAAAATTATTATATTTGCCAAATACCAGAATAATGTAAGAGAGAGAATGATTTAACCCTGCTGTTCTGTTCAAGTTTACTATACACTTATAATGTTCCACTTATTTTTGAGAAAGTAAGCAAAAAAAATACCATCCCATAGTAAGAATCCTTCAAATGAGTAAAAGTCAATTAACCAAAAGTTTCAGAACTGCATAATGAATATTTAAAAAAAATAAATCAATCAAAATTTCAAATTTAGTCATTTTTGACTGAACAGAACAGCAGGGTTAAGGCATTTTTATTACTTTCTACAAAGTTTACATACACAAATGGCACTATGCCTTTAAAAAATATAGGACAGAATATATGATGATGTAATGTCTTTAGAAGATTCTGACAGATTTATTGACAACACCTGAGTTAATTAGAGACATACCTGCGGATGTACAGTATATTAATGCACACCTGAAACACACTGCTTCTTTGTGTAGCATCATGGGAAAGTCAAAAGAAATCAGCTGAGAACTCAGGAAGAGAATTGTAGAGAGCAATTTGCAGACACCTGAAGGTGCCTCATTCATCTATACAAACAATTATATGCAAGTACAAATAATATCGGATTGTCAAGCCACTGTACCATTTAAGAAAGTGATGGGTTTTGTGTACCAGAGATGAACATGCTTTGGTCAGACAAGTGCATATCAACCCAAGAGCAAAAGCAAAAGACCTTGGGAAGATGCTGGCGGAAACTGGTAAAATTGTCTTATTATCCACAATAAAACGAGTACTGTACTCAACATGGGCTGAAAGGCCACTCTAGTAGGAAGAAGCCATTACTCCAAAACAAACTTAAAAAGCCATATGAATGTTTGCAAATGTACACAGGAACCAAGATCTTCATTTTTGCAGACATGTCTGCAGAAACTAAAATTGAACTGTTTGGCCATAATGACCATCGTTACATCTGGAAGAAAAAGGGAGAAAATTTGAAGCCTAAGAATGCCATCCCAATTGTGAAACATGGGGGTGGCAGCATCATGTTGTGGGGTGTTTTGCTGCAGGAGGGACTGGTGCACTTCACAAACTTGACGGCATCATGAGGAAAGAAGACTATGTGGCAATACTGAATCAATATCTCAAGACATCAGGAACTTAAAGCTTGGGTGTAAAAGGGTGTTCCAAATGGACAATGACCTGAAGCATACTGCCAAATTGGTTACAAAGTAGCTGAAAGATAATAAAGTCAATGTTTTGGAATGGCCATCACAAATCCCTGATCTCAACCCTATTGAAAATATATGGGCAAAGATGAAAAGAGAGATGAAAACAAGGCGACCTACAAACATGACTCAGTTACACCAGTTCAGTCAGGAGATATAGGACCAAATTCCTACCAACTACTGTGAAAAGCTTGTGAAAGGATATCCAAAACATTTGACCCAAGTCACACATTTTAAGGGCAATAGTACCAAATACTAATGAAATGTATGTAAACCTTTGACTTTGCAGAAAGTAATAAAAATCTCTTAAAACATTCTCTCTCCCTCATTATTCTGATATTTAGCAAATATAAATAATTGTGGTTCCTAATTGACTTAAAGCAGTAAAGGTTTATTCTGATTTCATGTTTGATTGTAAGAAAAGCATGCAGATGAAGGGAATTTTGTTACTTACCGTAAATTCCTTTTCTTCTAGCTCTTATTGGGAGACCCAGACGATTGGGGTATAGCTACTGCCCTCCGGAGGCCACACAAAGCACTACACTAAAAAGTGCAAGGCCCCTCCCCTTCTGGCTATACCCCCCCGTGGTATCACGGGTTCTCCAGTTTTAGTGCCAAAGCAAGAAGGAGGAAGCCAATAACTGGTTTAAACAAATTAACTCCGAATAACGTCGGAGAACTGAAAAACCGTTCAACATGAACAACATGTGTACCCGCAAACAACAAAAAAATCCCGAAGGACAACAGGGCGGGTGCTGGGTCTCCCAATAAGAGCTAGAAGAAAAGGAATTTACGGTAAGTAACAAAATTCCCTTCTTCTTCAGCGCTCTATTGGGAGACCCAGACGATTGGGACGTCCAAAAGCTGTCCCTGGGTGGGTAAAGAGATACCTCATGTTAAAGCTGCAAAACAGCCCTCCCCTACGGGGATGTCACTGCCGCCTGCAGGACTCTTCTACCTAAGCTGGCATCCGCCGAAGCATAGGTATGCACCTGATAATGTTTGGTGAAAGTGTGCAGACTCGACCAGGTAGCTGCCTGGCACACCTGTTGAGCCGAAGCCTGGTGTCGCAAAGCCCAGGACGCACCCACAGCTCTGGTTGAGTGGGCTTTCAGCCCTGAAGGAACCGGCAGCCCAGCAGAACGGTAGGCTTCCAGAATTGGTTCTTTGATCCATCGAGCCAGGGTGGCTTTAGAAGCCTGCGACCCCTTGCGCTGGCCAGCGACAAGGACAAAAAGTGCATCTGAACGGCGGATAGGCGCCGTGCGAGAAATATAGATTCTGAGTGCTCTCACCAGATCTAGCAAACGTAAGTCTTTCTCATACCGGTGAACCGGCTGAGGACAAAAGGAAGGCAAGGATATATCCTGATTAAGATGAAACGAGGATACGACCTTAGGGAGAAACTCCGGAATGGGGCGCAGCACTACCTTGTCCTGGTGGAACACCAGGAAGGGAGCCTTGGATGACAGAGCTGCCAGCTCAGACACTCGCCGAAGCGATGTGATCGCAACAAGAAACGCCACTTTCTGTGACAGGCGAGAAAAGGAAACGTCCTTTAGAGGCTCGAAGGGCGGCTTTTGCAGAGCAACTAGTACTCTGTTCAGATCCCATGGATCTAACGGCCGCTTGTACGGGGGCACAATATGACAGACCCCCTGTAGGAACGTGCGCACCTTAGGAAGACGTGCTAGACGCTTCTGAAAAAACACAGATAGTGCCGAGACTTGCCCTTTAAGGGAGCTGAGCGACAATCCCTTTTCCAACCCCGATTGCAGGAAGGAAAGAAAGGTGGGCAATGCAAATGGCCAAGGGGATACTCTCTGTGCAGAGCACCAGGATAAGAAAATCTTCCACGTTCTGTGGTAGATCTTAGCAGACGTTGACTTCTTAGCTTGTCTCATTGTGGCTACGACTCCTTGAGATAATCCTGCGGACGCTAGGATCCAGGACTCAATGGCCACACAGTCAGGTTCAGGGCCGCAGAATTCTGATGGAAAAACGGCCCTTGGGACAGTAAGTCTGGTCGGTCTGGCAGTGACCATGGTCGACCGACCGTGAGATGCCACAGATCCGGATACCACGATCTCCTCGGCCAGTCTGGGGCGACGAGTATGACGCGGCTGCAATCGGATCTGATCTTGCGTAACACTCTGGGCAAGAGTGCCAGAGGTGGGAAGACGTATGGGAGCCGGAACTGCGACCAATCTTGAACTAATGCGTCTGCCGCCAGAGCTCTTTGATCGCGCGACCTCGCCATGAATGCCGGGACCTTGTTGTTGTGCCGGGACGCCATTAGGTCGACGTCCGGCACTCCCCATCGGCGACAGATTTCCTGAAACACGTCCGGGTGAAGGGACCACTCCCCTGCGTCCATGCCCTGGCGACTGAGGAAGTCTGCTTCCCAATTTTCTACGCCTGGGATGTGAACCGCGGATATGGTGGATGCTGTGTCCTCCACCCACATTAGAATGCGCCGGACTTCTTGGAACGCTTGCCGACTGCGCGTCCCTCCTTGGTGGTTGATGTATGCCACCGCTGTGGAGTTGTCCGACTGGATTCGGATCTGCTTTCCTTCCAGCCACTGTTGGAAGGCCAGTAGGGCAAGATACACTGCCCTGATTTCCAGAACATTGATCTGAAGGGTGGACTCCTGCGGAGTCCACGTCCCCTGGGCCCTGTGGTGGAGAAACACTGCTCCCCACCCTGACAGACTCGCATCTGTCGTGACCACTGCCCAGGATGGGGGCAGGAAGGATCTTCCCTGAGACAATGAGGTGGGAAGGAGCCACCATTGTAGAGAGTCCTTGGCCGTCTGGGAAAGAGAGACTTTCCTGTCCAGGGACGTTGACTTCCCGTCCCATTGGCGGAGAATGTCCCATTGAAGTGGGCGCAGATGAAACTGCGCAAAGGGAACTGCTTCCATGGCTGCCACCATCTTCCCGAGGAAGTGCATGAGGCGCCGTAAGGGGTGCGACTGGCCTTGAAGGAGGGATTGCACCCCTGTCTGTAGGGACCGCTGCTTGTTCAGCGGAAGCTTCACTCTCGCTGCTCGAGTATGAAACTCCATGCCAAGATATGTTAGCGACTGTGACGGTGACAGATTCGACTTTGGAAAGTTGATGATCCATCCGAACGTCTGTAGAGTCTCCAGCGTAGCATGTAGACTGAGTTGGCATGCCTCTTGAGAGGGTGCCTTGACAAGTAGATCGTCTAGGTAAGGGATCACCGAGTGTCCCTGAGAGTGCAAGACTGCTACCACCGCCGCCATGACCTTGGTGAAGACCCGGGGGGCTGTCGCCAGACCGAATGGCAGAGCTACGAACTGAAGATGGTCGTTTCCTATCACAAAACGTAGAAAACGTTGATGTTCTGTAGCAATTGGCACGTGGAGATAAGCATCTTTGATGTCTATTGAGGCAAGGAAGTCTCCTTGAGACATTGAGGCAACGACAGAGCGGAGGGTTTCCATCCGGAACCGTCTGGCGTGCACATGTTTGTTGAGCAGCTTTAGATCCAGAACAGGACGGAACGAGCCGTCCTTTTTTGGAACCACAAAGAGATTGGAGTAAAACCCTCGCCCTTGTTCCTGAGGCGGTACAGGAACCACTACTCCTTCCGCTCTTAGGGAGTCCACCGCCTGCAGCAGGGCATCTGCTCGGTCTGGATGTGGGGAGGTTCTGAAGAACCGAGCTGGAGGACGAGAACTGAACTCGATTCTGTACCCGCGAGACAAAATGTTTGTCACCCACCGGTCTTTGACCTGTGACATCCAAATGTCGGAAAAGCGGGAGAGCCTGCCCCCAACCGGAGATGCGGAGGGGGGGGGCTGGAAGTCATGAGGTAGCCGCTTTGGAAGCGGTTCCTCCATTTGCTTTCTTGGGGCGTGCGTGAGCCCGCCAGGAATCTGAGACTCTTTGCGTCCTCTGCGTCCCTTTGGACGAGGAGAATTGTGTCTTGCCCGAACCTCGAAAGGACTGACACCTCTGCTGCCATTTTTTCTGCTGAGGTTTGCTTGATCTGGGCTGGGGTAAGGAAGAGTCTTTACCCTTGGACTGTTTAATGATGTCAGCCAATGGCTCGCCAAACAGTCTATCTCTAGATAAAGGCAAGCTGGTTAAACATTTTTTGGAACCAGCATCTGCTTTCCAGTCCTTTAACCACAAGGCTCTGCGCAAAACTACCGAATTGGCGGACGCCATTGAGGTGCGGCTGGTAGATTCTAGGACCGCATTGATAGCGTAAGACGCAAACGCAGACATCTGCGAGGTAAGGGACGCCACTTGCGGCACCGCTGGATGTATGATAGCATCCACTTTTGCTAAACCAGCTGAAATAGCTTGGAGCGCCCATACGGCTGCGAATGCTGGAGCAAACGACGCGCCGATAGCTTCATAGACAGATTTTAACCAAAGGTCCATCTGTCTGTCATTGGCATCTTTAAGTGAAGCGCCATCCTCCACTGCAACTATGGATCTAGCTGCAAGTTTGGAAATCGGGGGGTCTACTTTTGGACACTGGGTCCAGCGCTTGACCACATCAGGGGGGAAAGGAAAATGTGTATCCTTAGAACGTTTAGAGAAACGTCTTTCTGGATGAGCGTCGTGTTTCTGGATTGACTCTCTGAAGTCAGAGTGATCCAAGAAAGCACTCAATTTACGCTTGGGATAGAGGAAACGAAACTTCTCCTGCTCTGCAGCTGCCTCCTCTGCAGAAGGAGCTGGGGGAGAAATATCCAAACAGTCTATTGATGGCTGAGATAAGCTCGTTTACCATGGCGTCCCCATCCGGGGTATCCAGATTGAGAGGGGTTCCAGGATAAGACTCCTGATCACTCTCTTCAGACGCATCACAGGGCGACTGATTGCGCTGAGACCCTGAGCAGTGTGATGACGTTGAGGGTCTTTCCCAGCGAGCTCGCTTAGGGTGGCTGGGGCTATCATCTGAGTCATAATACTCAGCCTGGGAAGCCGGGGACCCCCTTGCAGTCTGGATTAATTCCAACTGAGGGGGATTCGAGGACAGAGACCTCGCCGTGTCCATAGACTGAGCCCCAGTCATGGATTGCAAAGTTTCAAGGATTTTTGCCATAGTCACAGACATTCCATCAGCAAAAACTGCAAAGTCTGTCCCTGACACCGGGGCAGGACTTACAAGCGTCTCAGCCTGGGTCACTACCCCTCCGGACTCCGGCTGGCGAAGCAGCACCGGATCTGAGCATTGCACACAATGGGGGTCTTTGGAACCTGCTGGTAGAGCAGCCCCACATGCAGCACACGCAGTGTACACAGCCCTAGCCTTGGCAGCCTTGCGTTTTGTGGATGACATGTTGCTGCCTCCTCAGAGCGATCTGGGTCCAGCCAGGAAGCGACCTCACAGTGCAGGAAATAAATAAATATATATATCTGGTGACACAGTACACCAATGCACACTGAGGCACTAGAGGGGCCAGCTGAAATGCCGCTTACCGCCCGCTTAAGAGCGGGTGTGTGGTCTCCAAAAGCCCCCTAGTCCAGGTCTCCCAGAGCCTTGCGTCCTTCCTCCAGCCAGACTGCATGTAATGGCTGCCGGCGTCCTGGGAGAGGAGGGGGGGCGGGCCCTGGGCGTTCCTGGCTAAGAGCGGGAAGCCTGCTTCCCTCTGTGCCTAGTGAGAGGGCTGGAGCATGTAAATCAGGCTCCAGCCCTCGTCGCTGCTGCGAAACAGTGTCTCTCCCCTACCCTGATTGACAGGGTGGGGGCGGGAACGAAGCGGAGCTAGGCCGCAAAAAGCCGGGGACTAAAGTTATAAACGCCGCCGCCGTAAAAGCGCGGTCGGCGTGTCCCCGGCGCACCACAAGTCACAGCAGCGCCGCCCGATCCAGTGGGGGTCGGCGCTGCGTTCCCACAACACAAAGTCCCCCAGTAAACTGTAGGAACACTAACTCCAACGTTACGGTCCCCGGCGCACTACAACACCCAGCCAGCCCGGAGTGTGTCTGTGCCTGCCGGGGACACAGAGTACCTGTATGATGCAGGGCCATGTCCCTGATTGTACTCCTGCTCCGTATCCATCAGGTGCTATGGGTCTGTGGATGGAGCCCGGCGTCAGAGTTTAGAGGCCGGCAGGATCCCACTTCCACAGAGCCCTACAAGGGGATGTGGAAGGAAAACAGCATGTGGGGCTCCAGCCCCTGTACCAGCAATAGGTACCTCAACCTTACAACACCATCCACGGGTGAGAAGGGAGCATGCTGGGGGCCCTATATGGGCCCTCTTTTCTTCCATCCGAAATAGTCAGCAGCTACTGCTGACTAAAATCTGTGGAGCCATGCGTGGATGTCTGACCTCCTTCGCACAAAGCTTGAAAACTGGAGAACCCGTGATACCACGGGGGGGTATAGCCAGAAGGGGAGGGGCCTTGCACTTTTTAGTGTAGTGCTTTGTGTGGCCTCCGGAGGGCAGTAGCTATACCCCAATCGTCTGGGTCTCCCAATAGAGCGCTGAAGAAATGTCTTTTTAGATAGTATATGTAAACTATGTTTTCAATTGTGTGTGTGTGTGTATATACTGCATGTATTTACAGTATATATATATATATATATATATATATATATATATATATATATATACCGTATTTTTCGCTTTATAGGATGCACTTTTGTTCCCCCAAATTTTGGGGGAAAGTAGGGGGTGCGTCTTATAAGTCGAATATACGGGGGGGTGTATACATATATATATACACTTCAAGGTACAGGGGAGGTGGGGGCGCTGCTGGGGGCAGGTGATCTCCTGCTCCCGCTCATATAATATGCACAGCCATCTCCGGTGGTGCTGAAATCGCACCACAGTGAGGGGCTGGGGCAGCGGTGCATATTATATGTCTCTGCGCCCCCCTGTGATGGCACATGCACCCCCTGTGTTAGATTTGGCCCCCAGGCTGCTGCTCATTCTAAAATATAAAAGCTTTACTTACCCCCTCCAGCGTTTCTCCCCGGTGTCCCTGCTTCCACTGTGATCAGGCACGCAGAGATCTCAGTCTGCTGTGCTGATCACATGACCGGCACAAAGAACCAGGAAGTGGAAGAACAGAAGCATGGAGGGAGCTCAGCGCTGGAGGAGGTAAGGAAAGAGTGTTTTATTTTACTATGGGCAGCAGCCTGGGGGCGATATCTAACACAGGGGGACTTGTGCGATCTATATAGGGGCCATGGGCAGCACCATGGGGTGATATCTAACACAGGGGAACTTGTGCGATCTATAGGGGCCATGGGCAGCACCATGGGGGCGATATCTAGCACAGGGGGACTTCTGTGATCTATTTAGGGGCCATGGGCAGCACCATGGGGTGATATCTAACACAGGGGGACTTGTGCGATCTATAGGAGACATGGGCAGCAGCATGGGGGCGCTATCTAACACAGGGGAATGTGTGCAATCCATAGGTGGCCATAGGCAGCACAGGGGAACATATGCAATCCATAGGGGACCATAGGCAACATAGGGGAACATGTGCAATCCATAGGGGACCATAGGCAGCACAGGGGAATGTATGCAATCCATAGGGGACCATAGGCAGCACAGGAGAATGTATGCAATCCGTAGGGGGCCATAGGCAGCACAGGGGAACGTGTGCCATCACAAGGGGGCTATATTCAATATAAAGGGGCCATATCCAGATTAATGGGGCTAATTTTAGGATGGGGGGCTATGACGGACATATGCCCTATATAATTTGTTAGAGGGACACTGGCATTATAAGATGGACCCCATTTAACATTAAACAAAAAATTCTCTTTTCCTTCACCAAATTTGGGGATGCGTCTTATAATCAAGGGCGTCTTATAAAGCAAAAAATACAGTATATATATTTTTATATATATATAACACATACACATAGTCATTGGAATCATTTTGGTACCGTGGGACATTAGAATTAATTGAATTTCAAGTTGGAGTAAAGGTTGGGACGTGTATATGGAGGTAAAGCTATATTCTTGACATACACTTTTTTCGCTCTTTTGATCTATGAGAAGATCTTACTGGCCTTGACAGCATCTTCCTAGCAGAAGTTGCTAAAGTTAGGTTTAATGTACACCAATAAAAAAAAAATTCGGCCGAAATGTATAATCTTCAATTTATCTACAATAAACTTCTTCAACTTCTAAACTTTAAATACTTCTTCTACAATTATTAATTTTATGATGAGAATGATTCTAGGAAATAGGCTACTCTGTACATTGACGCATAGCAATACTTTCCATTAGACTCCTTTGCATTTGAAAAAAAACTACCAGCAGCAAGCTCTGTTCAATTTATGCTCAAATATTTTCTTTTTATTTCTGCAGAATTGTCCCAGGCAAGAAAGTTATAATTTTCCCTATGAACATTCTTGCTGTGTTTTAGACAGAAGCTATTATTAAGCTATTTAGATTAAATTTGTCCATGTTAGTCTGAAAAAAAAACATGTTTTCATTAGCAAAATTGTATTTTTTTTCTTTCATTATAACGTCAATCTCTTTTTTTAAAAATATCATGAGACATATGCTGCAACATCAAAGAGGAAACTTTAAGACTCAAACTGTCCTAATATTAGATTTTAAGATTTTAACACATTTAGACAAACGCTTCTAGAATATTTTGGTGTACAGCAGGCACACATGTTAATGTAAAAGTGAGAGTGACATATGGAATAAGGTATAATTGAATTTATACCCTTAGGTGTTGCCAGCAATTCTGTTTTGTGCACTTAGAATACATCCCATGAGATGCATTATAATGACAAATAAGAAAAGCAATCCTATATTTTTTTCCATTACAACATGCAGCTCATACTGGTTTTTCTTCCTTCTATCTTCACTTTTATGAAGTAGAAAACATGAGAGCACAGCCAACTATTTACATTTAAATAGATCCGCAGCACAGATCCGCAGTGTCTTCTGCATTCATTGTCTCGTCTAATGGTTACTTATATCAAATGCCAATATATTGAAAAGATTCCAAAAAAACTGTTTGTTAGCAAAAGCCTTGTACACTGTAATCTTTATTCATGAGCCAATAAAAGAAATTCTGAAAGAATAATACAGATAGTACCTGGTTAATAATTGGGAAAATGTGTGAGGAGGAGTACACGCACATACGTATTTTTAGACCTATATTTAGGTCTTATGATCACAGTAGTTCATATAAATGATAACAACTCTCTACCGCTAATTAACGGAACAGATGTAGCTACCTTTACTATACCATATAATGTAAAAGATTCTGCCAGGATTCTGCATAACACGGGGCACGTTTTCAGTAATATTCTGAAATATGGCATACCAGATAGATTTTCTGGCTTCTGAAAAGAAACGTGGCGTCGGAGCTTTTGTGCACTTTCCTGCAGCAGCTGTTTCATTGGCAATACAATGCTTATACTTTGAGATTACACCAGATAATACTCCAAAGGCTTAAATTCTACGGCTTCATTTTGGTTTCTGTTGCAAAATGATTAACAATTTTATTCTTTGTTAGAACTTGCAGTCTGCATTTGCTTTAACAGCTTTGTAATTAAATTTATGTCTGATTAGTGCACAGATGGTTAACAAAAACACATATGTACATGTTAACTAAATGGTGTAATCAGGCTTGTTATAATCTATTATGCAATACACAAAAGTTTTTCTAGGTTCATGAGCATGGCTTTGTTTATGACTGTGCGTATATAATTAATGTTGAAAAGTTTCACTGTCATTTTACTTTTCGTTTGAAGAGATTGGAAGCTCATAATACATAATATACAGATTCAAATAAATTCCTTACTTCTTTTAACTACTAGAAAAATTATTTTAGATTTGTAAGTGTACAATATTGTAGTTTCTATAGAATAAAAAAGGATTAAAGACCTGATAATGCTTAATCTCATTCCTTTAAACTGTTATATAATGGATTTGAAGATGCAAAGCTAAATGGATTCACACACAATGGGGAATGAAATAATACAACTTACTGCAATAACAATGAAAAAATATATATGAAAATATATTAAAAAAAAAAACCATACACGATAGCAAAATATCTAAAATATATCAGAAAATACAAACATGTATTATGCGTAAATTATTATATTGTATTGTTTTGTTTGTATCTATCTATCTATGTATTATACTTAGCCTCCATATTTGGAGAGTGCTTAACCCGCTCTAAAGGCCAGGGGCATACATTGGCAAGAACAGATTTACAACGTGCAACCTAATTTGAACTTCATTGTTCTTAGTCAAATTCTAATGTATATCCTTCTGTCACTTCCATCTTAACCCTCCTGATGTCTTTGGGCAGAATGGAAAGATAAGCGTAGATCTTTCTGGAATCAATAAATAAATGTCTGTCTAGTGCATATACCTAAAAGAATTAATTTAGGAATGTGGTCTATTGCCTAACTGATCCTGGCTTTTCAATCGGTGTCTCTCTGTTTGATGAAGTACATCAGTTTTCAGGCAAAACATCTGGGCCATCATGTCAAAAATACTGTAGCTGTTTCAGTTGTCTTAGCTACTTGTTGCAATTTTAACGTGGGCACAAACCAGGCAATGGGATATCTATGAAGAGTAGTAAGGGGTCAGTCTCCAGGTAAGTAATGAGGGTGGCAGGCATCCGCGCTGTGAAAACTGCAGAGACTCGATAACTCAAAATTAGTGCATGTGGCAAAATTTCAGTGTGCCTGTGTGTACTGATTTTATGTTTTGGATTTAGCTAAAAATCTTTTACTGTGATATCATCAGACCAAAGCACCTTTTCCATATGTCATGTAGGGGAAACAGCTACGTGGTATGGTCAGATGACACCAAAGTAAACATTTTTGGGCTAACTCGAAATTGCCAAGTTTGGCAGTAAACTAATACTGCAGTATTAAAAGAGGTATAAGTGTTCATGAAAAAAATATAGTTCTACCTCTGTACAAGTCACTAGTGCGACCGCACTTAGAATACTGTGTACAATTATGGTCACCGATATATAAGAAGGACATAGCTGAACTGGAAAGGGTGCAGAGAAGAGCCACCAAGATTATTAGAGGAATGGGTGGGCTGCAATACCAAGACAGGTTATTAAACTTGGGGTTATTTAGTTTGGAAAAACGAAGGCTTAGGGGGGATCTAATCACAATGTATAAATATATGAGGGGACAGTACAGAGACCTTTCCAAAGATCTTTTTACACCTAGGCCTGCGACTGGAACACAGGGGCATCCGCTACGTCTTGAAGAAAGAAGGTTTAATCATAATCACAGACGAGGATTCTTTACTGTACGAGCAGTGAGACTATGGAACTCTCTGCCGCATGATGTTGTAATGAGTGATTCACTACTAACATTTAAGCAGAGCCTGGATGCCTTTCTTGAAAAATTTAATATTACCAGTTATGTATATTAGATTTTATGACAGGGTATTGATCCAGGGAACTAGTCTGATTGCCGGATGTGGAGTCAGGAAGGAAATTTTTTCCCCATTGGAACTTTTTTGCCACATTGGGGTTTTTTTGCCTTCCTCTGGATCAACATGTTAGGCTACGGGTTGAACTAGATGGACTTAGAGTCTCCCTTCAACCTTAAAAACTATGATACTATGATACTATGATACTATGATACATCACCCTAAAAAACATCATGCCCATTGTCAAACATGGTGGTGGCATCATTATGCTGTGAGGATTATTTTCTTTAGTAGGGACAGGATGGGAAAGTTTGTCAGACTAGATGGGAAGATGAATGGAGCTAAATATAGGGCAATTCTGGAGGTAAAACCTGTTAGAGGCTGTAAAAGAGTTGAGAGACTGTGGCATAGGTTCACGTTCTAGCAGGGCAAAGACCCTAAATATACTAGCAGTGATACAATGAATGGTTCAGATCAAAACATATTTAGGTATTTGAACAGCCTAATCAATGTTCAGACCTAAATCACATTGAGAATCTTTTTTTTACATGATGACATGGTGAGTGGTGCAATACAGGTAAAACCTAACTTCAGCTATAACCCTATACATTTCACTCTACATGTACTTGATAAAGTATTTTAATGCCCAATAATAGTAGCTGACTTTTTGAAATTAATTTTTTCTATATATGAATCTTTTTCTGTCTGATTTATCAGGTTTTAATTTTCAGTTAGCACTTTATTAGATCTATTATTAATGCCATAACAATATTTACCTTTTGCCTCTGTGATTGCCATGTTGTTTTCAGGCATAGGGGACCAATGTGAATTTTGTGATTCATTCATTAATACCCAAGGTTTTTGTTTTTTATGAAACCATACCACAGATGAATGTCATATTATATTTTGTCACTGGGTCTGTATACTGCCTCATGTTATTTCCCACACTTTTTAAATTTTAAATGAATCTTCCAATATATTGTTGTTGGTCCTTGTCACATAAAAAATACTATTTTGATAATATTTAAGAGAGTTTAAAAAATTCTGATATAGTATTTTTACCCATTGGGAGTTTGTGGCAATAATTGAAAACTACTGTTCACATATGCTCTCCATCCAGTGTCACTGAGGTAGAGCCATTTTCAATAAGAGATTGTGCAAAAATTTCAACTTCTAGATGTGAAAAGCTAGAAGAGACATACCCCAAAAGACTTGCAATGGTAATTGCAGAGAAAAGTGTTCCTACAAAGTACTGACTCATAAACAAGGAGAACAGACGAGTTTTTAAAGTGCAAAAAGTACATATTTATTAAGGGTGAAGGTGACAAGACTTGTGAGCATTAGTAAAATATATAAGAACCTGGACCACACCAGGGTTTGCATCCAAGTAAGGACTATATCGCAGTCATAGAAACAGTCAAATGCGTATGTACACATAGATATTCTGTGTGAATGATAACATTAACTCATATGGAGCAGTGATATGGTATGTCAGCCACATATGAGACTTTAAATATCCTAGAGGTCGCATATGATGACAGTGTATACCATTACAGCAGTAATATGACAAAAAGATGTGACCACATGGCACACAGGCCGGCAATAACACTTAAATCCGTTAAATCACACCCTTGGTAACAAGTAACACTCTCTCATGTGTGGCCAAAACTTGTATATCACATGTAAAGCCTAATTTGCCTAAAAACCACACATGATAGTAGTGTGTACCAATAAGGCATATTATGTCAATTATTACAACACATTATGAAGATAATCGTAACCATATGGTACACATGCCGGTAGTACAGGGTGTAAAAGGTTAATATACCAAGGGAAGTCCGGAGATTATCCTACATGTGGGGTCACTCCTGGGAGCCAGGATATATGCCCATAATTTGCCGGCAGAGATCCAAATGGTATACACCATATGAGACTTACATAGCGTACATAACACAAAAGGTT
Source organism: Anomaloglossus baeobatrachus (assembly GCF_048569485.1). Lineage (NCBI taxonomy): Eukaryota > Metazoa > Chordata > Amphibia > Anura > Aromobatidae > Anomaloglossus > Anomaloglossus baeobatrachus. Next base: position 189,576,127 of record NC_134358.1, read on the forward strand.
AGCAATGCAACATCACAGCATATTAAGACAGTGGCTGCGGACAAGTAGTACACACACCAACAGTAATAATACTAAACAGGGTTAATAACCGGGGAAGTTCTGAGGGCTTTCCCTCACATGATGTGATTCCTATAGAACAGGAGTCATACCCCAGACTGCTGGATAAAGTCCGATGTATAGGCTGCGGATGTGCACTGGTGGTCCAGGGTCGTGGTCCCCAAGTTGCCCGACGTACGTTTCGATAGAAGTAATCTTATTCTTCTTCAGGGGTAAGGAGTGGCAAATTAGGCTTTACATGTGATATACAAGTTTTGGCCACACATGAGAGAGTGTTACTTGTTACCAAGGGTGTGATTTAACGGATTTAAGTGTTATTGCCGGCCTGTGTGCCATGTGGTCACATCTTTTTGTCATATTACTGCTGTAATGGTATACACTGTCATCATATGCGACCTCTAGGATATTTAAAGTCTCATATGTGGCTGACATACCATATCACTGCTCCATATGAGTTAATGTTATCATTCACACAGAATATCTATGTGTACATACGCATTTGACTGTTTCTATGACTGCGATATAGTCCTTACTTGGATGCAAACCCTGGTGTGGTCCAGGTTCTTATATATTTTACTAATGCTCACAAGTCTTGTCACCTTCACCCTTAATAAATATGTACTTTTTGCACTTTAAAAACTCGTCTGTTCTCCTTGTTTATGCTTAATTATGAGTTTGTGCTACCCGTGTGGCCCTCAGACACTTAGGACCCCCGGGAATTTCTCGAGTATGGTTTTCTGGTCTCCTGTTTTTATAAAGTACTGACTCAGTGGGGGCCTGAATAAAAATGCTCATTAAAATTTTAAGATTTTTAAATTTTAAAATAAATAGAAAATAAATAGAAAACCATGTATCATTTAACTTTACACTTCAGAAATACTTGCTTATTTGTGTTGTTATATCATATTAGATTAAAATAAAAATAAAATACATTTACATTTCTGGGTGTAACTTGAAAAATATGTGAAAAGTTAATTGGGCAAAAAAATGTTTTTAATCCAGTGTGTAGAATCAACCAAAAATGCTATCTGGGTTTTACACAATGGCCAGAAAAGATAAAGTGAAGCCTGCCTGCCCTTTAATATTGGTGTTTAATATTGGTGAGTAAGTGTCTCCAATTTGACAAATGAAACAGGTGTGCCACAATTTACCTGTGCAGAAGACTGTCTAAGTTGAGAGTCATAACTTCTTATCAAATTTTAGATTAAAGGGGGCTTTACATGCAGCGATATCGCTAGCAAGCGTACCAGCCCCCGTCGTTTGTGCGTCACTGGCAAATCGCTGCCCGTGGCACACAATATCGTTAGGAACTGTCACACGGACTTATCTGCCTAGCAACGTTGTTGTTGCCGGCGAACCACCTCCTTTCTAAAGGGGCGGTTCGTGCGGTGTCACAGTGGCGTCACTAAGCGGCTGCCCAATAGAAGCGGAGGGGCGGAGATGAGTGGCCATAACATCCCGCCCACCTCCTTCCTTCCTCATTGCCGGCGTCCGCAGGTAAGCTGTAGTTCGTCGTTCCCGAGGTGTCACACATAGCGATGAGTGCTGCCTCGGAAACGACGAACACCCTGCGTCCTCAACAATCAACGATTCAACGCAACGATGTCGCTAATGATGCCAGATGTGCTTCACGGAATCTGTGACCCCAGCGATATATCATTAGATACATCGTTGCGTGCAACGGGGCCTTAAGGGTTCGCTCTCACTAACGTATTAATACAACTAGCGCAATGCGAGTCAAAAAGGTATTGCACTTGGACCAATGTTATTTAATTAAACAGGTCAGATCTGCATTTCTTTCTCAGCTGTATTCAGCCAGAGCACAAAACCACAGTATGCGAACCATACGATGGATGGGACAAGGACAGTTAGTAAATCTCCCAAATGCAAGCAGCTGATTCAGGCCACTGTATTCAGGTAAGCGGCATGGATCTAACACTGGATTATCTCAATAAGATAGAATCCAAACAATTAACAAAAATATTACTTCTCATATATCGAGAAGCACACTATCTCTGATACAAAAGCCATATATTCATGATTTTTCTTCAGTTAGAAAATTAAGACAGTGTTGTACTAAACTATCCTCTTTGTTTGTAAATTGTGAAGAATAAAAAACAAAATTGTGTTATTAGTATGATGTATAGCAGTGTATCACAGACAAATTCACAGTAGATGATTCATATATGGCACTCCGGTAGCTGGTAATAAGTTTAAATGAGTGAACCCGAGGTTTGGTTTTTGAACCTTACACTAACTTTAAAAACCATAGTTCGGGTTCAGAGTTCGAATGCTTTATGTGCAAACTTCACTCATGTGAGCAGCGCTGTGCTCAGGTACACTTAGTGCTCAGTCATCCTGCAATGTTTGAACGGCTTGCACTAGCGGTAACAACAGCGTGATCTGATGTAGACTGCAACAAAAAAAAATTGAAAAAGCCTGCCCACCCTCACCCGCAAGTGATCTGCTAATGGCTGTCTGTATGTGGGCAGAGACTCAAACTGCCAATTAGTGATTTTGAACCAGGCTCTGTAAAGTTCAAATCAGTGGAGGTTCGGTTCGATTGTTGCCAGAAACCAAACCTTCAAAGATTCACTCATCGTTATTAATAAGGTGCCAGAGTAGAGTTCCAATCCATAATAAATAAGAAAAGACCTGGCACTCAATTGTGTAATTTCCAAAATTGTAACTCTTTTTTACAACCAAAAACAGCCTGTAGTCAACAGCTCATTGACTTTTCTGTCAATTATATACCTTCATCAAACATTTGCTGCATAGGATAGTTGTAAAAAATGGGAAAATAGTTACTATGTAGCCTAGAATACAAATGCATGAACACAGTTGAAAATAACAAGAGATAATGGACATAATAGACAAAATAGGTGTTTTGTACCGATTGTCAATAAATGTGAAGCAGAGCAAAGTGGCAAAAACAGAAAGCTGTACTCTGTGAAGGAAAAAGATAAATATGGTCATTGTAGTATATAGTACAATAGATGTGAATAGTTGTAAGTGAATAGATGAATGTAAAGAGGTCATAAAGGTAAGGAGAAAAGTTAAATGGTCACTAGATTGATAGCTAGAAAATATACAAAAGGAAACACTGTAACGTCAGTAATGTGTGAGGAGCATGAAGGGTTAATGCAGCACTTACTCACTCAAAGCAGATATATAAGACCTGTATAGTCCTAGATTATGGTGAGTACATTTTACTTACAGAGGTATTAATGGAGAAGAGACTGCATAAAAAAGAAATAAAGTACTGTGAGCACCGTGACATGAATGGCAGGAACCTGATGTATGGAGACAGTAAAGGCTTATCAAACTGTGCTAGCTATAAGGATCCGAGTTATCATTGCTGAAGTGTGGTGACTCAGTCACTATCAGGAAAAGTCCTGGATAGACCTCCTGCATGTGTCTTTTAAGGTGTGCTTGAGGTTAAGTTCCTGTATAGGTGGTAGAAAACTGCAAGTGTGGTATCCTATTATACTGGGTTAAAGAAGGAGGAGGGGACATGCTACTTGAGTTGTGAAAGATGTACCAGTGTGGTCGTGTCATACTGCCAGCACAAAGGCAATCCATCTAGCGGATGCTTACCTAGGAGAGCTTACACTAGTTCCTTACTCATCGTTATGCTTTTATGCTTTCCTATCTGTGCCTACTTTCCTTGCAATTTCATTTTTTCCCTCTCTTTTCTTCCACAACTTACATATGCAGTATGCTATCACCATTAGGGGCTGGGCCTGCACTGACACACATCCCCTATGTACATGCGGTTGCACATCACTCTGCTTACTTAGACTCACACAAGGCACTCCTTATACAACATTACTGCCTTTACCGTCCCTTTTACATGCCCTCTTCTTTGCTTACAATCCTGGGCCCTGTACCAAACATTGGGCCATTCTAATTCAGCCATATCAGGGTTTCACTGAGAGATTTTATAACAGTCAACCATGCCCCATATAATCCCCATTATGTGTCTTCTGTGCTATATGTCTTATGATGCTGACATGTCACTCTAAAGCCTGCTTTACACCTTACGATCCAGCATACGATATCGTATCTGATCGTAACCACCTACATCGTATGTGCGGCACGTTCAATTGTTGAATGTGCCGCATATACGAGTAACCCCCCGTCACACGTACTTACCGGTCCATACGACCTCGATATGGGCGGCGAACGTCCACTTCCTGGAGTGGGAGGGACGTTCGGCGTCACAGCAACGTCACTCGGCAGCCGGCCAATAAAAGTGGAGGGGCGGAGCTGAGCAGGACTAAAACATCCCACCCACCACCTTCCTTCCGCATTACCGGCCAGGAGCCACAGGACGCAGGTAAGATCTGTTCATCGCTCCCGGGGTGTCACACACTGCGATGTGTGCTACTCTGGGTACGATGAACAATCTGACGTTCAATTCATGAGGAATGAACGATGTGCGTCCGATGAACGTTTTACCATTAAATCGCAATTGCACATAGCTGTTACACACTGCAATGTACCTTACAATGCCGGATGTGTGTCACTTACGACGTGACCCCGCCGACACATTGTAAGATACATTGCAGCGTGTAAAGTGGGCTTAACTCCACCTATTTGTAAATAAATTCACAATTTTGCAGAATATCCAATTGATTGCAGGGTGTTACTACTATTAACTACAGATAAATTCAGTCACACTGACTTTGCAGGTCCAGCACCTCCATATCACTTGAAACGTTTGTGTTATTTTTCACAGACTGAAACTATCACTGCCCTTTTCAATGTTTTTCAGCAATGCAGATTTACATCACAATCAAGCCTTTGTGTAGCCTATCTGTAATAAGCTGTACGCCTTGACTTCCTATACTGAGGAAGAAAAATCCTAAAATAGCAGCTGCTTTATGAGTCCAAATCTTCTCTAAGCACTCTGATAGTTCCCCTTGATTTCCTGTGCTAGATCAGTGATGTGATAGTTGCAAGGACGATGCGTAAATCCGCCAGCACTTTGCATTGTGCACTTGCTCCTTTCTGGCTAATGCAGTCTACAGACGTTTGTGGCTAATGCAGTCTACAGATGTTTGTGGCTAATGCAGTCTACAGACGTTTGTGGCTAATGCAGTCTACAGACGCTTGTGGCTAATGCAGTCTACAGATGTTTGTGGCTAATGCAGTCTACAGACGCTTGTGGCTAATGCAGTCGACAGGCATTTTTTTGCCATCCTCCTGAATCAAATTTAAAATTGTTCTAATTCATCAACACTTACAATTTTCAGGAAGATCAATTTGATCCTCTCCACTAATTTACCATCTTGTGGATAAGAGCCGTGTGACAGCAGTCGGCAGCAGCTGCCACACATTGATTAGAGCTGACGGATCCACACTGATCTCCTATTGATACCTTATCCTAGGAATATCCAAGGAATATATCATAATTCATTTCTGCCCAAACAACCTCTTTAAGGCCACAAATGGCTTTGTACTTAAGAGGTTAAACTGCAAAACAAAAGTTTGTTATATAGTGAAGTGGCAACTGCAGTCAAATGAATGACAGATTATCAGGTTCTAGCCAACACTAGAGATTGTGAGTTATGAGCTCTGGCAGTAGAAGAACTGATATTAATGTTAACAATGAACTTAAAGGGAATCTGTCAGCAGGTTTTTGGTACTTCATCTAACAGTAGCATATTATAATCAAGGAGATTTTCAATCCAAAGGTGCATCACATATTGTAGATTACTGGGTACATCCATTCTAACACAAAGAATTTAGATCCAGGAAAACATCAAAGCTGACAGACCTTCTTCGCCCAAACCAGACTCGCAGTAGAGAGAGTGCATTGACTGTGAGGTGTCACAGAAGGGGTGTGCTGGACTGCTGAGCAGGAGCTAGCTAGCCCTAGCAATGTTAATCATAAAGTGATAAACCATTTAGTTTATGTAAACAATAGCTCACAGACACATAAGAGAAGCAAAGTAATTTTTTGCTTTTTAACCTTTGCAGCATGCTGTCCTCAGCTTATGTAGGAAAAACCTGCTGATAGATTCCCTTTAAGGCAAACATTTGTATTTAACAAATGTAATACATCATGTTTAGAGATTTTACAGCAGTGCATGGGGACCTTTCAACTCTGTAGCATAGAACTGCTTGACTTCAATGTACAGCAAATAATTTATATGCTTATAGTGAAAAACACGCTCAATACATACAACATCACATTTTCTTTTACAATGTATTGGATAATATGGGGAGATTATCTGTGTACATATGACAGCTGATGAGCCTTTATGTCAGTACTGTACACAGATAAAAAAAAGAAATTGTTCAGGCAGTTTACAGAGCACTCCAAAATAGAAATAAAATCTTAAAGGGACCTGACAGGTTCCCTTTAACCATGGATGCTTAAGCTACTGCAATGCACTGTACATGAGTAAAGGGACATAGCTAATCAGGAGAATTATACTTCATTTTTAATTTGAGGTATTTACCAACATTATTACATCTATTACCTATTGGGGTAAGTTCATTATAAATCCAGCAAATTGATTGCTGGCCAGGATTTTGATGTTCTCTCGAAAATAAAATAAAAACATGGGGATTCTGGTGAATTTGGTGATTATTCTAAACGAATATCTAAAGGGTGAGAGACTGTAAAATCACAAATGATTGGGAGAAACACCCAAATCGCACAGATTCTGTCATGGTTCGCCTCCCCGTCCACATGACTAGGGGGTGGAGCCTTCTCTCGGGCCTCACTTCCGGACCCTGGATGCCTTAAAAGCTGACATTTTCAGTGAACCAGCACCGGCTATAAGCTTAGTACTGCTTTGCCTGTGATTGCTGGTCCTGTGAGTGATATCCTGATCTGTCTGTTCCTGTGCCCCCGTGCCCTTGTCTGTGTTCCGTCCCCTGGTCATTCCTCCTGTCCTCTGTCCCCTCTCCTATTTCCCCACTCGGTTGCTTCCTCAGGTACTGACCTTTGCCTGACTTTGACTCCACTTCTGCTTGTTCCTCCGATCCTGCTTCTGCCCATACGGTGTTTGACCCAGCCTGCCTATTCCTTGCATGCCCTGCAGCTCTGCTTCACAGCTGTGCTGTGAGGCAGTGTATGAGAACGCTGTGTATTTACTTCCTGGTTCTCGTTGCTCTGTGTAGTGTCTTCTGCTGCAGAGCCCTGGCTCCCCCTGGCGGCAGCTTGACAGATTAATTGGCTTTAAGTCATAAACATGTTCCAAATTTGAAACTTTGTGCTTTAATTCACATTTCAATGACCCCTTTAATCTCTGCAGCAATACTGGCAGCAGTCATAAGTCTAGTTTCTAAAGACAACTTCTGGATATGACGCTGAGCACGTGAACTCAACTTCAACCTTAGAAAGGCCTGATCTGAGTGAAACCTGTCTTGTTAAACCGCTGTATGTTCTTGTCAGCTCAGTTTCAGAGTGTTGGTAAACTTCTTTTAGCCTAGACCATCTTTATGTAGAGCAACAATTCTTTTTTGTACATCCTCAAAGAATACATTGCCAGGATGAACTTCCAGTGACCAGTATGAGTGAGTGTGTGATTGATAACACCAAATTTATCACACCTGCTCCTCATTTACATCTGAGATATGATAAAATTAGTCATGTGACACCAAAGAAGTAAACAGCTAAGTGGACACAATTTGACCATTTTCCATTAGGGGTGTACTCCCTTTTCTTGGCAATGGTTTAGACTTTAATAGCTGTGTGCTGAGTTATTTAGAGGAAACACCACATTTTCACTTTAATACAAGCTGTACACTGACTACTTTACATTATTCAAAAGCATCATATTTTCAGTGTTGGTCCATACAATGATATACATTTAAAAAAAAAAATGTGAGGGGTGTATTCACTTGTGATATACTATATATACTATATACTATATATATATATATATATATATATATATATAAAGAGAGAGAGAGAGAGAGAGAGAGAGAGAGAGCTAGATGGATAGACAAAAAAAAATCCCACTCAGCAGTCCAGATTTTCCAATGAAATAAGTTGACTTTATGGGTCCCAATGTCAATGTTTCAGTCTGTCAGAACCTTTGTCAATAAATCAAATATGCCATTATCTTTTAAATTCCTGATTAGTCTTTCTTTAACATATTTGTATAATTATAATTTTTTTTTAATGATATTTTATATAGTTAACAATAATTCTTTACAGTGAAGATCACGGTTACATATAAACGTACAATCAACACCAATAATAAAGTACAACATTATTATAATTAATGTTTAGTGTTAGGTGTTATTAAGTTCTCACATATATAGACAATAATTAGGAGGATGTCTCACCCATTGCAGATTAAGTGACCATATTCATATACAGATTAGCACCAAATCATGGCTGCTCATACAAGTAACTGTGCATGTCACCACGTGTAATAATCTGTAGGCCAATAAGGAAAACCTTTACTTCATTACACAGGCGTGCTTGCACTCTAGAGGCTTGAAGTTTCCCGGTGTCATCTTAAGACCAGAGCTCTAAGTCATTTTCTAAGATGTGCATGCGCTCTAGAGATAAAAGAATCAAAAAGGTCTGTGGAGCCTCTGTTAGGAGTCTCGACACGGAAAATAGACAGATATCCCTCCGGTAAGGACCTAGCCAAGGAGTGGCTCTTTTTAGGAGACCACCTTGACCACCATATTAAGTGGCTCTTTTAGTCAATATCCAACTCTTGACAAGTTTAACACTAGAACTACTGGACTCGTGACACCTATATAGAAATACATGGTGCAAAGTAGTCAAAATGACTACCTCAGTAGTTCTAGTGTTAAAGATATGACAAGGGAAATACCAAGGCCAGGTATCCATCCACAGACAGCTGTTTCAGGATATTGCCCCTCATTAGTGTGGAGTAGGATTCTGGCCATGTGGGAGCAATGCCTAGTAGACCAACAGGACAAAAAAATCACTGATCTCTTGGAGACCAGCCAGAAAAAAACACTGCTGGCAGACAACAAAGGCGCTCAACACAGTGAAATCCTAGGTGTATTGCCCCAGGCCCTAGGTGCATTACAGAGCCTCTGTAATGGACCTTTTTCATTTGCATACTTCCCAGGGGGCAATATACCTAGGATTTCACTGTGTTGAGTGCCTTTGTTGGCTGCCGGCAGTGTTTTCTCTGGCTGGTCTCCCCGAGATCAGTGATTGTTTTATCTTGCTGGTCTACTACGCATTGCTCCCACATGGCTATAATCCTACTCCACACTAATGAGGTGCAATACCCCAGAACAGCTGTCTGTGGATGGATACCAGGCTTTGGTATTTCCCTTGGCATACCTTTAAACATGTCAAGAGTTTTCTATTGACTAAAAGGGCCACTTAATATGGTGGTTATAGTGGTCTCCTAAAAAGAGCCACTCCTTGCTAGGTCCTTCCCGGAGGGATATCTGTCTATTTTCCGTGTCGAGACTCCTAACAGAGGCTACACAGACTTTTTTTGATTTGCATACTTCTCAGGGGGCAATGCACCTAGGATTTCACTGTGTTGAGCGCCCACACAGAAAATTGCCAGATATCCCACTGGGAAGGACCTAGCAAGGAGTGGCTCTTTTTAGGAGTCCACCCATATTAAGTGGCCCTTTTAGTCAATATCCATCTCTTGACGAGTTTAAAGATATGACAAGGGAAATACCAAGGCCAGATATCCATCCACAGACAGCTGTTTTGTGGTATTGCCCCTCATCAGTGTGGAGTAGGATTCTGGCTAGGTGGGAGCAATGCCTAGTAGACCAACAAGACAAAACAATGACTGATCTCAGGGAGACCAGCCAGAGAAAACACTGCCGGCAGCCAGCCAGCATTCAACACAGTGAAATCCTAGGTGCATTGCCCCCTGGGAAGTAGGCAAATCAAAGAGGTCCGTGGAGCCTCTGTTAGGAGTCTCAACACAGAAAATAGCCAGATATACCTCCAGAAATAACCTAGCCAAGGATTGGCTCCTAATATGGTAGTTAGGGTGGTCTCCTAAAAAGTTGCACTCCTTGGCTAGTATCCAGTAATGCAAAAAATGTTTTCTATAAATTGTTTTATGGTGTAAAAAAGGCAAAACAAAAAAAATATATAAATGTGCTATCGTAATAAAGAATATAGCAGTCTTATCACTTTTATGGCTCAGTGAATGACGTGGAAAAAAGCAAAAAAACTAAAAATAAATTTTGAATTGCTGTTTCTTTGTGATTCTGCCTCACAAAATGCAGGATCAAAAGCAATCAAAAACTAATATTATGCCCAAAATGGTACCAATAAAAACTTCAACTCATCCCACAAAAAAACAAGCTCTTTCGTGACTTTGTCCACAGAAAAATGAAAAAAAGACTACAGCCTTCAAAACTCAGTGGTGCAAAAAACTTTATTTTTAAAAGTGCTTTTACTGTGATACTAGTCAATCCTAAAACAAACAATATAAATCTGGTATTGCTGTAATGGTACTGTAGGGTTCAAGGTGCTCATTAAATATCTAGAAAAATCCTTGAGGGGTCTACTTTCAAAAATGGGGTCACTTGTGGGGGTTTCCACTGTTTAAACACATCATGGCTCTCCAAGCCAGACAAGGTGTTTGCTATCTTTTCCAGACAATTTTGCGCTCTAAAGGCTGCTTTACGTGCAGCGACATTGCTAGCGATGACGCTCGTGAAAGCACCCGCCCCGTCGTTTGTGCGCCATGGGCAAATCGCTGCCCGTGGTGCACAATATCGCTCTGACGCGTAACATGTACTTACCTTCCTAGCCACGTCGCTGTGGGTGGCGAACAACCTCTTTTTTAAGGGGGAGGTTTGTGCTCCGTCACAACGACGTCACACAGCGGCCCGCTAAGAGAAGCGGAGGGGCGGAGACCAGCCGCGTTAGCGACATGCCCACCTTGAGGACGCAGGAAGCTGCTGTTCGTCTTTTTCCGGGGTGTCACACATAGCGATGTGTGCTGCCTCAGGAACGACGAACAACCTGCGTCCAGCACCAGCATTTTTTTGAAAATGAACGACATGTCAACAATCATCGATTAGGTGAGTATTTTTGATCATTAACACTTGCTCATAGGTATCACACACAACAACGTTGCTAATGACGCCGGATGTGCGTCACGAATTGCGCGACCCCGACGACATATTGTTAGAGATATTGTTGCGTGTAAAGCTCCCTTTAAAGTCAAATGGCCCTCCTTCCCTTCTGAGCCCTGCCATGCACCCAAACAATAGACTTTCACTACAATTTGGGAATTGTGCTCTCAGTAGCATTTGATTAGTAAATTGTACTGTGCATTTTCTCTTGGTACCCTTGTTAAAATGTAAAACTTGGGGATAAAGTAACATTTTGTGGCACAAAGTAAAATTTCATTTTTTCGTTCCACATTCCTTTAGTTCATGTGAAGCACTTCAAAAGTTAATAAACTTCCTAAATGGGATTTTGAGTACTTTGAGGGGTGAAACATGTTCGAATGGTGTCACTTTTGGGTCTTTTCTGTCATCTAAGTTTGTTAAAGTTACTTCAAATGTGATGTGGTCCCTAAAAATATGTTTTGTAAATTTTGTTGGAAAAATTAGGAATTTCTGGTAAACTTTGAACCCTTCTAACTTCTTAAAAAAAAAATTATGTATCAATAATTGTGCTGATGTAAATGAGACATTTGGGAAATGTTATTTATTAACTATTTTGTGTGAGATAACTCAATGGTTTAAAGAGGACCAACCAGCAGGATTTTGCTATATAATAATATTAATAATTTTATTCATTTATATAGCGCTATTAATTCCACAGCGCTTTACATACATTGGCAACACTGTCCCCATTGGGGCTCACAATCTAGAGTACCTATCTGCATGTTTTTGGAGTGTGGGAGGAAACCGGAGTACCCGGAGGAAACCCACGGAGAACATACAAACTCCTTGCAGATGGTGTCCTTGGTGGGATTTGAACCCAGGACCCCAGCGCTGCAAGGCTGCAGTGCTAACCACTGAGCCACCATGCAGGCAGTGCTGTACTGGCACTAAGATGCTGAATGAAGGCATACCTTCAGTTATGAGATTGGATGTTTAATTACAGTAATATTTGCAAGTAAAGTTAGAGGAATGTACACTTATTTGATTGACTCATGCTGCAGGTGTTGGAATATGGGAGTCAGGTTTTCCTATCTATTCCCGCTCCTGTCTGCCTACCTGTCTTACCTGTGTCCGTCATCGGCGCCTGCTGATTTGCATTTAGGAGTATTGCAGCACACTCTTCACTAAGATGGCACCAAAGTCGGTGCCTGCGCATATCGTTATCTCCTGCACCATCTTTGTAAAAACTTTGTCTTCCCTTACTAGCCTGATGGATGTGCGATGTAAGTGCGACGCATGCGCCCCGCATCCTCAGCTTTTGTAGTGACCGTGGAAGTGTGTACAGTAAAAATAGAAGTGGAGCCCACCCCTAAGATCAGCTCCCAGCATGTAACCTCAGACATCATAATCAGCAGACAAGCAGCACAATTTAGAGGAGACTGCCGCCAGAAGACGGGTTTCACTTCCGCACGTTTCAGAGGATACAGAACGGAGGACACAGAGCCCAGTGTATATCATCCCCCCACTTGCCTGCTGATTGTAAAGTCTGCTCCATCACTAAGGGGTTAAAAATAAAAATATAAATCTTGCAATTTCACTCTGGCCACTAAAGCTTTTTAGCCTCTAACTTTTTGTTGTCTCAGTAAAGAACACTGACATACTGTAGTACAATATCCAGAATTTACATATTCTTAAAATTTGATTTTCTATAAAAGCATCTAATGAGCATGAGCAAAGGTCATTGAGAAGAACGGGGAATCAAAGTCAGCTCTGACATCACCTATTGAGATTTTTACATGAGAAAATAGGGATAATTATGAGTATGACCAATATATTATGTTGGAAACAAACAAAACTCCAAACATGTCCTTTTTGGTAAAATATCAGATTTCTTTATTATACAAAAAGATTTAAAAATTACACCAAAGCAAAGGAAACAGTACATATATAATCATAACATCACAGGTGAGGAGTGAAAAAATCCAGATTAAGTTATCTGTTAGGGGTATAAATTAGGGTATTCCCACAATCAAATGCAGGATATTCCATAGGTGTGTGCCAGAGAAATCACACAACGCAACTCTGAGTATAATACAATGAATCACATAGACAGTGAAATTTCAAATCGAAATTCCCATATATATCTATATAAAGTGCAGAGTGGAACAGTTGCGGAGAGTGACAAATACCCAGCACAACACATCATGTCAGATAAAATAGTTGCTAGTGCTTAGCCATAATAGCCGCACCAAACAGATAGAAAACGCAACCCAACGCATTTCGTGGTCTTCCACGGGGGGCTGAGACATGGTGCAGAGCAGGAGAGGGGTTTTTATAGATCTAATAGACGGCTGTAGTCCAATGACAGAGACTCCGGAGTGGATGCCGCCCCCCATGCGGCCGCATTGGACTACAGGCATCTATTAGATCTATAAAAACCCCTCTCCTGCTCTGCACCATGTCGCAGCCCTCCCGAGGAAGACCACGAAACGCGTTTTCTATCTGTTTGGTGCGGCTATTATGGTTAAGCACTAGCTACTATATAATCTGACATGATGTGTTGTGCTGGGTATTTGTCCCTCTTCGCAACTGTTGCACTCTGCACTTTATATAGATATATATATTTGAATTTCGGTTTGAAATTTTCCTGTCTATGTGATTCATATTTTTATACTCAGAGTTGCATTGTGTGATTTCTCTGGCACACACCTATGACATATCCTGCATTTGATTGTGGGAATACCCTAATTTAGCCCCCAACAGATAACATAATCTGGATTTTTTCCACTCCTCACCTGTGTTCTTATGATTATATATGTACTGTTTCCTTTGCTTTGGTGTGATTTTTATATCTTTTGTATAATAAAGATATCTGTGTGGGGTGCTGGATATGTACCATCTTATGCAAAGTGCCATCGTTGCTAAAGTGCTGGGAAGTTATTTCAAAGGCAGTACGTCAGGGCAGGAGGCAGCATGTAACTTAATTTTAATACCCTATGGTACTACTATGATCTTTACTTCTATCCTCACCATCCTATGTGCTTTTACTGTCCATTTTCACCGCCCTGTCCCCCCTCCATCACCACTTATCAGCATCAGCCCCTCTCTCCTCCCCTCTCCTATGTACAGCTCCCACGTTCTTTTCACCTTCCTTAATAACCTCACTCCATCATGCTCCAGGGTCGTGGAGAAACAAACATGCCACAACTCCAAAAACTATCTGCTATTTCTCCTTTTACTGCTACTTCTCTCTGGCGATATCTCTCCTAATCCCGGTCCACCCCATGCCAACTTTACCCCCTCCCCCACCTCTCATAGAAACTCTGCTAACCTCATTAGCATTAGTTGTACACTCTCACCCCTGTCTTTTAATTGTGCTCTCTGGAATCCATGGTCTGTATGTAACAAGCTTCCTTACATCAACAACAACTTTCTCAATAACTCTCTTAATCTGCTGGCACTCACTGAGACCTGGATTCAGGATTCTGACACTACTTCCCCTGCTGCCATTTCTCACGGTGGCTTACACTTTTCCCATTCACCAAGACCTGAGAACAGACATGGTGGTGGAGTCAGCTTACTCCTGACCCCACAGTGCACTTTCCAAGTCATCCCCACAGCTCCATCACTCTCATTCCCATCCTTTGAGGTCCACACCATCAGGCTCTTCCATCCCCTTTCCCTCAGAGTAGCGGTCATATACCATCCCACAGGCTCACCCACCGAGTTCCTTGACCACTTTTCAGCCTGGCTGCCGCACTTCATGTCTTCAGAATTACCAACCCTTATCCTAGGAGACTTTAACATACCCATGAACAGCCCCACCTCCCCTTCTGCATCCCAGCTTCTATCTCTAACCACCTCCTTTGGCCCCTCACAGCTCTCATCCTCTGAGACACATGAAGATGGAAACACCCTTGACCTTGTCTTCGCCCACCTCTGGTCCATCTCTCACTTTGATAACTCACCACTACCTGTTACATCTCGTGGCTCTCCTGAGGCAAGGACTGAGGCAGTCTCCCATTCCTTGCCTGCCACGAGCACTCCTGCTCAGCAGCGCCGAAGGTCTGCCAGACTGCGCAGTGTGCAGGAGATACCTTCTCAGAGAGGCAGCAGAAGGGTGACACCTAGTGGTTCTCCTGTTACAAGGAGTGAAGCGGTCTCCCATTCCTGGCCTGCCGCAGACTCTCCTGCTCAGCGGCCCCGAAGGTCTGCGAGGCTGTGCAATGTGCAGAGGTTTACTGCTCAGGGAAGCACTGAGATTCCCGTTATCTCTCCACATTGTGAGACCGAGGATCCCGCCTCTATTTCCCAGAGGCAGGAGGGTGAGCATGTGCAATGCGTGGTGGGTCCTGATTCGCTCACTGACGTCACACGGCTTGATGACAAGGCTGGTGACGTGGTGAATCCTGACTGGCCAGGCTGGGACGTCGTGGACCCTGATTGGGTCAAGTCCGTCATCTCCGCCTCGCGCCCGCCCTCGGGTGGAGCTGCACCTCCTTAAAAGCTCCCCCTGCCATCATGGCGGTGCGCGACCGTCCTTCTATGTTTGGATGTCTGGCAGCGTGCTGCCACGCCACTGCTCAGGCATTACTGTCTCTTGTGGGCTTGGCCCTTGCTGCTCCGGCAGTACCTCGTTTGCAGGCCGTGTTCCTGCCTTGCTGCTCCGGCAGTACCCCCGTCAACAGGCCGTGTTCCTGTCCCAGGTGAGCTCCTCAAGTCTCCATTGGACTCACCTGGTTATTGAAAGCACACGTGCGTGGGCACCTCTGTGCTACCCTCGTGCCATATTCTCGTGACTTCCACTGGCACACGTGCGTGGGCACCTCTGTGCTTCCCCGTGCAACAGGTACACCGAGCCGTGAGATCTGTGCCATACAACCCTCACGGGTTAGGGCAGATCGGTGTACATAGATCGTCTGTGACATTCCAGACGATCGCTAGCAGCAACCCGCTCACTCTTCACCCACCATAGCGGCGGTCCCTTACACCGCACAGTGGACCTTGACCGGCGGAAGCAGTCCATTTCCCATCTTGGCACGCTTCCCCGGGTCCCCCTCGTAACATTACGGTCGCGCCAAAGGTCTGGCTATGGCTGAAGAGCAGCAGCAGTTGCTGCGTTATGTGCAGCAGTTGGAGTCACGATTGGCAGCAGTGGAGCAGTCTTCCTCCGATAAGACTACTCTGATGACAGTCGCCACCCAGGCGGCTACCCAGGCTGTGCTATTGGGCGGAAGGTCTCCTCGCCTTGCGCTTCCAGAGCGCTTTAGCGGCAACAGCTCTGAGTGCCGTGGTTTTATAAACCAGGTTACCACCTACTTAGAGCTGTCCGCGACTCTTTACGCTACCGAGAAGGCGAAGGTAGCCTTCGTCCAGTCCCTGCTCACAGGGAGAGCGCTGAAGTGGTCCACGCCGTTGTAGGAGCGCGGAGATCGTGTGGTGAATAACTTAGCAGCTTATCTTGGGACCATGAGAATGGTGTTCTTCGGGCCTCAAGTCACCCACGATTCCGCGCTGCGCCTCCTACGACTTCGGCAAGGGTCTGCTTCAGTCGGGGACTTTGCTGTACACTTTAGGACACTGGCCGCAGAGCTGGACTGGCCGGATAAGGTCCTTGTCCCTGTGTTTTGGGAAGGCCTGGCAGGGTTTGTCAAAGACGCACTGGCCACACGTGAGGTGCCTGCCACTTTAGAGTCCTTGATTCAGGTTGCCTCTCGCATAGACATCCGCCAGGCAGAGCGAAGGCTCGAGGTCTCTTCAGCACCCACGTCTTCTCGGCCTAAAAAGCGTCTGACTCCCGTCTTCCATCAGACAGGTCCCCCAGCCAGTCCTGTAGGCGACTCCGTGGAGTCAATGGAGGTGTCCAAGGTGGTCTCCTCTGCCCCAGGTTCTCGGTCTTGTGTCATCTGCTTTTCCTGTTGGCAGAGGGGACACATAGCTACCCTATGTCCCAAACCGTTGGGAAAATACAGCGTCTAGTTTCTATCAGAGGGGGGACTCTAGACGCTACTTCTCCCTCTAGGTTGACTATCAGCGCCCAGTTGCAGTTCGGCACTACTCTCTTCTCTGCCCTGGCTTGCTTGGACTCAGGCGCTGAAGGCAATTTCATCTCGACCTCCCTGGCAACCCGATACTCAGTTCCCCTGGTTCTGTTGCCCAAGCCACTCAGGGTCCGGGTAGTCGACGGGTCCATACTACTCGATCCTATCACCCAGATCACCATCCCTCTCAGGATGGATGTACCACCGGGACACCATGAGCAGGTGTCCTTCCTGGTGCTTCCAGGGGGGACGGATGAGATCCTACTGGGCCTTCCCTGGTTGAGACAGCATGCTCCTATACTCAACTGGGCAACAGGGGAGATCTCATCCTGGGCAGGATCCTGTAGAGAGCACCTCGTGACTACCGAACCACCCGCTACCATTAGGTCGGTTGGGTCCTCAGGGAATACTGAGGGGCCGGGTTTACCGACACCTTATGAGGCCTACAGGGATGTCTTTTCCAAAAGGGCCGCAGATACTCTTCCTCCCCACCGGCCATATGATTGCCGAATAGACCTGAAGCCAGGCTCCGAGCCCCCTAGGGGCAGAGTGTATCCACTCTCTGCTCCAGAGACGGAGGCTATGTCCAAATATATTCAGGACAGCCTGGCGAAGGGGTTCATTCGCAAGTCTATCTCACCGGCTGGTGCAGGGTTCTTTTTTGTGCAGAAGAAGGAAGGGGATCTGCGCCCCTGTATCGATTACAGGGGATTAAATGCAATCACAATCAAGAACAAATACCCTTTGCCCCTCATTACTGAGCTATTTGATCGATTCCGCGGGGCAAAGGTCTTCACAAAGCTGGATCTACGTGGGGCGTATAATCTAGTGCGAGTCCGAAAGGGCGATGAGTGGAAGACCGCCTTTAACACCAGGGACGGTCACTACGAGTATCTAGTAATGCCTTTCGGACTCTGCAATGCCCCCGCCGTATTTCAAGACTTTGTGAATGACATTTTCCGGGATTTGTATCTTTCCGTGGTTGCATACCTGGATGACATTCTTATCTTCTCCCCCGATCTTACCACCCATCGGAGGGATGTCATCCGAGTACTTAAGAGGCTCCGCACCCATTCGTTATATGCTAAGCTGGAAAAGTGCGTTTTTAAACAGGAATCCTTGCCGTTCCTGGGGTACATAGTGTCCAGTCAGGGGTTAGCAATGGATCCGGGGAAGTTGGAGACAGTGATGAACTGGCCTGAGCCCCGCTCGCTGAAGGCGATCCAGCGATTCTTGGGGTTTATCAATTATTATCGCCAGTTCATTCCCAACTTCTCGACGGTGGCAGCACCCATCATTGCCCTTACCCGCAAGGGCGCTAATCCCAAAGCATGGACACGGGAAACGGTAGAGGCATTTCACACTCTCAAAACTCACTTCTCCAGAGCTCCCATCCTTCATCGTCCAGACATCTCCAAACCCTTCCTACTGGAGGTAGACGCCTCTTCGGTCGGTGCAGGTGCAGTCCTGTACCAGAAAAACGAACGAGGAAGGAAACATCCGTGTTTCTTTTTCTCCAAGACCTTTTCTCCGGCCGAGAGGAACTACTCCATAGGGGATAGGGAGTTACTGGCGATGAAACTAGCATTCCAGGAATGGCGGCATCTCCTGGAGGGTGCGAAGCATCCATTTGAGGTTTTTTCTGACCACAAAAACCTCACATACCTCCAGACAGCACAACGCCTGAACCCAAGGCAGGCCCGTTGGTCTTTATTCTTCTCCCGGTTCCGCTTTATTATCCGCCACCTGGCCGGTGAGAAGAACGTACGGGCTGATGCCTTGTCACGTTGTATGGTTGTGTTGGAGGAGGACGAGGAGGAGCCTCGTCTTATACTACCCCCGGACAGCTTGAGGATGGTCACTCCCACTTCTTTGGACCAGGTGCCACCTGGCAAAACCCTCGTTCCCCCTGAACTACGGAACGAGGTGCTATCATGGGCCCATGCCTCCAAGGTCGTGGGTCACTTCGGGGTCAAAAGGACCAGAGACCTGGTGACCAGGCATTATTGGTGGCCGAGACTACCCCAGGACATACAGGAATATGTGGGAGCCTGTATGTCGTGTGCTCGGAATAAGCCGTCCCGGCAGAGACCGGCAGGTCTTCTTCACCCACTGCCAGTGCCGGATCGTCCCTGGGAAGTGGTGGGGATGGACTTCCTGGGAGATCTGCCCAAGTCAGCAGGGCACAGGGTCGTATGGGTCATCACGGACCACTTCTCTAAAATGGTCCACTTGGTGCCTCTCCCACGACTCCCGACGTCACGTGCTCTCGCCACCTTGTTCATTCGGCATGTATTTAGGTTGCATGGCATGCCTGACAAGGTGGTGAGCGACCGGGGTCCCCAGTTCGCGTCTCGCTTCTGGAGAGAGCTCTGTAAGCTCCTGCAGATAGAGCTGAACATCTCCTCCGCATACCATCCTGAGACCAATGGACTAGTGGAGAGGACTAATCAGACCTTGGTAACTTACCTCCGCCATTTTATATCCGCGCACCACGACAACTGGGCTAACCTCCTTCCTTGGGCTGAATTTGCCATTAACAATTCGGTCCATGAATCCTCTGGCCAGACTCCGTTCCTACTCAATAACGGACAACATCCCAGAATCCCGGTTCCGATGCCCATTACGTCACCCGATACTAGAGTGGAGGATTGGGCGACCAAGGCCCGGGAGATCTGGGATGACACCCAAGAGGCTCTTAAAAGGGCTAAAGACCGGATGGTGACAACGGCTGATGTTCGCCGCCGCCCTGCACCATCCTTCGCCCCTGGTGACCTAGTATGGCTGTCCTCTAAGAATGTTAACCTACGGGTACAGGCAGCCAAATTTGCCCCTAGGTATCTGGGTCCGTTTAAAGTACTACAGCAGGTAAACCCAGTGGCATATCGACTCCAGCTCCCTCCACGCTGGGCTATAGCCAACACCTTTCACGTGTCTCTCCTGAAACCCGTACGACTTAATAAATTCTCGGGGTCCCTGCCGGCTCAAACCGACTCCCCGTCCGACGACCCTGAGGTGGCAAAACTTGTGGAGACAAAAGTCATACAGGGCAAGAGGTACTACCTCGTGGAGTGGGCCGGCCGTGGTCCGGAGCATAGATCCTGGGAGTTGGAGGATCATATCCGCGCCCCGGGTTTGATAGCGGCCTTCGAGCACGGACAGGAGGGGGGGCCTAGACGGGGGGGTAATGTTACATCTCGTGGCTCTCCTGAGGCAAGGACTGAGGCAGTCTCCCATTCCTTGCCTGCCATGAGCACTCCTGCTCAGCAGCGCCGAAGGTCTGCCAGACTGCGCAGTGTGCAGGAGATACCTTCTCAGAGAGGCAGCAGAAGGGTGACACCTAGTGGTTCTCCTATTACAAGGAGTGAAGCGGTCTCCCATTCCTGGCCTGCCGCAGACTCTCCTGCTCAGCGGCCCCGAAGGTCTGCGAGGCTGCGCAATGTGCAGAGGTTTACTGCTCAGGGAAGCAGTGAGATTCCCGTTATCTCTCCACATTGTGAGACCGAGGATCCCGCCTCTATTTCCCAGAGGCAGGAGGGTGAGCATGTGCAATGCGTGGTGGGTCCTGATTCGCTCACTGACGTCACACGGCTTGATGACAAGGCTGGTGACGTGGTGAATCCTGACTGGCCAGGCTGGGACGTCGTGGACCCTGATTGGGTCAAGTCCGTCATCTCCGCCTCGCGCCCGCCCTCGGGTGGAGCTGCACCTCCTTAAAAGCTCCCCCTGCCATCATGGCGGTGCGCGACCGTCCTTCTATGTTTGGATGTCTGGCAGCGTGCTGCCACGCCACTGCTCAGGCATTACTGTCTCTTGTGGGCTTGGCCCTTGCTGCTCCGGCAGTACCTCGTTTGCAGGCCGTGTTCCTGCCTTGCTGCTCCGGCAGTACCCCCGTCAACAGGCCGTGTTCCTGTCCCAGGTGAGCTCCTCAAGTCTCCATTGGACTCACCTGGTTATTGAAAGCACACGTGCGTGGGCACCTCTGTGCTACCCTCGTGCCATATTCTCGTGACTTCCACTGGCACACGTGCGTGGGCACCTCTGTGCTTCCCCGTGCAACAGGTACACCGAGCCGTGAGATCTGTGCCATACAACCCTCACGGGTTAGGGCAGATCGGTGTACATAGATCGTCTGTGACATTCCAGACGATCGCTAGCAGCAACCCGCTCACTCTTCACCCACCATAGCGGCGGTCCCTTACACCGCACAGTGGACATTGACCGGCGGAAGCAGTCCATTTCCCATCTTGGCACGCTTCCCCGGGTCCCCCTCGTAACAACTACCCCTCTCTGACCATAACATCCTCTCTATCAAGCTCACAAACCCTCTCCCACCCCAGCACACTCCCACATATCACATATTCAGAAACCTACAGGCCATCAACTCTCAGATATTTACAGACTCTCTGTACTCATCACTGTCCCCTATCTCCTCAATTTCCTGATCTGGCTATAAATCACTACAATGAAACACTCAGAAGTACCCTAGACCAAGTAGCGCCCCTCACCTTCAGAAAAACCAAACAGAGTAAAACAGCCCTGGCTCACATCGCAAACTCGATTTCTCCAGCGATGCTCTAGGAGTGCTGAACGCCTATGGAGGAAAACACGCACACCAGAAAACTTCATCCACTACAAATTAATGTTAAGAACCTACAACGCTGCCCTTCACCTCGACAAACAGACCTACTTCACCACCCTTATCTCCTCACTATCCAACAATCCAAAAAAGCTCTTTGACACCTTTCACTTCCTCCTCAGTCCCAAAGTACAGACCCCTATCACAGACCTTCATGCTGATGATCTGGCCTCGTATTTCACAGAGAAAATAGAAAACATCCGGCAAGAGATCATCTCCCAGTCACCAAGCGTCGTGATTACCATCCCTCCCCACATCCTGTCCAGATCACTCTCCACATTTGACCCAGTCACAGAGGAAGAAGTCTCCAGGCTCCTCTCCTCTTCTCATCCTTCCACTTGCCCTACTGATCCCTTTCCCTTACACCTACTCCAGTCTTTCTCTCCAGTCATCACTATTTACCTAGCTAAAATCTTCAATCTCTCTCTTCTGGTATCTTCCCCTCTTCCCTTAAACACTCTATCATTACTCCATTATTAAAAAAAATACTACTCTTAACTCATCTTGCGCAAACAACTACAGACCAGTCTCCAATCTCCCCTTCATTTCCAAACTCTTGAAGCGCCTGGTCTATTCCTGCCTCACCTGCTACCTCTCCTCTCACTCTCTTCTATATCCTTTACAGTCTGGCTTCCGCCCCCTACACTCAACAGAAATTGCGCTCGTCAAAGTGACCAATGACCCACTGACAGCAAAACGTAATGGCGACCACTCTCTGCTTATTCTTTTTGACCTCTCTGCAGCCTTCAACATTGTTGACCACCATCTCGTTCTCTCTATGCTCCATTCAATCGGCCTAAAGGACACTGTGTTCTCCTGGTTTTCTTCCTTTCTTTCTGGCCGCTCATTCAGCGCATCATTTGCTGGCTTCACAACTTCTCCTCTTCCTCTTACTGTTGGGGTCCCTCAAGGTTCAGTCCTCGGCCCTCTTCTTTTCTCCCTCTACACTGCCCCAATTGGACAGACCATCAGTAGATTTGGCTTTCAGTACCATCTTTATGCTGATGACACACAACTATACACCTCATCCTCTGAGCTCACCCCTGCTGTACTACAGAACACAAGTGACTGCCTGACTGCAGTTTGCAATGTCATGTCTTCTCCTTATCTGAAACTTACAAAAATAGCAAAGAGCCCTGGGGATCCACAGTAGCAATAGTGTAAATAGCTGAATCCAAGAGGAGCAATGAACAATAGGATAAACAAGACCTAAAATATAACGTTTATTAGATATATAAATATAAAAATGAGCAGCAGCTCACAGGTGAGTAAAAACAGAAAACAGCACACAGTATACACCGGTGCTATAACAGGGCATACCTAGACGAGCCCAAATCAGATCACCCTAGGTAATAGGAATACAAGATGGCAACCTTCAGAACAAATAGGGAGCCTCCTATAGAATACCCAGAAGATGATCAAAACAACAAACAGAGACACATACCTCCTTATTGCCAAATGCTAGAGGCCACAATGACGAGCAATAGTGTCCCAAAACTGCTTCTTAAGGATCAAGAAAAACGTATTTCTCATTTAATCCCCTATAGGGAACGTTCTTACCAGATCCTGAAGAGATGGCAGGGCGACTGTACCAAAATACTTAGGTCTCCTAGGGGAGCTGTCAATCAGCTCTTCAGATCCCACAGGAATGCCACGGAATGAAACTCCATATGTCTGTCAGAAACACTCACTCCCAACGCGTTTCTTGGGGATCAATCATCAGGGGAGTATGGGTGAAAAGCCTTGGGTACTGCCTCAAAAGTCTCCAAAAGTGCAGTAATGTCATGCCCAAGATACTAAAAAATAAGACAAAGTGTATAAAATAAGCCCTAAGCAGTGTATTATAAGGGCCTATCTATATGCCACATAGACAAGAAACTCACCGCACACAGCGTGTATCATAGTGAACCTTTTGAAAAATGCCGCGCTGGCGTCCCGGAAACATGCTCCATTTATATCCCGGCGCATGCGCAATGGCACAATAACACTCAGTGACGTGCATACCGAAACCGGAAGTGCACGTCATCGGGCGCCGTGTCTCACAGAGAGAACGTAGCCCAATCCAGTGACATCATATCCTGGAGAACCGCTCGCACTGAAGGGATAGGGCGCGTTGCCATCGCAACCAAGATGCGACCTCACAGATCCAGAGCGGCGGTTCACAATATTTAACACATGCTGGCGATAAAACGCCGCATGGTAGGCATAAAGGCCACACATGGCAGTGTATCAAAATTGAGATTGAAACTAATATCCACATAGCAGGTAGGAGAGATATATTTTGTAAAATAAAGAATGAAAAATAATTAAAAACAGAGGATCAAAGCAAAAATTGTCCCAAACGGGTCACACAGAGAGCCATATAGCCATAAGCAGTATACCTCTATAAGTCAATCAGAGGTAAAAATCTCTTATAAGACAACCTGGAAGAATCAATTGAAATCCCAAAGAGTTGGCCCACAGGTTACCCCTCGTTATACCCAGGCCATCAAGATCAAAGGGTAGATTAAACCCAGCCTATGTAGATTGAGGGCTGGCCAGCGACCACGTAGGAGACAAAAGGGGCAACAGACGCAGCATGAAACCACAAGAACAGATAGAGGAAACTAAGGTGCCCGCTAGCAAACCCCTACAGTAAATCCTCTCCCTACCTATCATGTGGGGGTCGGCACCCTATAAGAGCCCGCAAGTATGGTGCCCCCACTCGGCCGTCGTCTCGCCCTCCTATACTTACCCTATAGGCTAAAATGCTCCTACAGGAAGGGTGTAAAGGACAGTGACTCATTCAGACCTACTGGTGCCATCGTGTCAAGGTTGTAAATCCAATAGCACTCTTTCTGGAGTACCTTTTTGTCCCAGTTTCCACCCCTGGGCGGGGGATGAATGAGGTCAATCCCCATAATTCTTAAACTTCTCAGGTCACCATTATGGAAGTTGTTAATATGTCGGGCGACCGGGGTGTCATTCTTTTTGAGGATGTCATTCTTGTGTTCCCCCACTCTTCGTCGCAGCTCCCTGATAGTCTTCCCAATATAGAGTTTTCCACATACACATTTCATCCTATAAATGACCCCCTTTGACTTACAGGTGATCATTGATCTTATGGGAAAACTCCTACTGTTCTTTTGGTCCGAAAACTCCTTGCCTTCCTTAATGAACCTGCAATTCACACAGTCGTGGCATTTGAAACAGCCCCTAATTGCGCCCCTCGCCGTCGCCGGCCCACCCTCGCTGAAATGGCTATGCACCAGTCTGTCACCCAGGGATCTTGCCTTCCTATAGGTGACAGACGGCTGCACTAGCAAATGTTTATCAATCAAGGGGTCCATCTGCAAAACATGCCAATGCCTTGAGAGGATTCCCCTGAGGCTTCCCGATCCATTATTGTAGGTCGTGATGAACCTCAGGACGTCTTCAGGCTCTTTTTTCCTCTCATTTGGGTTCAACAGCTTAGTACGATCCATATTGTGTACAGAAGTATACGCTTTATGGATAATGCCCTCAGGATAGCCTCTATCCCTTAAACGTCCCATTAGGTCATGGGCCTGTTCCTTGAAGCCTGCTTCCTCAGAGCAGTTACGCCTCATTCTTACAAATTGCCCTTTCGGGATTCCTCTCTTCAGTGGGACAGGATGGGCACTTTCCCACCTAAGTAAAGAATTAGAGGACGTCGCCTTCCTAAATGTGGTAGTCAAGAGGCGGCCATCTGTCCCTCTTTCCACCAACACATCAAGGAAGGCCAGGCTGTTTATACCCACCTCGCTGGTAAATCTAAGGCCAATGGTATTATCATTGAGTTTGGCAATGAAGTGGTGGAAACCCTCAGTCTGGCCCTTCCAGACCACGAAGACGTCGTCAATGTATCTTAGCCATAAGACGACGTCCTCGGTGTCCAGAAGGCCACCAAACACCACCGTCTCCTCCCACCAGCCCAGGAGGAGGTTGGCGTACGATGGGGCACAGCAACTCCCCATCGCAGTCCCCCTGAGCTGGTGAAAGAGCCTCCCTCCAAATGTAAAGATGTTCCTAGTGAGACAAAACTCCAAAGCTTTTATAACAAAGTCATTATGCTGGCGGAATTGACTACCTCTCGATCCCAGAAAGTATCTGACTGCCTCTACTCCCGCCGTATGTGGGATCGATGAATACAAAGCTTCCACGTCAATGGAGCAAAGTAACATTCCTTCCTCAAGGAAGATGTCTTCTATCCTGCGTAAAAAGTCAGTTGTATCCCTGAGGTAGGAATTCAGGGATAACACAAAGGGGCGCAAGATTTTGTCGACATACACACTGAGTTTCTCCGTTAGGCCACCTATGCCCGAGACAATGGGGCGACCTTTCAAGGGGCTCAAGCCCTTATGTATTTTGGGCAGAATATAGAAGGTCGCCACCACCGGAAAGACAGGCAAGAGATACTCAAACTCGTTCTTATCAATTAAATTGGACCCCAATGCCTCCTCCAAAAGGATCTTCAACTCCTCCCTATATCCCTGAAGTGGGTTGGAGTCCAGCATAGCATAGCAGGATTCATCCCTAAGGATATTCAAACAGATATCCTTATAGTCACTGGAGTCCAGTATCACCACATTCCCCCCTTTGTCAGAGGGTTTTATGGTGATACTGGAATCATTCTCCAGACTTTTCAGGCTGAATATTTCTGCCTTGGTCAGATTATAATGACCCCTATGTCTCCCCCTGTTGTCTCTAATGTCTTCAGTGACCAGATTGACGAATATATCAATTGCGTCAATCTCGGTCATGACTGGGGGCATCTTCATGCTCTTGTTCTTCAGACCAGTGAAGGGGCCTTCGCCCAGATCATTCGGGTTGGTGTCTCCAAGGTGGAAAAGCAGTTTTACATCCTGGAGAAGTTCCTCTGGAATCCCAAGCTCAGCTGATGTTTTCTCTGTTTGTCTACCAAAAAACTTCTTCCATTTGAGGCGTCTTGCAAAAAGGTGCAAATCCTTAATTGCCTCAAATTCATCAAAGTCAGTTGTCGGTACAAAAGACAAGCCCTTGTTCAAAATGGATAAATCCATCTCAGTGAGGGATCTTGAAGACAAGTTTATCACCTGAGGAGCCCCGCCTACACTTGCGGGTTGAGCTGTCCCTTGCTCCTCAGGTGATATTGGTTGTCTAAAAAACCCCCCCTGTTGCCAAAATTATGTGAAGCTCCTCTGTAGTTGGACCTTCCCCTTCCTCTCTGTTTTTTATATTGTTGTCGGGGTCTAAAGGAATTGTTCCTGGTATCTTAGTCAGAGAACTCTGCATCCGTTGAGGAGATGTCAGTCTCACTATGTCTGGTATTACGATTGTTAGGAGGGAAATAAACCCTATTCTCTTTAAAGTCTTGGAGGTCCCTTATATAAAATTTATGTTTCTTTTCTTTTAGTTTGTATTGGAACTTCTCAATTACTCCCTGCAAAACTAGCTCTTTGTTTGCAAACTCAACCTCGTTTGTGAACTTACGGGTGATATCAATATGTTCCTTAAGAGAATCCTCCAAGCTAGTGAGATTCTTTTTTTCTTCCTCTAATAACAGTCTCATGAGCCTAAGGGAGCTTTCAGTCGCCTCCTTTTCCCACAGGCTCATGAAATCCGTATTTTTATGTCGGAATCCAGGCTGCAGTGTAATCCTCAAATGCCGTGGGACTATCCTGTCCTTTAAATAGCTCTCCAAAGACTGGACCTCCCACCACGATGTTATGCGTTCCTTATAAACCCTGGTGAGATCCTTAAATGCCCCACTCAAGGTGGGTGTATATCTCTTTAATACAAGGTTTTTTTCGGAAAATACATCTCTAGCCTCCGTGGCCCATTGTCTAGTGTCTAAATCAGTAGAAAGGAAACCTGCCATTAAGCGAAGGTATCAAATACAAAAATAGCAAAGAGCCCTGGGGATCCACAGTAGCAATAGTGTAAATAGCTGAATCCAAGAGGAGCAATGAACAATAGGATAAACAAGACCTAAAATATAACGTTTATTAGATATATAAATATAAAAATGAGCAGCAGCTCACAGGTGAGTAAAAACAGAAAACAGCACACAGTATACACCGGTGCTATAACAGGGCATACCTAGACGAGCCCAAATCAGATCACCCTAGGTAATAGGAATACAAGATGGCAACCTTCAGAACAAATAGGGAGCCTCCTATAGAATACCCAGAAGATGATCAAAACAACAAACAGAGACACATACCTCCTTATTGCCAAATGCTAGAGGCCACAATGACGAGCAATAGTGTCCCAAAACTGCTTCTTAAGGATCAAGAAAAACGTATTTCTCATTTAATCCCCTATAGGGAACGTTCTTACCAGATCCTGAAGAGATGGCAGGGCGACTGTACCAAAATACTTAGGTCTCCTAGGGGAGCTGTCAATCAGCTCTTCAGATCCCACAGGAATGCCACGGAATGAAACTCCATATGTCTGTCAGAAACACTCACTCCCAACGCGTTTCTTGGGGATCAATCATCAGGGGAGTATGGGTGAAAAGCCTTGGGTACTGCCTCAAAAGTCTCCAAAAGTGCAGTAATGTCATGCCCAAGATACTAAAAAATAAGACAAAGTGTATAAAATAAGCCCTAAGCAGTGTATTATAAGGGCCTATCTATATGCCCCATAGACAAGAAACTCACCGCACACAGCGTGTATCATAGTGAACCTTTTGAAAAATGCCGCGCTGGCGTCCCGGAAACATGCTCCATTTATATCCCGGCGCATGCGCAATGGCACAATAACACTCAGTGATGTGCATACCGAGATTTTTTGATACACTGCCATGTGTGGCCTTTATGCCTACCATGCGG
This sequence comes from Anomaloglossus baeobatrachus, assembly GCF_048569485.1. Lineage (NCBI taxonomy): Eukaryota > Metazoa > Chordata > Amphibia > Anura > Aromobatidae > Anomaloglossus > Anomaloglossus baeobatrachus. Next base: position 189,604,731 of record NC_134358.1, read on the forward strand.
CGTTTTATCGCCAGCATGTGTTAAATATTGTGAACCGCCGCTCTGGATCTGTGAGGTCGCATCTTGGTTGCGATAGCAACGCGCCCTATCCCTTCAGTGCGAGCGGTTCTCCAGGATATGATGTCACTGGATTGGGCTACGTTCTCTCTGTGAGACACGGCGCCCGATGACGTGCACTTCCGGTTTCGGTATGCACGTCACTGAGTGTTATTATGTTAGATATATAAATATCTAATCTATATCTAAATATAGATATATATATATATATAAAATATATATATATAAAAATATAGATAGATATATAAATATCTATCTATATAAATAGCTGATTGACAGCTCCCCTAGGAGACCTAAGTATTTTGGTACAGTCACCCTGCCATCTCTTCAGGATCTGGTAAGAACGTTCCCTATAGGGGATTAAATGAGAAATACGTTTTTCTTGATCCTTAAGAAGCAGTTTTGGGACACTATTGCTCGTCATTGTGGCCTCTAGCATTTGGCAATAAGGAGGTATGTGTCTCTGTTTGTTGTTTTGATCATCTTCTGGGTATTCTATAGGAGGCTCCCTATTTGTTCTGAAGGTTGCCATCTTGTATTCCTATTACCTAGGGTGATCTGATTTGGGCTCGTCTAGGTATGCCCTGTTATAGCACCGGTGTATACTGTGTGCTGTTTTCTGTTTTTACTCACCTGTGAGCTGCTGCTCATTTTTATATTTATATATCTAATAAACGTTATATTTTAGGTCTTGTTTATCCTATTGTTCATTGCTCCTCTTGGATTCAGCTATTTACACTATTGCTACTGTGGATCCCCAGGGCTCTTTGCTATTTTTGTATTTGATACCTTCGCTTAATGGCAGGTTTCCTTTCTACTGATTTAGACACTAGACAATGGGCCACGGAGGCTAGAGATGTATTTTCCGAAAAAACCTTGTATTAAAGAGATATACACCCACCTTGAGTGGGGCATTTAAGGATCTCACCAGGGTTTATAAGGAACGCATAACATCGTGGTGGGAGGTCCAGTCTTTGGAGAGCTATTTAAAGGACAGGATAGTCCCACGGCATTTGAGGATTACACTGCAGCCTGGATTCCGACATAAAAATACGGATTTCATGAGCCTGGTGGAAAAGGAGGCGACTGAAAGCTCCCTTAGGCTCATGAGACTGTTATTAGAGGAAGAAAAAAAGAATCTCACTAGCTTGGAGGATTCTCTTAAGGAACATATTGATATCACCCGTAAGTTCACAAACGAGGTTGAGTTTGCAAACAAAGAGCTAGTTTTGCAGGGAGTAATTGAGAAGTTCCAATACAAACTAAAAGAAAAGAAACATAAATTTTATATAAGGGACCTCCAAGACTTTAAAGAGAATAGGGTTTATTTCCCTCCTAACAATCGTAATACCAGACATAGTGAGACTGACATTTCCTCAACGGATGCAGAGTTCTCTGACTCAGATACCAGGAACAATTCCTTTAGACCCCCACAACAATATAAAAAACAGAGAGGAAGGGGAAGGTCCAACTACAGAGGAGCTTCACATAATTTTGGCAACAGGGGGGGTTTTTTAGACAACCAATATCACCTGAGGAGCAAGGGACAGCTCAACCCGCAAGTGTAGGCGGGGCTCCTCAGGTGATAAACTTGTCTTCAAGATCCCTCACTGAGATGGATTTATCCATTTTGAACAAGGGCTTGTCTTTTGTGCCGACAACTGACTTTGATGAATTTGAGGCAATTAAGGATTTGCACCTTTTTGCAAGACGCCTCAAATGGAAGAAGTTTTTTGGTAGACAAACAGAGAAAACATCAGCTGAGCTTGGGATTCCAGAGGAACTTCTCCAGGATGTAAAACTGCTTTTCCACCTTGGAGACACCAACCCGAATGATCTGGGCGAAGGCCCCTTCACTGGTCTGAAGAACAAGAGCATGAAGATGCCCCCAGTCATGACCGAGATTGACGCAATTGATATATTCGTCAATCTGGTCACTGAAGACATTAGAGACAACAGGGGGAGACATAGGGGTCATTATAATCTGACCAAGGCAGAAATATTCAGCCTGAAAAGTCTGGAGAATGATTCCAGTATCACCATAAAACCCTCTGACAAAGGGGGGAATGTTGTGATACTGGACTCCAGTGACTATAAGGATATCTGTTTGAATATCCTTAGGGATGAATCCTGCTATGCTATGCTGGACTCCAACCCACTTCAGGGATATAGGGAGGAGTTGAAGATCCTTTTGGAGAAGGCATTGGGGTCCAATTTAATTGATAAGAACGAGTTTGAGTATTTCTTGCCTGTCTTTCCGGTGGTGGCGACCTTCTATATTCTGCCCAAAATACATAAGGGCTTGAGCCCCTTGAAAGGTCGCCCCATTGTCTCGGGCATAGGTGGCCTAACGGAGAAACTCAGTGTGTATGTCGACAAAATCTTGCGCCCCTTTGTGTTATCCCTGAATTCCTACCTCAGGGATACAACTGACTTTTTACGCAGGATAGAAAACATCTTCCTTGAGGAAGGGATGTTACTTTGCTCCATTGACGTGGAAGCTTTGTATTCATCGATCCCACATACGGCGGGAGTAGAGGCAGTCAGATACTTTCTGGGATCGAGAGGTAGTCAATTCCGCCAGCATAATGACTTCGTTATAAAAGCTTTGGAGTTTTGTCTCATTAGGAACATCTTTACATTTGGAGGGAGGCTCTTTCACCAGCTCAGGGGGACTGCGATGGGGAGTTGCTGTGCCCCATCGTACGCCAACCTCCTCCTGGGCTGGTGGGAGGAGACGGTGGTGTTTGGTGGCCTTCTGGACACCGAGGTCGTCGTCTTATAGCTAAGATACATTGACGACGTCTTCGTGGTCTGGAAGGGCCAGACTGAGGGTTTCCACCACTTCATTGCCAAACTCAATGATAATACCATTGGCCTTAGATTTACCAGCGAGGTGGGTATAAACAGCCTGGCCTTCCTTGATGTGTTGGTGGAAAGAGGGACAGATGGCCGCCTCTTGACTACCACATTTAGGAAGGCGACGTCCTCTAATTCTTTACTTAGGTGGGAAAGTGCCCATCCTGTCCAACTGAAGAGAGGAATCCCGAAAGGGCAATTTGTAAGAATGAGGCGTAACTGCTCTGAGGAAGCAGGCTTCAAGGAACAGGCCCATGACCTAATGGGACGTTTAAGGGATAGAGGCTATCCTGAGGGCATTATCCATAAAGCGTATACTTCTGTACACAATATGGATCGTACTAAGCTGTTGAACCCAAATGAGAGGAAAAAAGAGCCTGAAGACGTCCTGAGGTTCATCACGACCTACAATAATGGATCGGGAAGCCTCAGGGGAATCCTCTCAAGGCATTGGCATGTTTTGCAGATGGACCCCTTGATTGATAAACATTTGCTAGTGCAGCCGTCTGTCACCTATAGGAAGGCAAGATCCCTGGGTGACAGACTGGTGCATAGCCATTTCAGCGAGGGTGGGCTGGCGACGGCGAGGGGCGCAATTAGGGGCTGTTTTAAATGCCACGACTGTGTGAATTGCAGGTTCATTGAGGAAGGCAAGGAGTTTTCGGACCAAAAGAACAGTAGGAGTTTTCCCATAAGATCAATGATCACCTGTAAGTCAAAGGGGGTCATTTATAGGATGAAATGTGTATGTGGAAAACTCTATATTGGGAAGACTATCAGGGAGCTGCGACGAAGAGTGGGGGAACACAAGAATGACATCCTCAAAAAGAATGACACCCCGGTCGCCCGACATATTAACAACTTCCATAATGGTGACCTGAGAAGTTTAAGAATTATGGGGATTGACCTCATTCATCCCCCGCCCAGGGGTGGAAACTGGGACAAAAAGGTACTCCAGAAAGAGTGCTATTGGATTTACAACCTTGACACGATGGCACCAGTAGGTCTGAATGAGTCACTGTCCTTTACACCCTTCCTGTAGGAGCACTTTAGCCTATAGGGTAAGTATAGGAGGGCGAGACGACGGCCGAGTGGGGGCACCATACTTGCGGGCTCTTATAGGGTGCCGACCCCCACATGATAGGTAGGGAGAGGATTTACTGTAGGGGTTTGCTAGCGGGCACCTTAGTTTCCTCTATCTGTTCTTGTGGTTTCATGCTGCGTCTGTTGCCCCTTTTGTCTCCTACGTGGTCGCTGGCCAGCCCTCAATCTACATAGGCTGGGTTTAATCTACCCTTTGATCTTGATGGCCTGGGTATAACGAGGGGTAACCTGTGGGCCAACTCTTTGGGATTTCAATTGATTCTTCCAGGTTGTCTTATAAGAGATTTTTACCTCTGATTGACTTATAGAGGTATACTGCTTATGGCTATATGGCTCTCTGTGTGACCCGTTTGGGACAATTTTTGCTTTGATCCTCTGTTTTTAATTATTTTTCATTCTTTATTTTACAAAATATATCTCTCCTACCTGCTATGTGGATATTAGTGTCAATCTCAATTTTGATACACTGCCATGTGTGGCCTTTATGCCTACCATGCGGCGTTTTATCGCCAGCATGTGTTAAATATTGTGAACCGCCGCTCTGGATCTGTGAGGTCGCATCTTGGTTGCGATGGCAACGCGCCCTATCCCTTCAGTGCGAGCGGTTCTCCAGGATATGATGTCACTGGATTGGGCTACGTTCTCTCTGTGAGACACGGCGCCCGATGACGTGAACTTCCGGTTTCGGTATGCACGTCACTGAGTGTTATTGTGCCATTGCGCATGCGCCGGGATATAAATGGAGCATGTTTCCGGGACGCCAGCGCGGCATTTTTCAAAAGGTTCACTATGATACACGCTGTGTGCGGTGAGTTTCTTGTCTATGGGGCATATAGATAGGCCCTTATAATACACTGCTTAGGGCTTATTTTATACACTTTGTCTTATTTTTTAGTATCTTGGGCATGACATTACTGCACTTTTGGAGACTTTTGAGGCAGTACCCAAGGCTTTTCACCCATACTCCCCTGATGATTGATCCCCAAGAAACGCGTTGGGAGTGAGTGTTTCTGACAGACATATGGAGTTTCATTCCATGGCATTCCTGTGGGATCTGAAGAGCTGATTGACAGCTCCCCTAGGAGACCTAAGTATTTTGGTACAGTCGCCCTGCCATCTCTTCAGGATCTGGTAAGAACGTTCCCTATAGGGGATTAAATGAGAAATACGTTTTTCTTGATCCTTAAGAAGCAGTTTTGGGACACTATTGCTCGTCATTGTGGCCTCTAGCATTTGGCAATAAGGAGGTATGTGTCTCTGTTTGTTGTTTTGATCATCTTCTGGGTATTCTATAGGAGGCTCCCTATTTGTTCTGAAGGTTGCCATCTTGTATTCCTATTACCTAGGGTGATCTGATTTGGGCTCGTCTAGGTATGCCCTGTTATAGCACCGGTGTATACTGTGTGCTGTTTTCTGTTTTTACTCACCTGTGAGCTGCTGCTCATTTTTATATTTATATATCTAATAAACGTTATATTTTAGGTCTTGTTTATCCTATTGTTCATTGCTCCTCTTGGATTCAGCTATTTTTCTGAAACTTAACCTTTCCATAACTGAACATCTTCTATTCCCTCCATCTTCTAACCTCCCTAAACCCAACATCTCTCTTTCTGTGTGTGGCACCACGATAACTCCTAGGCAGCAGGCTCGCTGTCTGGGTGTTATACTTGACACTGATCTGTCCTACACCTCCCAAATACAATCTCTTGCCCAATCCTGTCGCTTGCACCTCAATGGAAATGACAAAAACCTTCACTGTGGCCCTGATCCACTCCCGCCTCGACTACTGTAACTCTCTATTAATTGGTCTCCCCCTAACTAGATTCTCTCCTCTACAGTCCATCCTTAATACAGCAGACAGGGTTACCTACCTGGCTAACCGCTACTCAGATGCTTCCGTTCTGTGCTAGTCATTGCACTGGCTGCCCATATATCACAGGATCCAATTCAAATTGCTTGTTCTCACCCACAAAGCTCTCCACAGTGCAGCACCCCCCTACATCTCAACCATCCTCTCTGTCTATCACTCTACCCGTTCTCTACGCTCTGCAAAAGACTTTTCGACTAACATCCCCACTAATCCGAACCTCCCACTCCCGCATCCAAGACTTCTCTCAAACTGCACCAATCGTCTGGAACGCTCTACCCCAGGAAGCTAGGACAAATCACAACTTACTCAGCTTCAGACGCTCCCTTAAAATGCATCTTTTTATGGCTGCCTATCATACTCCCTAGCCAAACTAAATTCACATAGTCCCTCCACGCCTTCTCAGAACATAACCCCACATCAAACTCCATGGCACCCAAATGCTTCTCAAGGTTCTGGCCAACTGGTCAAGGCAGCCATTATCTGCCCCCCCATTTCCTTGATATGGCTGGACTGCCATTGTAAATAAGCACTTGTACCCTGTCCCCCCCCACCGCATTGTAGATTGTAAGCTCTCACGAGCAGGGTTGTCTTTTTTCCTTACTCCAATTATTGTATTTTCTATAACTGTTATTTGTTTGCATATTAACCTCCTGAATTGTAAAGCGCTGTGGAATATGTTGGCGCTATAGAAATAAAGATTTATTATTATTATTATTATTATTAATATTATTGTTATTATTATTATATTATCTGATATTTTACCAAAAAAGGACATTTTTGGAGTTTTGTTTGTTTCAAACATACAGTCATATGAAAAAGTTTGGGCACCCCTATTAATGTTAACCTTTTTTCTTTATAACAATTTGGGTTTTAGCAACAGCTATTTCAGTTTCATATATATAATAACTGATGGACTGAGTAATTTTTCTGGATTGAAATGAGGTTTACTGTACTAACAGAAAATGTGCAATCCGCATTTAAACAAAATTTGACCGGTGCAAAAGTATTGGTACCTCAAAATAAAAGTGACATTAATATTTTGCAGATCCTCCTTTTGCAAAAATAACAGCCTCTAGTCGCTTCCTGTAGCTTTTAATGAGTTCCTGGATCCTGGATGAAGGTATATTTGACCATTCCCATTTACAAAACAATTCCAGTTCAGTTAAGTTTGATGGTCGCCGAGCATGGACAGCACGCTTCAAACCATCCCACAGATGTTCAATGATATTCAGGTCTGGGGACTGGGATGGCCATTCCAGAACATTGTATTTGTTCCTCTGCATGAATGCCTGAGTAGATTTGGAGCGGTGTTTTGGATCATTGTCTTACTGAAATATCCATCGCATGCGTAACTTCAACTTCGTGACTGATTCTTGCAAATTATTGTCAATAATCTGCTGATACTGAGTTGAATCCATGTGACCCTCAACTTTAACAAGATTTCCGGTGCCAGCATTGGCCACACACCCCAAAGCATGATGGAACCTCCACCAAATTTTACTGTGGGTAGCAAGTGCTTTTCTTGGAATGGAATTTTCGTGGTTTTTTGCCTGCATGCATAATGCCTTTTTGTATGACCAAACAACTCAATCTTTGTTTCATCAGTCCACAGGACCTTCTTCCAAAATGTAACTGGCTTGTCCAAATGTGCTTTTGCATACCTCAGGTGACTCTGTTTGTGGCGTTCTTGCAGAAACGGCTTTTTTTGCATCACTCTCCCATAGAGCTTCCCCTTGTGTAAAGTACGCTGTATTGTTGACCGATGCACATTAACACCATATGCAGCAAGATGAAGCTGCAGGTCTTTGGAGGTGGTCTGTGGATTGTCCTTGACTGTTCTCACCATTCTTCTTCTCTGCCTTTCTGATATTTTTTTTGGCCTGCCTCTTCTGGGCTTAACAAGAACTGTACCTGTGTTCTTCCATTTCCTTACTATGTTCCTCACAGTGGAAACTGACAGTTTAAATCTCTGAGACAACTTTTTGTATCCTTCCCCTTAAAAACTATGTTTCATAATCTTTGTTTTCAGATCATTTGAGAGTTGTGTTGAGGAGCCCATGATGCCACTCTTCATAGGAGATTCAAGTTGGAGAACAACTTGCAAGTGGCCACCTTAAATACCTTTTCTCATGATTGGATATACCTACCTATGAAGTTCAAAGCTCAATGAGGTTACAAAACCAAGTGCTTTAGTAAGTCAGTAAAAAGTAGTTAGGAGTGTTCAAATCAAGAAATTAATAAGGGTGCCCATACTTTTGCAAAGGTCAAATTTTGTTTAAATGCGGATTGCACATTTTCTGTTAGTACAATAAACCTCATTTCAATCCAGAAATATTACTCAGTCCATCAGTTAACTGTTGCAAAAACCCAAATTGTTATAAAGAAAAAAGGTTAACATTAATAGGGGTGCCCAAACTTTTTCATATGACTGTAATATATTGGTCATAATTCTCCCTATTTTCTCGTGTAAAAATTAGTTGTAATATTCGGAGTGACTAACTTTAGTATTTGATGATGAGGGTGATCACATGTATCCTATCGTGTTTTTCACCTATTGGGATATGTAGACCCTTCGTTATTGGCTGTGTATAGAGCTATTACCTGTCATTTTAATTTTTAATTTGTTAATAAGGAGTATTATTGAAAGGATAAGAAGCATGTGGAATTTTCAAGATAGACAATTTTTCTTCATTTAAACCCATAGTGATGTAGTTCATTTTTTTATGTTTGACATTTTGCCTCTCCATAATCCAATAGCCCTGGGGTTTTTCCCTCATCAACATAGCTGTACACGTGCTGTTTTTTTTAATGAGACATGATGTGGTTCTTAATGTCCCCATTGATTTTACCTTATAAGGCTCTGTGCGCACTGGGAAATGAATTTTCCTTGAGAAAATTCCGCATGCCCTCAAAGATTACCGCACCCGCTGTAAAAAACCGCCGGAAAACCGCATCAAAATCCGCATGCGGTTTTTTGCGTTTTGATGCGGTTTTGATGCGGTTTTTGATGCGGATTTGCTGCGGAATTTCCGCAGGGTGATTCATGCAGTTTGTACTGACAAAATCAATAAAGCAAGGTTAAAAAAAAAAAAAAAAAGAAGATATGATGTCACTTCCTCTGACACTGATTCTCCATTTTCTAACCTCAGAGGGTATATTCTCCTATTTTGCGATGTCAGGCAATTCTATGACAATGCGGCTACACAGGCCATATTATCAGTTATTGTTGGTTACTGTGATCAGTCTTCTACGTCGTCGTCGACAAC